>NC_141154.1:31223380-31538630 GCF_053477565.2 Lygodium microphyllum | reverse complement strand
GCTTCTTGCGGGATCAGAAGAATACATTTGACATTTGACCTACCTTGGTAACACTAACAACCCTTTTAATAACAGGAGAAGCTTGCCTATACTTGGATTGGGCCTCACCTGGGGCAGGTGCGAATGTGATACTTCTTTGGTATGATTTCCTCCCATCAGGGTTGCCCTTCACACTGGATGGCTCACTTAGAAGCCCTTCTCTATCCAAGAAGAGTGAGCTGTGGACTGAGTAGTCTCAGGCGGGAGATGCAGAAACAAACCGGGACTTCACCCTGCCCTTGCTGACAGCTAATTGCAGAATGGGGCTGCATTTTCTAGACATGCACTTGAGACATGTTCATTGATGGAGTGTGAAATTGTCCCTGCTCTGGAAGCTCTTGAAACCTGATTTCAGCAGACTGCGTTGGAAGCTGCTTTCCTGGTTTTTCCAGACCGAGCCTCTTCCTCTTTCCCGCTCTGTTCATGAAACATCAACATCTGGACTTGATGAATTTCGAACAAGAGCCCAAACTAGGCCTTTAGTTACATTCGGCCTGTCCAAGTTGTGTGATTCGGGTATAGGGCGATCCCTATTAAACCGGCGTGGTAAGTTGGATTTTCTCTTGCCCTTCTTTCAACAGACCTTATGTCGGCAATAAGCTTGTTGGCAAGGCTTGGCCCCAGTGCAGGACTGGAGTGATCAGTACAATTCCATGAGACAGCTTGGTTGAAAGCGCAAACAGATGGTCTTTACTGGGCTCTTTAGTTTCACATTGGCTTGGATGGCTCTTCTTTCCCCCTAAAGGATTCCAAAAGGTTGCAGGTTCTGAGCCTTCTTTTAGAATTTTTGGAGCTGTCCCAGGCTTCAAAAATTTTGCAAAATTTGCAGCTAGTTGTTGCTCTTCAAATGTGCTTGAGGTTCCATTCCAGATAAAGAGGAAGCCATTGTTTTGCAATAGAAAGAGGCAATAGTGAGGCAGCAATGGTGTGCACTGGCTGGAATTGAGATAGCCCAAGCAACTGGCCTTCACTTGTGCATTATCATCCTTGGCTATAAACAAGAAATTCTCTGGTTATACTGTAAAGTCCTGAAAGGATATTTAATGCACCATCAGATAGTGTGCCTTGCCAACATAAGGATTTTCCATTTGGTAGAAGCATCACCTTTGGTAGAATCATATAGCAGAAGCAACTGTCAGAGAACTTTCAATAGTAGCGAGCATTAGTGCTCTCTTACAGACTGTATATAGAGCAAGGTAGCAGACTGTATATAGAGCAAGGTAGCAGACTATAGGACTACAGGATTCAACTCAACAAGGCACTCTTGGAAGCATAGCTGGCTGAAAAAGAGGTGTTCTGAAGGTTGTTGTTCTGAAAGCTCCTGGATTTGGTGAGAGAAAAAATCAATATCTTGATGATATTGCCATTTTGACTAGGGGGGACTATTGGCATCATAGCAATTGTATTTGGATCATATGTTGCACCAAGCTGCTTGATGTGTCTCATCATGCATCGAATCTGCATGTGCAAGAAAATGGCAATGATGACTGTAACATCAGTGATGCCAATGAGGTAGCTCCTGTCTTGGTATTGAGATTTTTGCAATTACTCTGATGTGTTGTCTTTCTTTATATGCTAGAGTAAATGATGATGAAGATGAAGCGGATGATGCAAGAGGAAACATGGCATCGAGATGCAGTAGCAAGGGGATCCTGGTCTATTGAGGAGTGGTTAACTGGTTCTGCCATAGGTCTACCTGCAGATTGGCCATAATGACACAGTGCTAAACACATGGTAAAGCTCTATCGGCTTTGATTTTGTTCTAGAGAATAGTTGAAGGGGAATCGTTCAACAAAACTTCATCAGACATATCTTCTAAAGACTGCATGCCCACCGCTGCCACTGTCAACTACAACCACAGTCCTGTCACTGGTAAGATCATATCTCCCTTTTTGCAAGAAACTGTGTTTGTCCTGCAACTCTTCTATCTTTGAATCTACAGTAGCCTGACCAAATGCTAAATTTTGTTCTTGTCGAAGTACAAGCAGATGCACATCCATTGCCCTGAGTAGCTCCACCTTGGATGCTTCAACTCCATGATCAAGATTATCTGCTGGTGACTATTTTAAGCTTCCATCCTTCTCCTCAATTCCAAATGTTTTCCCATCAGCATTCCAGGATTAGATCACACAGTGAAGGGAAGCACCCCAGGACCAACTTGGCTTAATGCTGGAGTAGATACAGGATATGGAGAATCATGGGCAAAAGCATGTATGTTGGAGTAGCGGCTGTAATAGCCAGCCTGCTTTTGTGCAGAAAGGAATCTCATATATAGGTAGCAATATGCTACTAGATGGATTGGGAATGCATGCAGGGTATCTAGACCGTTATGGCTATTATAATGCTCCAGGAGCACCTTGTTACAGCAATATGGTTATGTCAGGTGTGAATGACAACCATGCATCACCTATTGCTGGTAATTTTGAATTGTATGGAATGCATGCAGAGAGCACAAGGCCCCCATATGGGCTTCAATCCATGCATGAACAGCAGCCATCATTTGGTTTTGGGAAGCACCATGCCTATATGTATGATGTTCATGCTTACTCTCATGGGCAACAGTGTGCATATGGAAAGGTCATCAAAAGTACCATAGAGAAAATTATGTTCAACAAGCTTGATGCTGGAATGGTTGATATGATGGTTGCATTTGCACATGTGCTCATGATATTTGATGATACAATGATGGCTGCAGAAATAGTAGATGTTGTTCTAGTTGAGCGGGTACTTGTACAACAATTAACACTTAATACCCCTTAGTTGGTACAGCAATGTATCATGGAGGCTCTTATAAACCTCTATGGCAATATTGTTTTGAGAGAAGGCCTAGATCACGTACAACACAAGAACATGCTGATTGATCTAATTGCTAGGACTGATGCAGAAGTTCAAGGGGACTCTATGCAATCATTGATCGAATTGTGCAGGAGTGAGTGTGGACAGCCACCCGGAATGCAGGAGCGGCAAGCAAGTGATTATGACCGACATCATGCCGATACCTATGCTCATGGACTTTCCAATCATCATACTTATGGTCAGCCTAGTATGCAAGGACACTGTTGTAGTCATGTTGGATAGTCATCATGCAATCTTGGGCATCATGTTTATGGTCAACAATATGGCCAAGGTTTTGGTAGTAGGCAACAGCAAATAGATGTATTTGGGCAGCAACATGAACATTTTTGTGAATGCATTCTCATAGAGATTATGGGAAGCATGACCAATGCTGTGGGATCAATGATCAAAGGCAGCATGCTTATGATGATTATGCGTGTGATGCACAACAGGGCTATTATCACCATATGCAGTATGGACAGTATGAATATCATTATGAGCAGCAGCCACATTGGTATGACCATCCATATGGACCGCATGAGCATTATGGTCATGAGCATGGACATCCATCTGTTGTACATGAGCAGCAAGATGACCATGAGCAACATGTCAGAACTATTACTGAGCTAACCAATGGTGATGAGTAGATGTGTAAATTGCTATCTAAGGCTAAATGCATTAGACACCTTACTAGTGATACGATACGAGAATTGCATGATGTGGGCTTATGCTATCGATGTGCTAAGCCAATATCTTCTAATCATCAAGCCACATGCAGGGCAAAGACTGCCAAATTACTCTTGGTATTAGAGTATTATGATGCAAAGGATGGAGAAGATCTTGTTGAAGACCATTTTGGTATGGGTCCACAACAAAAACTTCAGTTCAAGAAAGAAGATCATGGGAAGCATGTGGATTTGGATGATCATGACCCCATACGGGAGCCCCTTCAGTCCACAGACCTGCAGTTTAAATGCTTGGACATCACTAAGAATGCAGGGTCCATGAATATGCAAGCACTTAGGGGATGATGCAGTCCATGCAATGGTGACTTCAGCCTCATATGCTTCAGTCATACAGAGCATGGTGATGCCTGAGAGGCTTATGGAAGAGCTAGAGAATACCACCATGCTGATCATGCTTCCAGTTGTACTTGACTTTGACCTTATGGAAGCTGATCCAATGTATGGTAGCAATACCACTTTCCCTTTTGATCCGGGTGGCTACAGGCTGACCTTGACCCTCTGCATAGACTAGTACTACACTTGAATATTAGCGAATCCTTTTTTTTGGGTCTATGCCAAGAACCCCCCCCACCCCCCCCCCCACTGTAATGCTGTACAGAGTAGTACTCTACAGCCCACTACTTGGCTATACCAATAAGTCCGATCTTTGTTTTTGAGGACAAAAACTTCATTTTGAGTGGGGATGGATTGTAATGGAGGGGAAATACTTAGGTCAAGTTGACTTAAGTATAAAATGTATAAGGGACACTGCATAGGTACCATTTTATGAATATACATCTGTCGTTTCATCTTCTTCACCTTCTTCCTTGTCCTTCCATGGCTGCCAACCATTTCTCTCTCCTCTTCTTATCTTTCTCGCTCTATTCCTAGTCTTTCTCTCTCCTCTTCACCTTCTTTCTCTCTCTTTCTCTGCAGTCTCTCCCTTCTCTCCTCTCTCCTAGGTCCCCTTCATTACACTGAAGCTCTCTTTCTCAATTTCTAACTGCAAAATGAGGTCAACCCTAACCTTTTGAGCCTCTTATTGCCCTACTCAAGTCTCCTTTAATCTTATGGTTGCCCCTCTTGCACCCATCTATTCAATATTTAGATTTTATGCCCCTTTCTCATAGTTTTCAGCCTGTTTTCAGTATAGCAGAACACTGTTCTGTTTTCCTTGTTTCCTTGGTCCTAATCCTATCCCAGTGCAACAAAAATAAAAAACAGTGGGCTGAGGTTGATTTACCTACTTGCCTATTCAAGAAAAAACCAAAATACTTACTTGTTTCGAAGATCAAACCACCTAAATCTCCTATCTATCTCAAGCACTGGTTCGCATTGAAAAACCTACCTCTATGCTCGATTCAAAGCACACGGCGCTCAAGGCTCGATTCTGTTAGTCCCGACAATAGAACCAAAATAAAGGGAGTTATAAGCTCAACCCCCGAGACCTATGGACTGCTTATTGGTCAAACCTTTCAAGCCAAGTGGCCATGGCTACCTCTCACATAGCCAACATGCCCTCCCTACCTATGGGGTGTAGTGAGCTTACCTTGATGCCCGATCGAGTACCCTCCTCTACCGTGCATGCTGGTAGCTGCACGATCCTTGAGGCAAGCTCAAGCAACCTTAATCCCTCTCCAACAAGCTCCATCCTCCATAGCTGCGCTAGACAAGAGAAGATTAGAGAAGAGAAGAAGATGAAGAGAGGAGATGGGGAGCTTCTTCTCCTCAATCCCTCACTCTCACACACTCACTCCCTCACTCCCTCACACTTACTCACTCCCTCTCTCAAGCACAAGCAAGAAGGAAAGAAGAGAAGAAGAAGAAGAAGCTTTTTGCCACACACAAGAATGAGCTTCTCATTCACTTTTCAACTTTATATACAAAACCCTAAATCCCTTTTGGGCAGTCCCCCTTATCCCCTTTTTTACATGGCCGACCGTGGCCTATCGGCCGTGGCCTAGGCCATTTTTCCCCTTGTCCTCCTGTCTTCCTAGCTTCCTTCCTGCCACTCATCTACCTTTACAATTTGCACAGTGTGAGAGCCTGGCACTCTTTAAAATAACTGTTGGTGTGACATGCGCTCTTTTACACGAGTATTAACTTGTGCTTCTCTTGTGCACCTTTCTCTTTGATTTAGGACTTTCCTGCACTTCTTGTGTTTCTAGATTCTTCTTGGCGCGCCTTCACCTTTCATTTTGCTTTTGCCTTGGCTTTGTCTTCTGCTTGAAGTTTTCCGGATTTTCCACCTTTGTTCATTTGAGAGTTAACACATAAGAAAAATGTCATGCAAAATGAGGATGAGAAAAATTGTGAAGTAGTGGAGGGGAATGAGGAGGAAAGTCATGATTAGTATTATGATCCTATGGTCAGCATTTGACCATGGTGGTTACTACATAGATGTCATTCTTCTTCAAGTTTGTGTTTCATCTCTCATGATGCATGGACTAGCACTAAAGGAGACAATACTCTTAAACTCAAGGGGTTTATTAATGGAAGAGTTGCTCATATCCTCATCGATACATGAAGCACTCATAGCTTTGTAAATTTTAGATCCCTTGAAGGGCTGAAATTGTTTCCAATTGTAATTGAGTCTTCTTTACAAGTTTGGTAGCTAATGGAGCTCATGAGATCAACCATAAAACTTGCCCTCATATTCTTATTGTTTTATCTTTAGCATGTACCAATCAATCTCATTGCTTTGGAAATAGGTCTGATTGATATAGTACTTGGATGTGACTAGCTTAGACACCTTTGGAGTTTTTCAACGGACCTAGAGAAGCAACCGATGGATCTTGCGTGGAAAGGACAGTAAGTAGCATTGCATGGAATTGAAAAGAAAAGCGTGGAGCTAATTAGACTAAAGAAGATTCCAAAGGAGATCAATGCCAAGTCATATATCTTTGTACTTTTGTTGTCAAAAGGGGATGAAGAATAGTCTTTTAGATCTTCCAAAGAAATGGATCCTTGCATTTATAAACTATTGGAAGAGTATAAAGATGTTTTTCAGCCTCCTTCTTTGCCACCAAAAATGTGAAGTAGATAATCCAATTGACTTGGCTCTTGAAACTAAGCCTATCAATAAGCCACCTTACGGGTTGTCCAAGTGTGAAAGAGAAGAGATGGAAAAAAAGGTGAAAGATCTTTTGGATATGGGTTTCATTCAGCCTAGTTAGTCTCCATTTGCTTCACTAGTGCTATGAGTTAAGAAGAAGGATATATCCTTTTGTACATGCATAGATTATAGAGACCTCAACAAGTGCACCATAAAGAACAAATACCCCATCCCTTGCATTGATGATATCTTGGATGAACTCAAAGATGCTAAATTATTCACCAAGATTGATTTTTATTCAAGTTATCATCAAATTAGAATGAAAGAGGGGGATGAGTGTAAGTGTTTGAGGCATGGTTGGAGTATTTCCAACAAGCTGTCCCAACCCCACCCTCTCCTTCATCTTGACATCATGTGGATGGACATGGCACCCACATGAGGCTTGAAGTTGTGCAAAAGGCAAAATACATTGTCATAGATATTGTCACTCTTCCAACTCACACATCTCACAAGCTTCAACCTTTAGATGCATCCATTTTCAAACCCTTCAAATCATGTTTCACAAAATGGAGAAATTTATTGTAGCTGCGAACATACTCTACTCGGGCATCAAAGGGAGATCTTGCTGATATTTCCTCAAGGGTGCTAGTAATTGCATGCATCGATTCAAACATAAAGGCCAGATTTTGTGCTATTGGAATATGGTCTTTAAATCATGACATATTGTAGTATGGGGATTTGCCGTGCAACAACATGGATATGCATGAGGTGGTGGTAGATTTGGAGACAGAAAATGCAAAGGAGAATATAAAAATCCAAGATCCTCTTGATTGTAGTCAAGTGACATAGCACCGCCATGTTTGAGGAATGGGAGGGAGGTATTGCCAAACTGCTTTCAAGCATGGCTACAACCAACCAACTAGAAAATTCTCCTCCATTGACATCAAATAAAACTCTTGATCCTACCACAAGTACAACACCCAATCTACTTGAGTTGCTACAAGTGCCAAGGGTGGATGTCACCATCAATGGGGTCAATGTGGAGGCTTTTGTAGACTACTCTCACTCTCTTATACTCGCATCCAACCAATACATTGAATCTATGAAGGCCAAGAATGCCAAGAAGTTGGAATTGGAAGTAAAAAGGAGGAAAGACGAATCAAGTGGCAACAAAACAAACAAGCAAAGATGGTTGCTGCCTGCTACTGTCTTCTGATCCCATGTTTAGCAAGGTACCTGTCAAAGTAATTAGACACATATTCCATTAGGGCCAAAAACGCATAAAAAATGGCACTTGTAAGAAAGTGATTAAGTTGCTAATTAGTTGAGGTTTAGGAAGAATAAAACCTCTAAATTTGGTTGTCCAGATGTGATTAATGAGAGAATATTTGGCTCATTGAAGAGGCCGGCCATTAATTGCCCTCATCTTTTAATCCAGGTCAGGGGTCACCTTTTCGGCCGTTTATTGTCTTGGAACTCGAGAGATTTTGTATTTTCGAGATTTTCGTACGAACTTCGCATTTGTTTGCTCCCGCATTTTCTTTCTATACACTATTCTCTTTTACCATTCCTTTTGTTGCACTTACTTCCTACCACTGTGAGATTCTTGCTCGGTTCATTTGCTAGAATGTCTAGCAATACTACTTCAAATAACACAGGTGCAAGCACACGTAAATACAAGCTATCTATTCAGCTAGATCCGACTTACACATCTTGGAGAAGTATACATCATCGAGTATTGATAGATGAGATTGAAGCCAACAGGTTGCGAACACAAGGAATGAAGCATATAGATTTGTGGGTGGATGGAAATATCTATCCCAGGGATCCTTCTATAGGTAAACCACCTCCTTTTTTGAATGTCCATGACTATATAAGATATGCTGGAGAAGGTTACAATGGAATGCTTGGCTACTGTATGAGGTTATACTCTGCATCTTACACATATATAGCTCAAGTGCACGAAATGAAAAAAGCACTAGAAACTACACAAACAAATATTTTAGAGTTGACAAGTCAGATTGATATTTTGAAAAATGTTAACAACTCATTGCAGGATAAGCTAACACGCTTGAGAGAAACTCCAGTAGGATTTAGAGAGAGGAAGAGACCATTAAAAAATATAACCAGCTTGTGTGAGAGAGCAAAGAAAAGGAGACTAAATCTTACAAAGAAATATGTCTCTAACATACTAGGCATAAATATCCGAGAGAATGAGGAAAGAATCAAACTTTTGAAGGAAACCATGAATAAGAAAGACATTTTGAGGATTCTTAAGTCACCAGAAAATGTGGATTTGAGAGGTCCAACTCTGAGAGAGTTAGTGAAGGATTTAAAAGGCATAGTGAAAGCAAATGAAATCGTAGAGACATGTGATACTGTGGGTATAAGTCGAAAAGGTTATCGTGCTATCTCTAGATTATGGTTTAAAAATCTTAAACGCAATAGGGTAACTACATTTGGATTGCCCCGAGCCCTTGCAGTTTCGACTGCAAGAATTTCCATGAATCGCAAGATTCCACATGTTTTTGGACATTACATTCACATCGAAAGGTCTATGTCCTATGAAAAACAAAAAAAACAGGCAATTTTTTATTACAATGAGTTTAACAATATATGGATTGATCTAAAAAAGGTGCAAATTGCAATGGTTCACATGTATAAAATCACAGTAGAAGAAAGTTATGGTGTTCTAAAGTTTGCCCTAAAGTTGGATGAAGCATAGATTCAAAAGGGACAGAAGATGGAAAGAATTAGCATTTGCCTCATGAACATGCCATTGGACCATGGCAATGGCGAGGGCAAAGCTCCATTGCATAAGATCCAATCCGAGATGGAGATTTGGTGGATTGGTGCAGCCCAGGTACCAATTGAAAATCATCAAACGTTGAAATGGTTGTTCAACCATACAGGTATTCCAAATATCATTAAGTCTCAAAGTGAAGGCGAAATGTTGGTAGTTGATGGGGTTGGTAAATTTAATGTGGAATGGCATATGAGTGCTGATTTGAAAATAATCAAATGTATGCTTGGAATATGTAATGGTGCAAATGCAAAATATCCTTGCATTTATTGCATGGAAAGTATTGGATCCAAAGATTGGAGTAGCTTGCGACCAGTAAGAAGAGCCCCAAATAGAGACTCTATAGATTTGAGTAAATTTAAAAACATAGAAGGCATTTGGGATCCCATTCTTTCCATCTCTCTTAAGAATGTTCATATTTGTACTTTGCATGCAGAGATTAGAATAATCGATAAGCTTCTCAGGTTGCATCTTGACTACACATATTCCATTAAGCCATTATCTTTATTAGATGAGTGTATTGATAAATGCGAGGCATTGCTATCGAAAATGGGATTTCATGGGGGCCAAGTTCACTTGAGAAAAGATCCAATACTTTCAGGAAAAACAAGAGATATCTTGGCCGATGTCTCTATGGGAGGCTCAAAAGCTAGACGATTCTTAGGAAACCATTCAGGAAGGCAGGTGAATGCGGCTTGGGAGTGTTGGAGAGAGCTATGTGAGATCACAAAAAATGTTGCAAGCACGCCGAGCTTGCGTTTCTTAGAATGGAGATCTGGATACACCTTGATGTTTTTCTGAAACTCCTCAGGCAACATAAGACAACATATACATATGCGGAAGAGTTCAAAAGATCAATCACAAAGCTTGTTCAGGCGATAAAAGAGGCATGGGGAGAAAAAGATATCACTTTTTATCTGGTAAAGTAATAATTATTTAATATGGGCTTATTTTGATAGGTTTTTCAATTGGTATAAAATTTGTGTTACTTTGTATTGCAGCATATTCTTCATATTCATGGACCTTTCTTTGTGGAGAAGCATGGCCCCTTAGCAACTTATAGCAACCAAGGCATGGAAAAATCCCACTATCAAGCACGCACAAGTTATTTTCGAAGCACAAGGCATGGGGGAGGAGTTACAAAAAGCAATGCTTTGGAGGAGCTATTCAACTGGTTTTTTCGACGACAACTTAAAAAAATGCAAATAAAAGACGACAATGACACATGAGCAATCACACTTTTATATATAAGAGAATATATACAAAGCTAGTTTTCCAAAACTCTCATATTCTCTTCCTCCTCAGGAATCTTTCCTCTATATCGTAGAAATTTTTTTCTCTTGTAGCCAGCTATAGATTTTACATCAGTTTGGTCTGCAGCTAAGGCGTAGGATGAAAACGCCAAAAAGTATCCTGCTCTAGAAGCAGAGTAACCTGGACCGTAGCCAAAAATCCTAATTGCTGCTCTGACAGTAAAATGTACTCCTTGTCCTTGAAAGGTATACATGGTAGGGAAGGAACAATATGGTGAGAACTCTCATCAGGTTGAGGGTTTGTATCTCCTTGGCTCTCCTCAATGATAGTCTCAGCTTTGAAGTGAGCAACATCCAAATTCTCAGCAATAGAAGCCTCAAAATCTGTATCTACAACCTCCTCTGTTTCCTTTTCATCTACTAGATCATCTAACATGCAAAAGCTGGCAGACTTTGCTCCTTCCAACTGTTGCTCCTCAGCTTTCACAGGGTATTTGACAAGGCTGAAAACAATAAAAGCAGCAGATTTTCTCATCATCTTGCAGTTTTTGGAATGAGTGCAGCAAAATATGTCTCTTGAATAAAACCTCTCCAGAGAGTGGACCCTGCACTTTTTAGTAAATACTGACTTTTCATTTCCTGTTGACCCAATGGGAACATGGACATATTCAATTGTGCCAACTTCAACAGAAGGACGTGCAAGATTTTCAAACTCCAAAAAGTCCTCCACAATATATTTTTCACAAGATTTCAGAACTTTGTCAAGTTCCCAATCAGGATTAAACACATTTTTCACAACTCCATAGAATGAGAGATCCATTCCATTCTGAAGCATAAAATCAAGTAGCCTCTCTGATGGAGTGATATCAGTGAGCTCTGATACTCCTTGACCTCTCACTACCGACGTTCGCTTTCCTGGAGATGTACTTGACCTTCTCACACTGGTGGCAGAGGATGGAGAGGAAAAAGAATCACATGTTGATGCCCTTGAGCCTTTTGAAAGCCTTCTTCTTTTACCAGTTCCTGGAGAAACCTTGGATCCTAGGAATTCTATGGGTTCAGACATGTTTACAACTTCTGCCGATACGGCGCGATAAGAGAGAAATGAATCAGACGGATAGGCCCCCTCGCGCCGTATCGGTGATTCCAGTAAGAAGCGCGAACGCCACAACGGTGGTCACACGAGCTTGGGCAGAATGAGCTTGAGAGGAGAGCTGAAAGAAGACTCTGCAGAACCTCCAAAACGACGCGAAGAGAGAAAAGCGAAGAAGGCAAACAGTCGCTCTCGCGCCGTATTAGCAATACAAACAGAGCTCCCGAAAAACCGAAAAAAAAACGTACGGATAAGGAACACACCCTTATGTAGGCGCGGAATTATGCCACCTGGCAGTATTCGTTGGTTTCCGACACGTGGCAGTAGCCGTTGGCCAACACGTGGCCGATAACCACGTGGCAAAGAAGTGGACCGGTTGTTACTTGACACGTAGCACACGGACCATAAATGCAGATACGTGGCACAATCAGCGTCGGACACGTGTCCGACACGTATCATGATTGACGTGGGTATATAAGTGGTGATTTTTCCTACGTGTACACTTTTCATTTCTCGAGCTCTTCCCGCCTTGCTTACCGA
Organism: Lygodium microphyllum; assembly: GCF_053477565.2. Classification (NCBI taxonomy): domain Eukaryota; kingdom Viridiplantae; phylum Streptophyta; class Polypodiopsida; order Schizaeales; family Lygodiaceae; genus Lygodium; species Lygodium microphyllum. The sequence goes on along the minus strand of NC_141154.1, from coordinate 31,526,287 downwards.
TACGGTGCGATACAAGACTTGCTTCTTCTCCGTTTCTTAACTCTCGCATTGTGTCGGTGGTCTTTCGGCTCGGTTCTTTATTCGCTAGTAAAAAAGAGGTGTACCGATAAGGAGCGAGGGCATCCGAACGCTGTTCTCGTTTCCTCCATATCGCGCCGTATCAGCAGTTTGGTCTCACAAATACGGACCAAGTCTATTGACATTCCGCTTTTGTAATTGCCAATACGAAGCGAGGGCGTCCATACGCTGTGTTCGTTTGCTCCATATCGCGCCGTATCAGCATTTCGGTCTCACCCTTGTGGCATTGCCAATACGGAGCGAGGGCGTCCATACGCGAGGGCGCTGTTCCATTATGCTCGTTTTGTTCATATCGCGCCGTATCGAAATTGCTCATTTCGTCCCTTTTCACGCCAATTAGCCTGTTTAATTTACTATTTCTGGAATTGTCCTTCTGGTTGTTATTTTTGCATTTCTGGATGGCAAGGACAAAGCAAACTGTAAGAAGAGTGTATCTGGATGGGAAGGACAGTGGGGGTAAAAGAAAGTTAAAATTTGATGAATCTGAGGAGGAGCCTTCTTCCAAGTTTACTGAAGCTGGTCCATCACAGGCCCCAGAGCATTTTACAACAGAAATCCCCCCTACACCTGGTGTTGGCCTTACATCTTCTATAAATGTTTCTTCTCCTGAAGTTGAGGAAGCAAAGGGTGATTCTTGCCCTGTGAAAGACTCATTCCCTACAATGGCACCTGAGGCTACATCTGCTGAAGCCACTGAACCTCCCAAGCCACAAAAGAGAAAGAGGAAGTCCAGGTTCTTCTATATGCAGAGATGTTTCAGTGAGATAAGGAAAGACGAGAGAGCTACACAACATGTCATTTCAAAAGCTGCTTTTATAAGGGTCGTTAAAGAGATCTCTGATAGATTGTCTCAAGTGGCAACTGTCTCTGGTCTAAATAAGAAGTGGCAACTCTCAGCCATTCTTGCCCTGCAAGAGGCCGCAGAAGATTTTGTTATTGATTTCATGAACGACGCTTACATTGCTGCCGCCCATGCTCATAGGATCACCCTTATGAATAAAGATTTTAGCATCATCAGCAGAGTCAGGTATAGGTTTGACAAAATGCTGAGGCCCTTGCCTTCCAATGATAAAAAAGCCTTTGAAATCCTTAACATTCCCCCAAAATTGTCCAGGAAAGAGAAAAAGCTAAATGTTGAGGATGTTACTCACCTTTACCCTACAAGGGGTGCCACCCAGCAGGAGGCTTTCTTGAGTGAAAAAAATCAGGAGGTGCTTGAAACTGAAGACGATGTTTATAAGAGGAAAGCCGCATTACTTGCTCCCATCAACAGCGAGAGGATGGGCAAAGTGTATGGGCAGATTCTTGTGAATGTCTCTGCGGAACCTGAGGAGGAATATCTTAGTATATCTCCCGAGGACAAGCCCATGTTGGAAAAAAGGGATGTCCAACTATCTGACTCCATGGTTTTTTGTTGCATAAGGTAAGGTTTATATATATATTTTTTTGCGTAAGTTAAGTCTTTTTGGTTCAAGTATATTTTGGATGAAATTTGTATTGAATAGCTTTTGCTGTTGTCTGCAGGGCATTGGTCTCCTCGCTCACTCTCGATATCCGAAGAACCATATACATTGTTGATCCACTTCTCTCTGTGAAACTTTTTGCAAAATCTGGTTCTAATATTTCACCATTTTTTCGTAGCTTCGATAGTGTGACAAATTACCACATCTTTTTCCCTTATGTAGAAATGTATTTTTCTTTTTTTGTAGAAGAAAATTTATATTCATTTGCTTTCACCCTTCTACTCACCTCTTTTATGAATTTGCAGAGGGCATTGGAGTCTCATCTACATTAATTGTCTTTCAAGGGAAATTATCTTTATGAATTCTCTCAGCGGTGTTCATGGTCAAGCACGAATGTATGTTGAAAGAAAATTACTTACTTTGATTTTATTTATAAAGAATATTTTGAACTTACAAAGCTTCCTTTTGCAGTGTTGGTAGACTCGTTTCTACATTTTTGGATACAACATACGAGGATCTTGCTGATCCTCAAAGGCCCTATACTTTTCTTCTACAAGAAGTTCCATTGCAAAGCGATGCGCATTCTTGTGGATGGAGAGTAATCTCAAACATTTGCAGAACAGTGGATTCAAAGTTGTTACAAATAGAAGGAGTGAATGTAAGTTAATTTCATTTGATGTTTGTGCAACCCTTATCATGATTTCTTTTCACTGACTTATAACATTTATTCTTACAATGTAAGGACTATCCCGAATCATATGTTTGGTGGATAAGGGAGAGATGCATCGAGCTGATTCTGGACAAGGCAATCACACCGTATGATCCTGACTCCTCTCTTCCTCCCAAAACTTCAATGGCCAAGGGTACAAGCAAGGGAAAGGTCTTGGGAAAGGGTAAGGACAATGGCAATGGTAAAGGCAAGGGCAAAGGCAATGGGACCACTGCTGCAGAGTCTAAGAAAAAAGGAATGCCAATGCTCTCTCCTCTTAAATTTGATCCATCCCCTCTTAAGCCCCAAGAAAAGAGACTACCTATAAAGGTGAAATTTTTTCAACAATCAAAGAAAGGCCCTGTGAGAAAAAATATCTTTGAAGAAATCGATAAAGAATGAAAATAGCAAACATAAGCATACACGAGCCTTATTATTTTGGCTTTGTACATTTTTATGCAATTTTTGTACCTCATTGTGTAATGAAAATTTTCACTTGTAAATCGAATGTAATGTACATTTTATTTATACACATTCGAAAGGCAACTTGCTTCCTTATGAGTTCCCATTAAAAAATATCTTAAGGACAGTCTATTAAGATAAATTCCTGCCAAGTTTTTCATTCTCAAGGCTCAAAACTCACAATTGTGGGAGACAAACAACTCGTACAAAAGACAGAGCGCTCGGCTCTTTTACCAATTGTTACACCATTCACTTTGAACTTATATCTAGGGGATGTATTGTCTAGCAATTCCAAGGTATCCCTCACATCTTTCAGACTCCAATTGGAAGTAACATTCACCTTCTTTACTTCTTCATGCGGCAAAACGTGCACCGCAAGTTTATATGGTGTGTAATCTGTATCGGAATCCAAGGGAACCCAAATACCCAATCTTAGTTTGTATCTCCTGTAATCAAAGCCCAAAGCAAGAGTTTGGCAAGGGATACTGTAAGCCAAAGCCAAGGATTGAGGGCATGCACTGCACCTCAAGATATCACCCTTATGATCGCACTCTCTAGATTTCCAATGCGTCCCTATAGTGTTGTCCAAATCCTCTTCCGAAAAGTTTCTACTTAGCCAGGATACCTTCGTTCTTTGTAAATTTGCTGTTTTGAAGCAAGCCACGAAGATATGGAGGGGTACAAACCATGATAAACGTATTCTTCTTGAGATCCTTCCAGCTGTCATGGACTTTTTAATATCCTGAGATATTTTGAATTTGAAACTCTGCACTGTTACCTTGTCAGGAATCTCCCAGTTTAGAGATGAAAGACTTGGCAATGGCAAATCTTCGATATTCCCATACCTATCCGCTTTAGAGGGAACCACATACTGTGCATAATATATAAAAACCTTGCATTCACTATAAAAAGACACAGTTTGATCGGCATAAATAATGTCTGCCAATACCTTATGAATGGCATGGAAAGTCCCACTTAGGCTTTCCACAGGTTGCCATTCAATACTTGTTGACGGAAAGATATCTACAATGACGAACTGTTTGTTAGAACTTGCATAAATGGAAGAGAATTATATACGTTATTCAACTTATAACTTACAATGTGTTTGTTGGGGAACACGTTCGTTTGGAGGCAAGTGCATATCCTTGGCCATGTAAACATGTTGCACCTTGACAAACCAGCCTTCGGGCATAATTTTGAAGGCAATGATATGCCCCTTCCAGTGATGTTTTATATCTTCTCGTTTTCTTCTTTTCACCTTATGAGAGCCCTTGCAAGAAGGCAACATGGTAACCCAATCGTTTACAGCAAAGGTTTTGGGCTCAAAATTTCCATCTACTCCCTGGCTATAGACTGTGCAAGAGTGTATTAAATGAGAAGGGCGCCTGGAGGAAGCCATGAAAAGAAAGAAAGCGCAGAGAAAGAAGCTCAAAGAGGGGTGAATGAACTAAAAAGTAGCGCCAAGAACCCAAATGAGTATGTATTGGGCGTCAAAAACAATATTGAAAGATCTCCCGACTTTCAAAAAACTCATTATTAATTTCATCACATCTCTGTCACGTATTTTGTCAGATTTGTAAGTAAATAACGTCTTTGGGACTCCAAAACATGTCAGACTTTAGGGGTTTTGGCTAAAAAAGAAGAGAGAATCACGAAATGGACTCCACTATCTCTAAAAAAGAGGAGACAAGAATACCATATTCTTGCACACGTGGCGAACTCTCTTTGGCCCTTTCCTTAATCTCGTGATTAACAAAAGTGCATTTTTTGAAGCGTTTTTGGCCCTAATGCTCCACTTCTATATGATCTAAGACATGAAATTTTACAGCTCATCAACATGCTTCTTGAACTCTTTGAATGCATCAATTACATCATCCTTATGTTTCAATATGTAAAGCCAAGTATACCTGTTGAAATCATCAATGAAGGATGCATATTAATGAGCACCACCAAATGAAGCATTATGAGACATACCCCATACATCTGAATGTACCAACTATAAGGGTCGTGAGCTATTTCGTACATGTCTCATAAATGGAAACCGTGCTTGCTTTCCAAACTGACATGCATCACATACATGTCCAAATTCATGATACTTGAACTTAGGTAGTCCAAGCACAATCTCCTTCTGCTACATAGATTTCAGCTTTTGTACATTCATATGGCCAATCCACTTTATGCCATATCTCAATATCCCGTATAGCACCATCATCATGTGCAAACATGGTTGCTTTCAATTCTGGAATTGATGCATCAAGAGTAAACATTCTACCATCTCTTCGGCCTCTAGCAATCAATTTGTAGCCATTATCATATCTTCAACAAAGCATCCATCTCTATTAAATCTCACTTGCAAATTTTTTTCTACAATCTGTCCAACTGACAAAAGATTCTTGGTTATTGTAGGTACATGTAGTACATCATGCATGCTCTTTTTTTTGCCATCAGGTATCAACAATGAAACAATCCATGTGTGTGTTAAATGTCATGTTGGGTGTAATCCCCAGTACACACATAACCATGTGAACGTGCAACCATCTTATCAAACCATTCTCCATGGGGTGTCATATGATTTGAAGCCCCTGAATCAATGTACCATCTCTCATCTCTATTCTACCTAGATGCATTCTTAAACACATGCTGCATGGCAAACAATCTATCAACCTGATCATCAGAAACTCCGCTAGATGAAGCATAATTTCCATGGTGTCTACCCTTGGCTTTCATGTCAGCCTACTTCTTATGACAATCTTTGGCTATATGCCCATATCTACCGCAATAATGATAGTCCTTGTCTCTGTTTGATTGATCATCCAACTGCCATGAACCAGATCCACCACCTCTACCATGGGGTGATCTCCCCGTGCCTCTAAAGCTGCAAGATCCACGCTGGCCCTATGTATTTGTGCCATGCCAAGCATTCTGTTGATGTTGTCCATAAGCATTTCGAGTGTCTCCTTGACCTCGAAAAGAGCCACGGCCTCTTCCGCCTCTACCATGCTGGCTAGAGTAAAGAACAATGTCTCTGCTTTGAGACATACTAGAACATGTATTCAGCCCAAGCTTAACTTCCTCATGCAACAACAAAGCAATCAGATCATCCCAATCAGGGGATTCATCTCTCATAGAAATAGATGTATCAAATGCTTTATACTCTTTGCCAAGTCCATTCAATGTCACTACACTCATATCATCCTCAGACACTGAAGTCTAATGGTGGCAAGCTGATCCTCTATGTTCTTGATCTCTATAATGTAGGCTTGAATGCTTTTGCCATTCCTAGACATGTTATTGAATTGTTGCTTTAGCTGAATATTTCTTGCATGTGTTACATTTTCATGATTATTCATTAGTATGTCCCATGCATCCTTTGGGGAATTGCATCCAGTAATCTTGTATAACCCTAACTTGTAGCTATACACCACAGCAAAATGGTGTAGTAGAAAGGAAAAATAGGGCACTGATGGAATCAGCAATAGCTATGATGAATGAGAAGAGTTTTCCAAATGGTCATTGGGCTGAAGCAGTAGTGATTGCTATCTATGTATTGAATAGAACCCCTACAGTAGGGATTCATGATGTAACTCCATATGAGAGGTTGTATGGTCATAAGCCTGACATTTCACACTTGAAGGTATTTGGCAGCATTGCATATGTGCATGTTCCTTATGAAAAGAGGAAGAAATTTGGTCCTAAAGCTGTCAAGAGTGTGTTCCTTGGTTATGCACAAGACCAAAAAGCTTACAAGTGTTACGTACCGTCTACACATGAGACATTGATTAGCAGAGATGTTGTTTTTGATGAGCTGGCATTGTGGTATGGTAATCCAGTTGCAGTGGCTACTGATGGATTAGTCAATACTAGTAATGCTAAAAATATACCTATATTGAGTACATCTATGCACATCCACTATCACAGATATGTCAGTGAGGGGGAGATTGGATAAGGGAAAATAAAAGGGAAAAGAAAAGATGCTTGAGGATGTGACAGGTCTACTTATAGTAGGTTATGAGTTGTCCAGATAGCTTGGATAGTGAGTTGGGGCATCTGTTATGACACCTAGAGCAAGGCAGAGTCGTTATGTACTGCCTCATGAGAGGCAAGCTCAGAGTGAGCCACAATTACAAAGATCCGAGAGAGGCAGAAGACTAGTTGACAAATTTACATACACTAGTTATTCAGCCTGCCATTATACATAAATGGCTAGTGTGACAGGTTACAAAGAACCTACAAAGTTTGATGATGCAGTTACAAATGATAATTGGTGTGCTGCCATGGATGAGGAGTATGCCGCCCTAGCTGAAAATGTGTAATATTCCGATTTGCTAAAAAAAAAACACGCATGAACCACCTCTAGAAGGGGAGGCCAAAAGGATAAGTCATGAGGATGATTAATGACAAAATTTTTTAATATTCCCTCTCTCCTCCAGCCGACTGTCATGCTCGAGGAGAAGGGAATAGCAAGGGGTGAGCAAGCTCCTTGCTGGAGCTTGCTGAAGGAAGGAGGCCATGCACTATGGCTTCGTAGGGGAAGGAAGAATCCCCTCCCTCAGCTATAAATGCCATGAAAGGAAGCGCCAGGGGGGACACGGCCATCGAGAGAGAAGCCGACACACTAATATTGCTATTGAGGAGTGTGAGAGGGCCAGATTGCCGTCGTGTGTGAACTAAAGCCAGGAGGGTGGTCCCGGCCGTGGAGCGAGAGTGGGAAGCCATCAAACTGTCTATGCGCTGCCATAGAAGAGGAGAGGGCTGTGAGAGAGGAAGAGTGGAAGCCAGGCTTGCTGTCGTGAAGGAGCGGGCCGTCCGACTGTCGACACTGCCGTCGAGAGGGAGGGACCAAGCATTACTATCTTCCTTCAGCTGCCGCTGCCACAGGGAGAAATGCCGTCACGATTTGCTGCCATTCCTTTTCACCACGTGGGCTTCCGCGTTTCTTTTTAGAAGATTTAGAGCTTCTTAGGAAGCTTCTAAAGTCTCCTAAGAAGCCCATCCCCTTTTTAAGGGCTTATACACCCTTGTTTCCCCCCTTTTTCCCGTAGGGTCTCGGCAGACCTTGTAAAAGGCCACTAAGCCCTTTCCCATGGCTTTACTAAGCCTCACCCCTCGAAAGGGTTAAACCCCCCACCCCCGAGATTTAAAATCCTCCTCGTGGGTTTTTCCCAACCTTGGAATTCAAAGCCCCTTTTCCTATTGTCCCATCTAAGTTTTTATAAGCCCCATTACATCTTTTTTTTCCCCCTCACATTCTTACACAAGGTTTCATCTTAACCTCGGGGTCCCTTAGAACCCCCTTCCTATTGACCTTCGAAAAGCACCCTCTTTTCCCCCTTTTTGGCATACCACAAATGTACTTTCTTTTTTCTCTTTCCGTGTATACAATTTGCACCGGAGCTTCTATGAAAGGAAGGAGAAAATTTCATAAAGGTCGGTGGAATTCCTAGGAGGAGTTGTAGAGCTGCTTCCACGTTCGAAAAACTACAATTGCGATGCCTCCTAAGAAAGTCCAAGGCATAGCCGCGGGGGGGTCATCTCCCGGTATCCATGTGGATATCTCACCCCAAAACCGGGTTTTTCTTCTTGGCTTTAATTCGGTTTTAAGTCGATCATGCAAAGAGAAATTTTTAGGGATAGGATATATTTGTCCGAGTTATTTGTAATGAAGGAGTTTAGCTTATTTGAATGAATGATAATGTATAGAACTTAGTTTCCTTCGAATTGCATCAAGCATTATAAATTACGAGCAAGATTATCCATTTACTATAGTAGTATATTTTAGTTAAATCCTAAAGGTATAGAAATTATATCTTGCACCATTAGTCTTATTCCTTTCACAACGAATCATTGCAAATGATTAAATTCATGAAAGGTTTCTTTCGTTGCTCAAATTACTAGGAAGTTATCATTGCTAATTGCACATCTTAGCAAGGAAAATGTTTGTTATTTGGCATGAGTTCATCTGCAAGGAAAAAGAAAGTTTAAATTTAACTGTATTGACTGAAAAGTAAATTGTCACAAGGATAGCAAAACCGTGACAAGACGATTAATATTACCTTCCAAAAGATATCCAAACCAATCTAAACATAGAAATATTCATACCCTAAGCACTTGACTACTTTTCTTATTGTAGGGTCAAAAAAATTCATAAAGATAAAGAACTAGGGTTGTCCCCGAGATCCTTAAAAAGAAACCCTAGGCCCGACATAAGTCAGCTTAAAGGATCTAAAACGGATTATTCCATCGCAGGACTTGCGCAACAAGTACAAAATCATTTATTCTTGTGATTGATTCACAAGGAGAAAGGGTAAAAAAACCTCAAGAAGGATGGTAGATCCCTACGCAAGTTATCTTGCAAAAGGACGTATTTTTTGGATATCCTTCTAAATAAGGAAAGTTGTAAACCAGAAACTAGCATATCTAAGGAACTTTAGGGTTGACCAAGTTGGGTTAATAAGGTACGCCCTACACTGGAATGTAAAGGATCTTGCCAATTTACAAGACACCTTAGGAACGAGTGCTGATACACTCAAAAGGAAAGAACACTTCCTTAGCAGTTTGCCAAACAACACGGTTGATTAATGGAAATGTTTGTGCTTGCTAGAGATTTTAGGGCTCTGTTTGAATTATGAATTACAAATTAAACCTATACTTCAGGTTAAAGGCCTGAAGGAAGAGGCAGTTTCAGTTACCCCCGACTACCTGTCTAACCCTAACCAAGGGGGTTGTTCACCGCGCCGGGATCTGGCCATAAATCCCTCGCCTTCCGGGTCCTGCACAAGAGGCTAATGTGACTCGGGATTGGATCTCGAGGCCCACATACTAGTTTACGGGCGGAAGCTTGGAATAGTGATCCCTGGGGATTACTGGATAGCCCTCGGGCGGATTATGGACAAGCCTACAGGCGAAACTCCTTGTATTTCAAAGATAAAATGATGAAATGTTTAAAAAAAGAACTTGCTTGATATTGTTTTTCTATGTCATGTGATAAGATTACGTGAAGGAACCAGTGCTTAACAAGATTAATTAAAGAAGCAGATTGTTATATGTCAAATTAATGTGTTAGATAATTACATAACTAAAACCAAACCGAGGAAAGTGCGGAGGATGGGCCATGGGTCCGTCCTACGGTTGGGTGGTCCCGGTTAGCCGGAAACTTTTCTCAAAAATCTCGAAGAACAGCGGGATGATCATCAAAACGAATAACGAGAGCGATGACCTAGAGTTACGTCTTACCTGATTTACGTTGTTTTAGGGGAACGGAATGGGACTATGCCTTATGGCAGAGAGGTTGAGCATTGCATCCCTCTCGTTTCCCATTCTCCTTGAACCAAGTGCAGCGTGAATCCGCTTCGGACCTGGCGTTTCTGCGTAAAGTAGTTCGCTCGGGTTTGACGCTAGTTGTTGTTAGCTAATGACCAATCATGAAAACCCTAATTCCGATCGATCCTAAGTGGAAATGGCCAGGATACTTCCGCTACGTGGCAGACGCGGGAAGACCTAGATCGCAAGACCCGTAACATTCCATGGGAGTGCCGGGCGGAGTTTTCTAGACATCCTTTCCGATGGACTGCTAAGACGTGTCCAGTATGATACTATTGGACACGTTACAGTTGGTATCAGAGCCGACCAACAACGGAATTGTTTTTATGAGATCTCAATAAAATGAAGTAAAGAAATTGTTGCTGTCCAAACATTTTCTCACCTTCAATGCTGTCTTGCAGAATTATGAAGCGTGGTACAAGTTTTTGGTATTTCGGGTCATGTTTATGACTGCAATGCATTCTCCCCTTTATAGACAAAGAATTGGGATGATGAACATCTTGGAGCAGATTTATAATCCATCACCTTTATACATAGAATGAAGATGGACGGGGTCTTCAGGAATCTACTATATAGCCGCCCACCAATTTGCTTATCTACAGACCAACCTAAAGAGGATCAAGTGGTTGGAAGACTTAAAAGTCGTGAAGCTGTTCATTTTTGTGGAAGCTCACGTAAATTCGACTTTACATATTCAAGGTCGGAGGGTTGAAATGAACTCACATGTATATGAGGAAGTAACGCGCGTAATCCCAACCAACAGGATTAAAGTGTTGGGCCGCCATGAGAAGTATAGATTCCAACGGAAAGGGTATCCTGAACTTCCAATGAATTATCGATTCCTAAAGATCCATGACCCAAAACCCTACTATTACACAGTTTTTGTAGACAAATGCAATACAACGTTGTTCTCCCCAAACTGAATATAATGATTGGCTTATCATCACACGAAATGTTGTATAAGGCTATGCCCATGTAAATACAAATAAAGACTTCTTTTTATCAATATCTGGCTATGCATAAGAGTTGTTAAAAAGTTAAGTAGCTACATTGTTTACGAGATAGTTGAACTAAAAATGAATGATAAGCTAACGTCGATTATCATATAATAACGTTAAGAAAACTTTTATCCAGGCACAACCCCAGGTACAGGTTCCAAATTGGCCTCCTACATCAAGTTGGTGCAGGGATCAAGGGATTTCAGAGGGGTCCGTTACTTGGGAGAAGTTGAAGAAAGCCGTGCAGGGAAGATACTTACCACCTGCATATCGTACGCAGAAAATGAATGAGTTCTACGAGCTAAAACAGCTAGGACTCACTCTTGACGCATACTACTCTAAATTCGTCTCACTTTTAAAGTATGCGCCACAGATGGACATGAGCAGCAGGTGTCCAAATTTTGTGCGGGCTTAAATCCACCCGTAAATACCCGTCTCGAATCTATGCGTCCATCAGATCTTCAGGATGCACTCATTCGAGCGGCACCTATAATTTAGGAGGTGCAAGCTAGACCAATGGGTAACAAAACTTGGTCCTATAGTGACCCAAACAGAGGAGCATTCAGACCTCAAATGAAGAGACTTCAAGGTCATAATCAGGGACAAAGGAAGAAAGCAACGACAAATAATGTCAACAACTTTGTTCCTACTCAAAGTAATGGCCGAAACCTCCGTTGTTTCCACTGCAACGAACCCAGTCACTTCAAGAGGCAATGTCCCAAGCTCAGCGGAGGACATCGCCAAACGCCTTTCCAAGGTGCAGGCCGTGGTCAAGGAGCCGTTACCCGTGGAAGAGGAAGAACCGCTTGCATTGCCAATACGCAAAGATGCGAAGAAGAAGAAGAGGAAGATCCGACTATGGAAGCTGAATTCAAAAAAGCAACAGTCCATACCACTTTACATAAGAAAGGGCCAAATCGCCAGTTCTCGGTGATTCAGACACCGTCGGACTATCAAGGTAAAGGTTTCAAAACCTTGATTGATTGTGGCAGTACACATTTCTTTATCTCACCAGCATGTGCAAAAAGTTTAGGAATAACCACAGTAGAAGCATCTACCCTGCCTGTGGAGTTGGCAAACGGTCGTGAGGTAACTTGTACCAGGCAAACTGCTAAGGTGGAATTCTTTCTAGGAGGAAAGAAGACTTTAGTCAAATTCAGAGTCATGAATTTAGGTATCCATGAGTGTCTACTTGGGATGGATTGGCTTAAGCCCAACGATGCCCACATCCAATGTGGAAAGGGTCAAGTTTCCTTTCGAAACTCTGAAAGGGAATTTGTCACAACTCAAGGTGAGGCAGGAGTGCCAATAATCCAATTAGCCAAAGTATCTCGGATCATAAAAGGATTCAGAAAAGGATTACCCGTTTACTTGATCAAACTCAACAAGTTAGATCAAAAGCAAGAGTCTCATGAAGGACCTTCTTGGCTAAAGGAATACGCTGACGTATTCCCCGAGGAATTGATTGAACTTCCGTGTCAAAGAGAAGTAGATCATGAGATTAGGCTAGTGCCTGAAGCTGCACCAATTGCAAAGAGACCTTATAGAATGTCCATACCGGAAGCAATTGAGTTGAAGGAACAACTCAAGAAACTGTTAGATCAGGGTTACATCCGGCCTAGCAACTCACCGTGGGGAGCTCCAGTACTATTCCAAAAAAAGAAAGATGGGACACTTCGACTATGTATTGATTACCGAGGGTTGAATCAATCAACAGTCAAGAACAAGTATCCTATTCCTAGAATAGATGAGCTTCTTGATCGTCTTCAAGGTGCAAAGATCTTCTCCAAGATTGATCTCAGGTCAGGTTACTATTAGATAAGGATCAAGAAAGAAGATATTCCAAAGACGACCTTCAATACAAGATATGGGCACTTTGAGTTCCTGGTTATGTCATTCGGGCTTACAAATGCACCTGCCACCTTCAATAGATTAATGCAAGATATCTTTAGACCATATCTTGATGATTTCGTACTTGTCTTCTTCGATGACACTTTAGTCTATTCTAAACAGGAAGAAGATCATGAACCTCAACTTCGGATTGTCCTTGAGACAATGAGGTCTCATAAGCTGTATGCAAAAATGAAGAAGTGTGCATTCTTCAAGCGTCAGATTAAATATCTGGGATTCATAGTATCATCAGAAGGAATATCACTAGACCCAGCCAAGGTCAGAGATGTGCTTGAATGGCCAATATCAGTATCCGTCAAAGAGATATGTAGCTTTCTTGGATTGACAGGATGGTATAGGGTCTTCATCAAAAACTATGCTTTGATTGCAGCACCTCTTACAGACTTACTAAAGAAGCAGACTTCCATTACATGGTCAACTTCCGAACAAAATAGCTTCGACAAATTGAAGCAAAGTTTGGTATCAGCACCTATTCTAAAAATTCCTGACCTCAATAAGGAGTTCGAGGTAGTAACTGATGCTAGCATTCTTGCCTTGGGGTGTGTACTTATGCAGGAAGGTCATCCAGTAGCATACTCTTCAAGGAAATTGAAGAGTCATGAAAAGAACTATGCTACTCATGATCTGGAATTACTAGCTATCATCCATGCTCTAAAGCTTTGGAGACACTACCTGTTGGGTAACAAGTTTACTCTAGTAATTGACCATAAGAGTCTCAAATGGATTTTTACCCAGAACGAGCTCAACATGAGGCAACGTCGGTGGATTGAAGTATTGGAGGAATATGATTTTGAAATCAAGTACCGACCAGGGAAGGAGAATGTAGTTGCCGATGCACTCAGTCTCGCAAGGCATTCCTAAATTCCCTAATCTTGCAGAATCTATCAACGGCCAGATCTCTGGCTACAAAAGTATCTATGCTAAACAACCCTATACTTGAACTAGCTAGAGAGGAAGCATGCCATGATTTGGCCTACCAAACAATGATAAAGAAAATATCTACCAAGGAGCAGAATCAGAAGTGGCAAGCTAAGTATCAGGAATTTCCCATTGATAATGGACTTGTCTACTATAGAACAAGGCTGTGTATACCAGCAAGCCAGTCACTTAAGCATAAGATATTATGGGAAGCTTATGATTCTCCTTTCGCAGGACATCCTGGCTATGCTAAGACTCTTAATGTAGTTAGGAAGAGCTACCATTGGGAGAGGCTTAAAGGTGACGTTCTCAAATATGTCACTGAGTGTTTGTCTTGCCAACGTATCAAAGCCGAACATGTCATGATGCCAGGGAAACTGCAACCACTTGGCATTCCCCAAATGAAATGGGAATTCATCAGTATGGATTTTGTTGTGGGCCTACCCCAAGTCCAAGGAGGATACAATTCCATTTGGTTGTGGTTGACATGCTTACCAAGGTTGCACACCTGATACCAGTAAAGACAAACTATAAAGCCTCCGACATTGCAAGATTGTTTATCAAGGAGATATTCAAGCTACATGGGTTACCTAGAAGAATCATTAGTGATCAAGATTCTCTCTTCACATCACACTTCTAGAGAGCTATCTTTGAAGCTATTGGGATTCAACTCTGTTTTAGCACCGCTTACCATCCCCAAACGGATGGCCAAACAGAGTGAGTAAATCAAATCATCGAAGATATGCTTAGGGCATACTGCTGTCGAGAGCCAAAGAGGTGGATTCAATACTTGCTATTAGTTGAATTTTCCTACAATGCTTCTTACCAGCAGAGCATTCTGATGACTCCTTTCCAAGCATTGTATGGTCATGATTGTCGAAGTCCCCTAAACTTTTCTGATCCAACCCTAAGAGTTGAAGCGTCAAGACAGATGTTGGAAGACATGGATGATCAAATAAAGTCAATAAGACAAGACATACAAGCGGCCAAGGATAGACAAAAGGCATACGCAGATTTGAAACGTCAAGAAAGAGTCTTCGAAGAAGGAGACATGGTCTTCATTCGTGTACGCCCTAAAAAGAGTTCTCTATCCCTAGGAGAATGCAAGAAGCTAAGTCCAAGATATTGTGGGCCGTACAAAATCCTCAAATGCCTAGGACCAAATGCTTATAGATTGCAATTCCCTGAGAACCTAAAGGTTCATAATGTATTCCATATCAGCCTATTGAAAAAATATGTACCCAACCCTAATCATGTACTTGATGACCAACAAATTGTAATGCCTAGTCAAGGAGTCCTTGAACTAAGGCCGGATAGGATCTTAGATGTTAGGGAGAGACAGTTAAGATCTAGAACCTTAAGAGAATGCCTCGTCCAGTGGAAAGATTATTCCGAAGAGGATGCCACTTGGATAGATGAAAGCTCTCTCAACCATCAATATCCCCAGTTTATCTCGAGATGAGGACATCTCGATTCCTCCAAGGGGGAGAGAATGTAATATTCCGATTTGCTAAAAAAAAAACACGCATGAACCACCTCTAGAAGGGGAGGCCAAAAGGATAAGTCATGAGGATGATTAATGACAATTTTTTTTAATATTCCCTCTCTCCTCCAGCCGACTGTCATGCTGGAGGAGAAGGGAATAGCAAGGGGTGAGCAAGATCCTTGCTGGGGCTTGCTGAAGGAAGGAGGCCATGCACTATGGCCGCATGGGGGCGGGAAGAATCCCCTCCCTCAGCTATAAATGCCATGAAAGGAAGCGCCAGGGGAGACACGGCCATCGAGAGAGAAGCCGACACACTAATATTGCTATTGAGGAGTGTGAGAGGGCCAGATTGCCGTCGTGTGTGTGAAGTAAAGCCAAGAGGGTGGTGCCGGCCGTGGAGCGAGAGTGGGAAGCCATCAAACTGTCTATACGCTGCCATAGAAGAGGAGAGGGCTGTGAGAGAGGAAGAGTGGAAGCCAGGCTTGCTGCCGTGAAGGAGCGGGCCGTCGGACTGTCGACACTGCCGTCGAGAGGGAGGGGCCAAGAATTACTGTCTTCCTTCAGCCCGTCGCCACAGGGAGAAATGCCGTCGTGATTTGCTGCCATTCCTTTTCACCACGTGGGCTTCCACGTTTCTTTTTAGAAGATTTAGAGCTTCTTAGGAAGCTTCTAAAGCCTCCTAAGAAGCCCCCTTCATGTGGGCTCTTTAAGCCCCTCCCCCCCCCGCCCCACACAACAACTCCTCTTTAATCCCCTTTGCCAACCCACATAAAATCCCCTTTTTAAGGGCTTATACACCCTTGTTTCCCCCCTTTTTCCCGTAGGGTCTCGGCAGACCTTGTAAAAGGCCAGTAAGCCCTTTCCCATGGCTTTACTAAGCCTCACCCCTCGAAAGGGTTAAACCCCCCACCCCCAAGATTTAAAATCCTCCTCGTGGGTTTTTCCCAACCTTGGAATTCAAAGCCCCTTTTCCTATTGTCCCATCTAAGTTTTTATAAGCCCCATTACGTCTTTTTTTTCCCCCTCACATTCTTACACAAGGTTTCATCTTAACCTCGGGGTCCCTTAGAACCCCCTTCCTATTGACCTTCGAAAAGCACCCTCTTTTCCCCCTTTTTGGCATACCACAAATGTACTTTCTTTTTTCTCTTTCCGTGTATACAATTTGCACCGGAGCTTCTACGAAAGGAAGGAGAAAATTTCATAAAGGTCGGTGGAATTCCTAGGAGGAGTTGTAGAGCTACTTCCACGTTCGAAAAACTACAATTGCGATGCCTCCTAAGAAAGTCCAAGGCATAGCCGCGGGGGGGTCATCTCCCGGTATCCATGTGGATATCTCACCCCAAAACCGGGTTTTTCTTCTTGGCTTTAATTCGGTTTTAAGTCGATCATGCAAAGAGAAATTGTTAGGGATAGGATATATTTGTCCGAGTTATTTGTAATGAAGGAGTTTAGCTTATTTGAATGAATGATAATGTATATGACTTAGTTTCCTTCGAATTGGATCAAGCATTATAAATTACGAGCAAGTTTATCCATTTACTATAGTAGTATATTTTAGTTAAATCCTAAAGGTATAGAAATTATATCTTGCACCATTAGTCTTATTCATTTTACAACGAATCATTATAAATGATTAAATTCATGAAAGGTTTCTTTCGTTGCTCAAATTACTAGGAAGTTATCATTGCTAATTGCACATCTTAGCAAGGAAAATGTTTGTTATTTGGCACGAGTTCATCTGCAAGGAAAAAGGAAGTTTAAATTTAATTGTATTGACTGAAAAGTAAATTGTCACAAGGATAGCAAAACCGTGACAAGACGATTAATATTACCTTCCAAAAGATATTCAAACCAATCTAAACATAGAAATATTCATACCCTAAGCACTTGACTACTTTCCTTATTGTAGGGTCAAAAAAATTCGTAAAGATAAAGAACTAGGGCTGTCCCCGAGATCCTTAAAAAGAAAACCCTAGGCCCGACATAAGTCAGCTTAAGGGATCTAAAATGGATTATTCCATCACAGGACTTGTGCAGCAAGTACGAAATCATTTAGTCTTGTGATTGATTCACAAGGAGAAAGGGTAAAAAAACCTCAACAAGGATGGCAGATCCCTACGCAAGTTATCTTGCAAAAGGACGTATTTTTGGATATCCTTCTAAATAAGGAAAGTTATAAACCGGAAACTAGCATATCTAAGGAACTTTGGGGTTGACCAAGTTGGGTTAATAAGGTACGCCCTACACCGGAATGTAAAGGATCTTGCCAATTTACAAGACACCTTGGGAACGAGTGCTGATACACTGAAAAGGAAAGAACACTTCCTTAGCAGTTTGCCAAACAACACGGTTGATTAATGCAAATGTTTGTGCTTGCTAGAGATTTTAGGGCTCTGTTTGAATTATGAATTACAAATTAAAACCTATACTTCAGGTTAAAGGCCTGAAGGAAGAGGCAATTTCAGTTACCCCCGACTACCTGCCTAACCCTAACCAAGGGGGTTGTTCACCGCGCCGGGAACGTGGACTGAACCCGCCGCGAGAGGTCTCTCCGTTGAGCTCTACTTGGAGTAGGAGGACGCTTGGGTGCCAGGGGGGGCTCTAGCCGTAAATCCCTCGCCTTCCGGGTCCTGCACAAGAGGCTAACGTGACTCGGGATTGGATCTCGAGGCCCGCATACTAGTTTACGGGCGGAAGCTTGGAATAGTGATCCCTGGGGATTACTGGATAGCCCTCGGGCAGATTATGGACAAGCCTACGGGCGGAACTCCTTGTATTTTAAAGATAAAATGATGAAATGTTAAAAAAAGAACTTGCTTGATATTGTTTTTCTATGTCACGTGATAAGATTACGTGAAGGAACCAGTGCTTAACATGATTAATTAAAGAAGCTGATTGTTATATGTCAAATTAATGTGTTAGATAATTACATAACTAAAACCAAACCGAGGAAAGTGCGGAGGATGGGCCATGGGTCCGTCCTACGGTTGGGTGGTCCCGGTTAGCCGGGAACTTTTCTCAAAAATCTCGAAGAACAGTGGGATGATCATCAAAACGAATAACGAAAGCGATGACCTAGAGTTACGTCTTACCCGATTTACGCTATTTTAGGGGAACGGAATGGGACTATGCCTTATGGCAGAGAGGTTGAGCCTTGCATCCCTCTCGTTTCCCATTCTCCTTGAACCAAGTGCAGCGTGAATCCGCTTCGAACCTAGCATTCTGCATAAAGTAGTTCGCTCGGGTTTGACGCTAGTTGTTGTTCGCTAATGACCAATCATGAAAACCCTAATTCCGGTCGATCCTAAGTGGGAACGGCCAGGATACTTCCGCTACGTGGCAGACGCGGGAAGACCTAGATCGCAAAACCCGTAACATTCCATGGGAGTGTCGGGCGGAGTTTTCTAGACATCCTTTCCGATGGACTGCTAAGACGTGTCCTGGATGATACTAGTGGACACGTTACAAAATGAGATATGAAAATTGGTTGAGTTGCCTGAAAGCAAAGTCCCCATTGGCTGCAAATGGGTGTACAAGGTTAAGTGCAAGTCAGATGGTTCATTAGAATGCTATAAGGCCAGGCTACTTGCAAAAGGGTATGCATAGCAATATGGCCTTGATTATGAGGAGACTTTCAGTCTGGTGGCTAAAATGGCAACAATCAGAACTGTCATTGGTTTGGCAGCATGCAAAGGCTGGAAATTATGGCAAATGGACATCAAGAATGATTTCTTGAACGGTGATTTGGTTGAGGAAGTATATATGGAGCAGCTTGAAGGTTATGTTCACCCAGACTTTCCTACACATGTATGTAAGCTGAAAAAGGATTTATATGGACTGAAATAGGCACCTAGAGCATGGAATGCTCAGATTAGCAGTTATTTACATCAACATGGATTTAGATTGGGTGATGCAGATCATAATCTGTTCACGAAGAAGATAGATCATGGATATGTGTTTCTAGTGGTTTATGTAGATGATCTTATCATCATTGGAGATGATGAAGAGGGCATTACTAAAATTAAATCATGTTTACAGGCTGAATTCAGAGTCAAAGACCTTAGTGAACTAAAGTATTTTCTTGGGATTGAGGTAGTCTCTACGCCTCAAGGTATATGGCTACTACAGAAGCAGTATGCTCATGACGTATTATAGAAGTATGGTATGGCTAAATGCAAGCCTATGGAGACACCTCTTGATCAGAATGTCAAGCTGCAGATTGATGTTGGGAATGACATAGAGAATGTGACCATGTATTGACAGATGGTGGGCAGCTTGATATACTTGACTATTATCCTTCCTGACTTATGTTATGTAATGGGGTTGATTAGTCAGTTCATGCAGAAGCCTTGCAAACCACATTTAGATGCAAGAGGATCGTGAGATATGTAAAGGGTACTACAAATTATGGGTTGTTTTATACATATGGAAAATCCCTTAATTTGCCATGTATGTGCGTGACATGGTAACTTGTTCAGTGCTAGGTTTGGGAAGAACACCTTGGTTGTTTGGGGATGTTTAGGACACAAAAGTTATTAGAACTAGAAAGAAAAGATTATTTATTATATTTTTTAAATTTTAGTTGCGTTAGACCTTCAGTCATTAGGGGGTGCGAAGTACTTTGTCACATTTATTGATGATTATTCACGTAAGGTTTGGGCTTATCCCATAAAGAAAAAAATTGATGTCTTGGCTTACTTTCAACATTGGATTGCTCTTGCAAAGAATCACTCAGGGCATAGGTTGAAATGCATAAGGACAAATTATGGGGGTAAGTTTGTATCATGTTCCTTTGGGCATTTTTGTGACGAGCGGGGTATTAACATTAGTTGACCACCCCTTACACCCCTCCCCAAAATGGTATGGATGAGTGCATGAATTGCTAATGACAAATGCTTGGATCATACCACTTGAGTGATAGATGATTTTTGGAATATTGTGAGTGTTGAAAGTCCAAAGTTTGGACAGATTTTTTGCTGGTTATACCAAGGTATTGACTGGTTATTGTCTACTAGAAGGATACATATCATCTTCACTTTACATACATGCAATATATTCTGACCGGTTGGACATGTATCAACTCCTGCATGTTATAAGAGAGGGAGAGAGACAGAGTGGAGTGGAAGATGAGCCTCAACTCATTGTTGTTCTTCTTCCATTATTATTCCATCATACTAACTGAAAGAGACTTACACACATAGGTATGACAAACCAAGATTAACTATGGTTAAGTGGTGCGCAGATCGGACGCAGGTAGCTCACGTGGTGAATTCCCAAAGGTCCCCAAGAACAAAGTACTCTACTTTTTAGCACAAACACCAATGTGAAAGCAAGCACGACATGAGACAAGAGACAAATTGGGTTGAATCTCCCCCATGCCTTGTGTGAGCGCTTCACAAAGCATGTATTTAATATATATTTTCAATCTTTTTGCTCAAAAATAGCCCAATTACAAAAATATGACAAGCTTTTAGCTTTTGAGTTTGCTTTCTACCAAAAATAGGAAAATAAAGCTAATGGACGGTGCCCAAAGAGTCTGGCACGCCCAATCTCAATGTCCAAATAAAAATAACATATCCAGGCGCATAAGCGCATACAAAATAATAATAAATAGTCGATGTCTCTATAGACATAATCAAAATATAGGCGTGGCGCCTATCAAAATATAGTCCAAAGGTCGAAAACCCGCTAGACTCCAATGCTTTCCTCCGCCACTGCTGCTATCTCTACACATCAACTGAAGCATTCACAATCGTTAGTAAAATAACACAATTAAACCGACAAAAGTGAATACCTAGCAGTCTTCAGCTACATAAATAAATCAACTGGTTAGAAATAAATCCTAACCTTAATTTATTACGAGTGCGCACTCTAAACTCATAAACGTTTATTAATTTAATATGCATTTTGCGGAATCACCCGCTATGGAATCACCCATGTACACACTAAATTAATGAAACGCCCGAAAAGGACAGGCGTCCCCATCAACTTCTCGCACAAAGAATCCTCTTTGCGTATGAGCCCCGGTCATCTAAGTTTACGGAATCCACCGTAAAACCTCACGGAATCCACCGTGGAATATGCCTCCTGGCATCATACCCCCGGGGTGGGATAGCAATTGACCTCAATTGCTATTAGCTCAATGTGGAGCTAACAGAGTGGGGAAAGCATTTAGGTCTCTAGCGTGCATCCATTGTGCTTCTTCTACAGGATGGTTCTTAAATTTTACGAGATATCTAGAGTACCTTCGGCCAGTTCTAGTGGTCATGTAATCAGTGTCTATGATGGCTTCTGGTTCAAGGATTTCAGTCTCTTCTTCTAGTAAAGGTGGGTTTTCATAGACAGGGTGGATAGGTAATTGTCCTCTAAATGGTCTCAATAAACTAATATGAAATGTATTATGAATTTTCCAATGGGATGGCAATTCTAACTTGAATGCATTGTCATTAATCTTATGAATGATTCTAAATGGTCCGTAGAATCTAGGGGCTAATTTGACAACTGGATGTCTATCTACACTTTGCAGTCTACGCTTTTCTATTCTAAGCCAAACATAATCATCAACTTTGAAATTCATGGCTTGTCTTTTCTTGTTGGCTTGTTTGGTATATGATTGTTGGGCTTTAGCAATCATATCCTTTACTTCATCAAAAATAGTGTTATGCATAACAGCAATATCATCGGCACTTTGTATTCTATTAGACAAAGAAGTAACAGGTGTAGATAATCTATGTCCATAAATAACTTTAAAAGGTGCTTTCTTTGTAGATGTGTGCGGTGTATTGTTATATACAAACTGTAATAAATGTAAATGAGTATCCCATGTCTGAGGTTTAGAGATAGTGTATGCACGTAAAAGATCTAAAATAGTGCTATTTGTGGCTTCTGTTTGTCCATTTGTTTCTGGATGAAATGCAGATGAAAAATCAATCTTTGTGCCTAGATTTGCAAACAGTGTAATCCAAAAGTTATTACAAAATCTAGAATCTCTATCTGAAATAATCACTTTCGGCAATCCATGATTAGTAAAAATAGTTTTCAAAAATAACTGTGCTGCTTGTGATGCTGTTAAAGTTTTCTTACATGCAATGAAATATGCTTGCTTACTAAATCTATCTACAATTGTCCAAATCATGTCATGGTTAGATTTAGTATTTGGTAATCCAGTAATGAAATCCATAGATATATGTTCCCAAGGTTTAGATGGAATAGATAAAGGCATTAATAACCCATACTGTTTACCATGATGTCTCTTTATTCTTTGACAAATCAGACATTCGGAAACAAAATTAGACACATCTGCATCCATATGCGGCCAATAAAAATCTTCAGTTAACATGCGTAATGTAGAAATGATACCTCTATGACCTTGATATGGGGGACAATGAATTTCATTCAAAACAAAAGATCGGAATGGAATAGTAACACACAGTCTCTTTTCAAAGAACATGAATCCATCATTATATGACAATGAATCAACATGAATAAAATTATTTTGAACTAATTTTTGCCAATCAGAATGAAAAGTAATATCCTGGTGATATGTGTCTTTCATAGCAATCAAAGAATCAAAAGATATGATAGAAATGTTATGAATTGCAGGTCTTCTACTTAATGCATCGGCAACTACATTTTCTTTTCCAGGTTGGTATTGAATGATAGGATGGAAACTTTGAATGAATGAAGCCCATTTGATATGGCGGTCAGAAATTTGGGGTTGGCTAAGTAGATGTCTAATGCTTTGCTGGTCTGTCGTTATCATGAATTTTGAACCCATTAAATAATTCTTCCATTGTTTTAATGCTTGTACAACTGCTAAGAGTTCCTTGTCATAAGTGGAATATTTAAGCTCAGAGGGTTTCAGCTTAGAACTAGAATATGCTATTGGATGGTTATCTTGCTTTAGCACGGCTCCTATTCCTGATCCGCTAGCATCAGTCACAACTAGAAAGAATGGTCTGTTAAAGTCAGGCAATTGTAGAACAGGGGCATTGGTCAATGCACGTTTAAGTAAATCAAAGGATTTCTGCTGGTTTTCAGTCCATTGATAAACAAGGCCTTTCTTAAGAAGTTTGGTCAGTGGTAAAGCAAGTAATGAGAAATTACGTACAAACTTCCTATAGAAACTAGCAAGACCAAGGAATGAGCGTAATTCATGTACATTTTTAGGAATAGGCCAATGCAATATTGCGTCAATTTTCTTAGGATCAACTTTTATTCCTTCTTTTGATACAATATGACCTAGATATTCTATTTCTGTCTTAAAGAATTCACTCTTGTCAGGATTTGCAAACAATTGATTTTCTTTCAGTAATTGAAAAACTAATGATAAATGCTCATAATGCTCTTTTTCACTTTGACTGAATACTAAAATATCATCAAAGAAAACAATCACACAATACTGATATTTTAGAAAAATACAATTCATCATTCTATTGAAAGTGGCAGGTGCATTAGTTAATCCGAATGGCATAACTAAGAATTCGTAATGGCCAAACTGTGTCCTGAATGCAGTCTTAAATATGTCGGATCTATCTAATCTCACCTGATGATATCCAAACTTAAGGTCAATTTTACTAAATATAGAAGATCCTTGCAGTTTGTCCATAAGGTCATCAACTCTAGGTATAGGATATCTATTCTTTACAGTGATCTTGTTTAATGCTCGGTAGTCAATACACATCCGATAAGTATTATTCTTTTTCTTGACTAGGAGCACAGGTGCACCGAATGGAGAACTGCTAGGTCGAATTAAGCCTCTATTTAGTAATTCTTCTACTTGACTCTGGATTTCTTTTTGCTCTATTTGATTGTGCCTATATGGGGCTTTGCAAGGTGGTTGTGTGCCAGGTATTAGGTCAATCTTATGGTCTTCTGGACGTGATGGAGGTAAACCTGGTGGTAGGTCTTCTGCAAAACAATCCTTAAAATATGCAAGAAATTCCTTATGCCTAGGGTGCATATGAGTTTCTTTTGCGTGCAATTCATTCACCCAAATGAGATATGATTTAGTATTCTTGCGTAGTGCACGTTTTGCTTGAGTATGCGAAAGCAGTGGAAACATATGAGATGCATGCATACCAAATAATGTAATAGATTTTCCTTGAAAATTAATATTCATTGTGTGTGTGGAATAATCTATATTGGGATTATGTTGGTGTCTCCATGGCATTCCTAGAATAATGTCGCTAGACTGTAATGGGACAACTAAGAAATTTCTTCTTTCAATATATGGATCAATTTGAATTTCTAAATTTTGAACTTCTTGTGTGTCATTGTACCTAGTGCCTAAAAATGCAGCTTTTATGCGATAGTGCGTAGGTACAGTATGCAGTTTCAATTCCTTTACCAATTTTGCTGAAATAAAGTCATGGGTACTACCGTCATCATGCAATATAGTTCTTTCTTTTCCATGCACCATACATTTCATAGTCAACAATGAATGTAAAGTAGGCATACCTGGTAAAGTGTCGGAAGTAGTAGTAGGATCATCTTCTTCTTCAGTGAAGTCCGGCATATCCTCATGCTCGTCCTCGTCCATAGCTCCAAGGTAGTTGATATGTGCTAATGGCTTCTTTGAATGACAATTTGCTGCGAGATGGCCTGGCTGGTGACACTTGTAGCATACGATAGGCTTGGCTTTGGTCACATTATTTGCAATGGCTGGGAGTCTGGGTATATTTGGATTTGCTTGTTGGATAGGCTTAGGATTTGGATTGATAGTGGATGGTAATGCAGGTGGTTTAGGCCAATTCTTGCGGAAAGATGGTGATGAAAAATGACCTGGATTAAACCTTCTGAAATTTGAATTGAATTGTTTAGATCCATAATTACCGTTTGCTTGGAATGACTGCGGTCGTCGATCTCTTCCACGTAACTTATCTTCAGTGTCGTGAGCTAAGGAGATGGCATCTTCAAGGGTAGCAGGCTTGAACATATTCACCTCAGCGTAGTAATGTCCAAGAAGTCCAGACATGTACTTCCGCTTATGGGTCGTCTCTGGTACGTCTTCAAGCATGCGTAGCTGTAGAAGTGCATTCCAAAAACGCTCTGTATACTGTGGAATAGGCTCACGGTCGCGTTGTTGAAGTAAATCCCATTGCTTGATTGCCTTCTCATGAAATTGCGGTGGTAGAAAATTTTGCATAAACTTCTTCTTAAAATCTTCCCATGTAGCAGGACATTCTATACTCTTGCGGACTACAGTCCACCAAAGTGATGCTCTATCTATCAGATGATTAGTAACACACTTGATTTTATCTTTCTCAGGATAAGTTTCCTCATGGAAATAGTCATCAAACTGGCTAATGAATGATAAAACAGTCTTTCCTTCTCTTATGCCATTGAAAGTGCGAAACTTGAAACTTCGTTTACTTATCTTGGATTCCTTGCGAATGGTTTGTGCTTCAAGAGTGGCGTCGATGGTACGACGTATCAAATCTTCAGCTTGGGGTTCTTCTTTATCAGTGGACGCTCCTTGTAGCTTTGTCAATTGCGCTTGCAAGGCTTGCCTAGCTCTTCGCTCTTCGTCCAATTGTAGCATGATAAGATCCAGCTTTTGTTCCATGGTAGGCTCGGGTAGATCGTCTTCAGCCATAGGATCATCCATATGTGGGGTAGTCTTTCTGTAAAACTCAACAAACCTTTCTCACTCAAAATCAGTTAGCGGGATGAGCGTAGCTCAAATTTGGGGTTACAAGGCTATGTATTTTTGGGTATTTTCTTCTTCAACTTTCAGAAATTCTGCAATATTTCTGTCTCCGTTTGCTGAAATTACTTCAACGAACTTGCAGATAGGTAAAACAGCTTGCTGCGAACAACTTTCCAGTTCTGAGTTTTTGCAAACGAACAAGTCTTCTAGGAGTTTCGAGCGTTAGTCAGTTCTGATTTAGTCTGACTTGCAGAGTTGCAGACTTAACAGACTTGCAGGGTTGTTGACTTGCTGAACTTAACTGATTTGCAGGACTTACAGTACTTGTTTAGTGTCGACTTGCGAAACTTGACTTCTGATGCGCAGGACCCGGAGTTTGTGGACTTGTGTGTCTTGTCAGACTTGATGAAAGCTTAAGGATTTAAGCTTAATAACTTGAGCTTATTATGGAGAAAGATCCGTCACAAAACGGCGCAATTCGTGGAGGACATGAATATAGATTTGATGCCGTCGCGGAATTTTCGGACCCCCTCATACACCTCGTGATGAATTTTTGAAATGGTTAAGCTTTCTTCTAAAGCTTAAGTCAAGCTTAAACTTGAAAGAGAAAAGAGATATGAAATTTTTCTCACTGTTTCTTCACGACTTGTATGTGAGGATGCAGGAGTGGTCCTCCGCCGACAGAGAGTGGTCCTTCGCGATCTGACAGTGGAAATAGGGGTTCTTGATCGCCAGAAGTCTGCCTGTATCGACGGTTCGCGACGAGATTGACTGTAGAGGCCGTTTGTTCCTGGAGCTCCGCCTTCGCCCGAGATTGGTAGCGATTGGAAGCCCTTGATCTCTGCTCCGCTCTGATACCACTGGTGCGCAGATCGGACGCAGGTAGCTCACGTGGTGAATTCCCAAAGGTCCCCAAGAACAAAGTACTCTACTTTTTAGCACAAACACCAATGTGAAAGCAAGCACGACATGAGACAAGAGACAAATTGGGTTGAATCTCCCCCATGCCTTGTGTGAGCGCTTCACAAAGCATGTATTTAATATATATTTTTAATCTTTTTGCTCAAAAATAGCCCAATTACAAAAATATGACAAGCTTTTAGCTTTTGAGTTTGCTTTCTACCAAAAATAGGAAAATAAAGCTAATGGACGGTGCCCAAAGAGTCTGGCACGCCCAATCTCAATGTCCAAATAAAAATAACATATCCAGGCGCATAAGCGCATACAAAATAATAATAAATAGTCGATGTCTCTATAGACATAATCAAAATATAGGCGTGGCGCCTATCAAAATATAGTCCAAAGGTCGAAAACCCGCTAGACTCCAATGCTTTCCTCCGCCACTGCTGCTATCTCTACACATCAACTGAAGCATTCACAATCGTTAGTAAAATAACACAATTAAACCGACAAAAGTGAATACCTAGCAGTCTTCAGCTACATAAATAAATCAACTGGTTAGAAATAAATCCTAACCTTAATTTATTACGAGTGCGTACTCTAAACTCATAAACGTTTATTAATTTAATATGCATTTTGCGGAATCACCCGCTATGGAATCACCCATGTACACACTAAATTAATGAAACGCCCGAAAAGGACAGGCGTCCCCATCAACTTCTCGCACAAAGAATCCTCTTTGCATATGAGCCCCGGTCATCTAAGTTTACGGAATCCACCGTAAAACCTCACGGAATCCACCGTGGAATATGCCTCCTGGCATCATTAAGTCACTGACTACACCGACTTATTGAATGTCACACACATGTACAGTTGTATCCAACTAATGTCAGTCATACACATAAAGATAGACTGACTGAAGAGTAACGGGAGCTTGATATTCTAACACTCCTACTCAAGCTCAAACCATTTGATAAACTCCAAGTAGTTGTCTGAAGTATATGAACGTTTCTTTACCAAGAGACTTGGTAAATATATATGCTACCTGGTCTTTAGTCTTCACATGAATCAAGTCAATCTGCCCTGTAAGAACCATTTCTGTGATAAAATGGTAGTGAACCTCAATATGTTTGGACCTAGCATGGTAGACAGGATTGCTAGCCAACATAACACTGCTGAGGTTATCACAATGCAATCTCACTTTGCTTTTCAAGTGTATTCCCAAGTCTTTCAGCAGTTTCATCAACCAAACTACTTCGCAAGCCGCTAAGGCAGCTCTTCTGTACTCAGCTTCTATACTAGACAATGCAACAATATGCTATTTCTTACTCTGCCAACTGATCATACTGTTGCCCAATCCAAATGCAATCGTAGATGAAGCCCAAAATTTCAGTCAGATATAGACATTCCAAGTAGCATCCATTTCTGTGACATAAGCATCAAAGCATAAAGCATAGACAATAGGCATAAATCATCACAAAGAATGCTAACTATAGTCCACAATTCTAGTTAATCTAGACCAAAATAGAGCTTAGTCACTTCTCAAAATCATTTCGGAACCAAAACAAAGCATTTTCCAACCTCCACACACATCTGTATGGTCAAATGAATCACTCGAGAAGCACTCATAAGCAATAGGTAGAGCATACACTGAGAAAATGGGCTTCAGCCATGGTTATTAAAATAGTAAATTCATTGTCAAAAGTGAGTAAACCAATCCTCAAATCAAGCTCAAAGCCACCTCAAATAATGGTCATATGATATACCAATGTACTAGTATTAATGGTACAGATTAGTAATATCAAAGCTACATTTTTTATTGCCACTCCTACCAATCCTTCCTCCCAGTGGGTTGGATGGCCAAGTGTGCAATAACGTGAGTTTCTGTTTATATGCTTGGGTTGATGCTGACAAAACAATGGTTATGATCCTTGAGTAGTATCCTTGTTGGGGTTGATGTGACTATTTTCTAAATACTTTGTTCAAGATCATGTAGCAATACTTGGGTGCATATGGATGCACATAGCAAGATCTTACAATAAAGAAAAATATCATTTTCCTAATCAACACAAAGAAAATTAAAAAGAAAAACCCTTCCAACATAGAGAATCATACTAGTAATAACTACATGATAAAAGGATAAATCCAGCACCCCTACTCAATATAATGAATGCCGTATGAGGTGGTTCTAGTACATACTTGTTGTTGTGTAGTGGCTATAGTGCTTGTGGAGTAGTGTGGCTCATGTAGTTCTTGATGGTAGCTCCTCCTTAATCATAGTGGCTCTTCCTTATTTGGTAGTCGCATGTGATGGTGTGTAGTAGATTCAATACATGGATGAAGAGGAAGAGGATGATGGTGGTGTCACAGATAGAGGTAATGCAAGGTAGTGATGGAGGGGAATTGATAGGGGAAAAGTAAATAGGGTAAATAAGTAAAGAAGATGAAGAATATATTAATCTTCTTGATGCAATTATGATGAAAGAGGTAGAAGAGTGAAGGGGATCCTTGCACCATGCTTCAAGGCCTAGAGACAATATCAGGATAGTGACAATTGGCAAGTGTTATGGTTTTGTCTCTCAAGTGTTATTCACTCGGCTAGTATTGATAAGTAGATTTAGAGCTTCTATGGAGCAACATCTTCACCGTGGACGGTAGTCAAAAGGACATATGTAGCTATAGATGAGACATCTAACACTACAAGATAGAGGCCTTATATCGACGTTCAAAGTGACAAAAATGTTCATAAAGAAATTTGCCTCCTTGTCGCAAAAAACGTCGGTATTAGCGATGCCATAGAATAGTCGCTATCAACTTTTCTTTTTGCATCACTATCAACGTTGCATATTGGCGACGCTGATAGCGTTGGCGTCTGATAACAACACAAATAGCAACATGTGCAGTAAATTTGTGATGCTTATAGCGATGGTAACATGAAAAAAAAAATTGTGGCAAGGCAGCAAGTTGCCCTGCCACAAATAGCAATATGTGCTTTATTTAGGCCATACAAAAGAGTTTCAGTATTGTGTACAATGCTCTTCTGAATAAAGGCAAAGTGTACTTGAATCCATAAGACTGATACATAAAATAAATAGAAGATCGCGTAATGAAAGTGACGGTACAATCATGGCAAGATATAAAGGATGATAATAACATAGTGCAATATCGAAAATGCTTGCATAAATCACATGACCAAAAAAGAAGAGCATCTGTGCTGCACGGATCCAAGGGCGAGCTATAGATCCTCACCATCCGAAAGCTCATCTCACCACAAAGGAGCATTGGACGGACTCTGCAAAAAGAGAAACAACTACACATTAGTCCACCATACAATAATTCATTTTAATTAAAATTAGTAACTACGGACAAGAAAGATAAGCCACTTACAGGATTGCCGCGTCTATACAATCGGTCGATCAATGCAGTGAGACCGTGTCTCTCTACATATCGAGTCTCTAGGCCGGTGGGATCGCGGTTTGTAATGAAGTGCTGCAAAGAAAACAAAATATAACTGTTAGAAACACGATTGCAAAAAAAAAAGCAAGCAAAAGAAAAGAAAAACTTACAAAGTCCTCCAGATAAGTCATGTGGCCGCCACTCCCAAGATGATGGACCATTCTTGCCTCCAGTCGTGCCCTCACCGCCTTAAGCTGTTGTCTCCAACCTCTTGGAGAATCTGTAGCCTCCTCCCTAAGTCGGCGCTATTCATCCATGTCTAGCCACTCGGGCTTTGAGGACCCACTCTTAAGTGCCTTGCATGCATCCGATCGTCTGTGTGACATGTACGCACACATGCACTCCATCATCCAGCCTGTGAAAAACCTATCTGCTACGGCGGGTACTGAAAACTCCTCATGCAAGGATCCTACTATGTAGTCCTTGCTCCCCTCTGGTATGTTCTTCCAATGATCCAAGACGTTGTGCTGAAAACCTTGTTGGCACAACTCTCTTATACGAGCCATCACCCTCCTCCCCTCATCATTCATGATGATGGCTCCTGTCCTATCATCTACAAGGTATCCATACCTCTCTGGGGTATGCCTAAGATGTGTCCTCTCCGATCTAAATATCCACAATGGTCACCTGCATAGACAAAAATTAATGTTAGCATAAGCAATATAAATCAAGCAAAGCACAGTAATATAAATCTTTAAAAAATAATCTTACTTAAAAATGCATATCTTATGTATCCTTATAAGAGATTCGTCAATAAATTGAGTAGGTGGATGCTCCAAGTATGAAGTACCCTATGGTCCCATGTCAATCTCTTAACACAACTCCGCATACACTAAAAGGTCAATAGATAGGTTACCACAAAAGAATGAGTCCACCTCATTCTCAAAGAATTATTGGACTCCTGTATTTCCATCATTGTTACCCGATTCTGGCTCCTCTACATGATCCAAGCTTTTGGCGGCCTCTACACCTTGCAATATTGAGCCCTCTATTTGCATACTATCCTCGTCTACGTTGGGAACATTGCTTTGATCATATACTCTCGCACTTCGAGGAGCTAAAGGTATAACATATCACCATCAAGGTTATCGGGGATTTGGATAGAAAATTACATGTTCAAAATCACGTACAAGAGAGATTTAACTTTTGTGACATGTACCATGTTGTAATAAAATTAAAAAAAACGTGAGTTCATACACATGTTCACAATGGGCCGGCAATACAAATATGTCGCACAAATCCGTCCATCTTTTTTCGGAATCTATTTCGAGAAATCCATATGGACCTCATTGAACTATTACTCTAACTCCTTCAAGTGCCACTTTGAACCACTACACATTGAATAGGATCATGGAGAAGCTACGGTAATCCACCGTGATAATACTTTATAAGTTCCTAAAATACTCCATCTCATCTATAACCCTATTTGGATCCGTTGCTCATCATCGACTCTCTTGCTCAAACTTTGCCATTATACTACAATCTATTGTGGAGCGCATTTTGTTGATATGCTCCACGCAGAAATGTTGTCCACGCGACCACACCGCACTATAGATTTTGTACTGTACATTGAAACAGTCAAGTAGTTGTCACATATAAAATGTAGATATGACAAACCCTAAATACGTCGTCACCTTTGGACTACATCCCCTCGAGAATTCCCACTCCTCAATTGAGACCTCCACCCCTTCGCGAGACGCTGCGGTCAAAGCTCCATGCAACCATCACGTTGATATAAACCACGGCATCTCCTCCATGCCCTCGGGATATCTAATCGGTCGATGGCACGTACTATGTCAAAATTCAGATCACGCTTCTTCTCGATCTTTCCTAGCTTGCACGTACCTAGCGAGCCACATCTTCATGCAGACATGGTGCAACATACAAAAGCGATTCACTTTCTCCTCCATTGCATCATCCATTCTTTTTTCTATCCCATTTTCAACCGCCGCATCTCTAGTCAGTCTATCATCATCCTTCAGTGACCATAGTATACTGTTGTCTGAATCCACCATTGGTAGCCACTATGAAATTTGCACTAATGCCTTAGACACCGACCAACCTTCAGCCATGCTACCTTATGTGGCCAAGCTCATTGTCGCACAAAGCCTTTCAGGGTTTTCATGAAGCACTCCAAGAAGAACATCCATCGCGTATGGACAGGTTCAGCAATCTCCACTTCATCTACATGCACAAGAAGGTGGATTTGTATCGTGATGAGCATGCTGGTGGGCAGGTATTTCTTAAAGAGACAAAGTGTCTCCACTACTCCCCACCTTGCGGATTCAATAGAGGACGTCTTAATCTCCTTTTGTGAGATCCATTGCACTAAAGTTGGCAACTTGTAAATCGCCCCACGTATTTCTAGAGTAAGGCATCCTATGATCGCGATTGTAGTACAAACTGCCACAATGACGAAGCATTATGAACAATGGCTACACTCCAAATAGAAAAATATATAGGCCACTTACAATCCATTCGTAGTACAAAACTGACATATATTATGCCAATCACAGGATTTTAGCCTTGATAATTGGTCGTCTTTAGAAAACGCGAACGTGAGAACGTATCATATCCATCCAAGTGCGGATAGACTTGATAATTTGCTTCACAATGTGCTCTTCTTTAGTGGACAAAACCCAAGGAGCATGACGTAGCTACAAGCGACATCAGCACTCGACTGCAACCAAAGCGCCTCCATCTTGCCTACCTCCTTCAAATCCATTTGTGCCCCTATAATATCTCTCTTTCTTGTGATGTGGTCCCATAGTAAGCTCCCACATTCTTGAAAATATGCATGGGATCCAACAAGTGGTTGATCTGTAAGTGGGTCCAATACGGCAACTCATAGAAAACTGAGAACCGTCACATTCCGTCTGGATGTGACTCCGTGTGGACCACTTTTAGCTTATACCAACTTTGGGTGTTCATATGTGTTGGAGATCATCCAAGAAAACCTTCCCTCAATTCATGACCCTCCGACAAGAAAGCGGCGTGTCCTTGATATACCATCTTCTTCATGGTCCGTGACCTTCAGCAGTCTGACTGTGGCCCACACAATGGACATGTGTGATAACTTGAGGTAAGCAGACCTGTCCCAACACCTCTATCCAGTGAATACAAACCTGAATGAGCTATGATAGATAAAACCAACAAGAAAGGAAGCCTACTTACCTGAGTACTCCCCAAATCCCAAAAAGTCATGCATGGTCCACATGAGAATGGCTTGAATATTGGTAGATTGTCGATCATCGTGCTTGCTCATATATTTCCATGGTGACTCCCTCCTCCCACAAAATCTTAAGCTCATCGACTAATTGACGAAGATACATGTCTATATTTTTGACTTTGTAGCTGTAGTTGACAAGGACTACATGCCACACACTGAGCGGAGACCAAATGGGTTTATGCCATCCATAGCAAGACCGAGCCAAAGATTCCTTGGCTCTCGGACAAAGCCTGGAAAGGTAGAGTCAATGTGATTCCATGCGCGTGAATCCTCTCATATTTTTTGAACTCCATCTATGGATCTATTTTGCGCCTGCCGCATTGTCAAACTCGCCATGCTGAACGTACAAAACATGTGATTTATATAGGGGATAAGCGAAAAGTGTTTAAGAACTTTTTGAGGGATGGTTTTCCCTTGTAAGTCCTATCAATACCTGTAAGCACCACACTTTGGACATGTCTCCATAGTCTTGTATTCTCCTCAAAACAATATCCAATTATTGATACATGCATGGATGCTGTTGTAGTCCATGCCAAGCTTTCATAAAACATATTGTGCATCATCACGAGACTTAGGCATGGTATTTGCAAGTGGTAATATATGATACTTTAATAACCTGAAAGAAAATCATAAAGTACCTTAAAAAAGCACAATTACTTTTTTATGATAGTATCGAAAAGAAATCAATGAAGTGTACGTACAATGTACCTGAAGAACTCGATCACACTTGCATCGATCCACCCGTATTAAGCTTGCACACTTAGGAGTGCAAGCAGTGTCTTCAGGCAAGATACTCGACACCCATCATATAATGGTATGGATGCTTGCTCTCTAAGAAGATCAGATGTCTCGACATCTATGGGCATCAATGCATCGATCATTGCCTCCATCTCAGGCTCCAAGAATGTAGGAAAGTCTAGAAGGCTGCTTGTCTCCTCTGGTATGGATAGTACCTTTCAAGTGGTGGATTGGCTTAGGCACTCCATCCATCGCACGCCCATAAACTCTTCTAACTGGCCACAAAGGGTGCACACCTCCTTGGGATGAGACGTCACCTCCTTGTAATAAATTTTTTGGCCACATCCAATGTTTTTGTATATGATATTTAATTAGTTTGCGAATATAATGCATGATTAATATATACTTTTCTTATCGTTTGCTCAAAATCTAAGATCGCCTAATCAATGATCTCTGATTGAAACTCGCCAAAGCATAGTACATGTTCTATAGACAATCGATGTTTTCGTCTAATTGCCACCTTACATTGAGAGCAAGGACA
The DNA here is from genome assembly GCF_053477565.2 of Lygodium microphyllum. NCBI lineage: Eukaryota > Viridiplantae > Streptophyta > Polypodiopsida > Schizaeales > Lygodiaceae > Lygodium > Lygodium microphyllum. The sequence goes on along the minus strand of NC_141154.1, from coordinate 31,491,424 downwards.
TGGGACACATTGATTAAGATATGCCTCACGATCTTGAACATCACAGTCTTCATCATTTTCCATTTGGTTTACGTTACGACAAACAATTTGTTTTTGTTATCATTCTTTTTTTCTTTCTTAAATTGTTTGAGAAGGGATTTCTTCTCTTGTAGCTCAACAAAATTAACGTATATAAAGTCTCCACCAACCTATACGGACGGGCCTATAGTATGTAAAGTCTAATATGCTATGCATGGGGATGAGGGAGTAGCTACCCTATGTCGGAGTGTTTTCCGTCCTGTGGTATTGCATCGGACCTCACCACCTTTCTTCCTTTGTGTGCACCTTTAACAAAGTCTCTCTCTCTCTCTCTCTCTCTCTCTCTACTACTACTACTACTACCACCACCACCACCACCACCACCACCACCACCACCACCACCACCACCACCACAACTATTACTAGTACTCGCCTTCCCGAGGCATTGAACACACCCAAGATGCACCCTAAAATAAAACCTCTCTCTCTCTCTCTCTTTCTCTCTACTACTACTACTACTACTACTACTACTACTACTACCACTACTACTACTAGTACTCGCCTTCTCGAACACACCAAAGGTGCACCTTTAACAAAATCTCTCTCTCTTTCTCTCTCTCTCTCTCTCTCTCTCTCTCTCTCTACTACTACTACTACCACCACCACCACCACCACCACCACCACCACCACCACCACCACCACAAACAAGTAAAGAATAAGTTAAAGAACAAGATATTACTCTCGCTTTGTTTTTTATCCATTCATTCTCCTCTCTCCCTCCCTCTCTGTCTCTCTCTCTTTCTTTATTATGTTTCATGTTTATTCCCTTCCTCTCTTGTTCCTTCTTTCTTTTTCTCTCTTCCTCTCCATCTCTCATTTCCTTTAACAAAGCATCTCTCTCTCTCTCTCTCTCTCTCTCTCTCTCTCTCTCTCTCTCTCCTACTACCTACTACCACTACAAACAAGAAAAGAAACAATTAAAGAACTACTACTACTATTACTACTACTATAAGCAAGAAAAGAAGAAATTAAAGAACAAGATCTTACTCTCTCTTTGTTTTTTATCCATTCATTCTTCTCTCTCCCTCCCTCTCTCTCTCTTTCTCTCTTTCTCTCTTTCTTTATTATGTTTCATGTTTTTTCCCTCTCTCTCTCATTCCTTCTTTCTTTTTCTCTCTTCCTCTCCCTCTCTCATTTCCTCTCTTTCTCTCTCAGTACACATCATTTTTAACAAAAACAAGCAAAATAAAAGGAGAAAAAACAAAAACAAACCAAGAGGGAACAATGCACTCACCACAAAGGCCCGAGGATGGATTCGGCGGCTCCTCTTCGTGACAGCAACTCCTCTTTGCCCTCCGTGCACTTCCTCCTCTTCTTCGCAAACGGTGATGGTGGCGGGGGCGGCGGTGAGAAGCTCTTCTTCTCCCTCTTTTTCTCTTTCTCTCCCTCTCCCTCTTAAACGCAAGATGCAGTTCACTCTCCCTTTCGCTCCCTCTTTCACTCTTTCGTGCAAAATGTTGCGCTCGGGTTTCGGCCCGCTTTTTTTCACATGAGTACCGTTGCTACACCGCTAATTTGCATTGGAAATGGTCGTCGCTATACTCCTATATCCTTGTAGTGTAAATTGGTTTTCACAAGATTTCTTGAGTGCTAAATATGAAACAACTCTTAGCAATGTGCATCCCTTGAGTAGAAAAAATGGTTGTATTGTTAGATGGAGAGATAAATTAATCAAGGCTAATAGTGAGGGCATAGATGATACTCATATATTATAATGGTAAATTATCCGTGAGACTATAGTTGTACTCAATGAGTCCCATGTTTTTTTGGGTTTCAATAGTGGAATCAAAGAAGACAAGGATTGCTTACATTGTGAACCTATGTGAGTTTCCAAGGTGCTAATGCCCTAATTTTGCTTTACTAGAATCAAAGAAGGAGCCATATATGCCTTGTGTTCATCTATATTTTGTGTTTATTAGGCCTCTTGGATTGAAGCCCTTGATTCACAAATTTATGCATCAAGGGGCTCTGACAAAGTTGGAGATTGTCCACGTGCTATTGGAGGATCATAATGTTCCTTCTATGGGTAATGTATAGGTAATGATTTGTATTTAAAAGTGAAACTTAGGTTTGCTAGTAAGTATGGAATGTATTTCACATTTTGGTCTAGTTAGGCTTGTTGATGGATTTTGAAATAAAAGCATACACTAAAATTTTTTGTGTCCTATTTTTGGCATATGTATGAATTGGTTATCATAGGCTAACATGTTTGGTTATCTAAGAATGCATTCCTCTTAATGAAAATATGTAGAACTATAAATATTCTTCTAGCATACATGTATGCTTTTGGCATGTATAGAAGAGTACTAAATTTCCTAGTCTTTAAAATGTGTACTATAAGAATAGTCTATTGTGCATTAATTCATGTGCATGATTGGTCAATTCATACTTAATTTCATAAGTTTCTTGCTATAGGTTTTCTCAATTTATAGTAATCCTTCCCCCTATAGAAGGAGAAAACTAAAGAAGATGTGATAGCATCATATCCTAATGCCTTTGCAATCCAATCAAAGACAAGAACATAGACCCTCTAAGGCTCTTGGCAGAAAAATTGTATCAACATTGTGCATAATAAACCACAAGGCATGGTTGAACCATAAAATGGTGTTATTATGGCATTCGTCCATCTGGACAAAGATGTTAAAGCATCATTTTATAAATGGTCTTAGAAAATTAAAGGCCCTATAGAGAACTTTTGCATCAGAGGAATTCTCATTGGGTTTGGTTGCTTTTGTAGCAACACAGATTCCATATGGGGATAAGCATCTATTAGTCCCATAAAAAGATATAGTTAGTGGGCCATTCATTAAACTAGTCTTGGTAAGTGAACTAGTTGCATCCAAAGCCATTAGAGAAAATTTCTTCTTAGCTACAATAACGTTTTCTTCACCCACAAGAAGCACCTCATTCGGTATAGGTGATGCAAGTGCAAACATTGCATAGGACCAAGCTTGGTGGTTGCATGCTTGCAAATAGATGTCCACAAGTTGCAAAGAAATGAAAACATCAATATAGGAGCCCTATTCTTGCTTTTTAACCCATTTTTGGGGTTTTCCACATGTATCATTAAGTAACTCAGCCTCTTCCTTTGAGAAGTCAAGGGGTACGAGAGCCTTCCGATCTGCTCTATTTGGTGTGATAGGAGTATCCAGGCCAACCAACTTCTTATGATGTGGGTTTTTCTCTTGGAATGGGATCCCCATATGTAGGAACAACTTTTTTATGATTGGCCTAGATGAATCCATCTAGTTTCTCAAGCTCATTTCATATTCCTTGAATAAGTTATCCATGTTATCCACTAAAGTCCAAAGTTGTGTAATAGCCCAAGCTAGAATGTGGAAAATCTTGAGCAAGCTAGCTTAATCAAGTTGGAGTAGAAAGAAAATTTCAGAATCAGGATTGCTATTAATAGCAACAAGGTCCATTTCAATCAGAGTATGATGAAAAATATTTGAATTCATACAAGCATGTAGACTTTGGTCAAATATAGAAGGTGAAGGACATGTGTGTGCATAGCCTAGGGCTTGTAATTTAACATGCCAACCATTATGCTACAATGTTAGCAATTATTATTAGAAAAAGTCAGAAGCTATAGTTAAAAATAAAGATATAGTTATAGAAGCTAGTTGACATGGCACTAGCCCCATCAATGTGTGTTTCTAAGAAAAAAGTCATTGATATAATGCAAAAATGATTGTTGCAATGTGTTTAATGTATTAAATAGCTATTTGCAATGAAGCATGAGGAATGAATTACAAGAAGCCTCAAAGATTGAATAACCCAACACTCGAGTGCATAACTAAGTCATAAAACAAGTGAATCAATTTGCAAAGGAAGGGCACCAATTGTTACCTGCAAAATCCAATAACTAAAAATCATTTCTTGCATTGCAGGTGTCATCCAAAGTGCCTAGTTGCTATCATGTAACCCAAAATGAACAAGATTACCTTGTTCATGTCCATGAAGCTATTGAAAGGTATAGTTCCATAGTCTTGTTCAAACAATGAGAATGCAATGGAGAACACACATCCTTGGTGGACTTAAGGAGAGGACTTGGAGCGTGCGTGCACATGCACGTGTGTGTATGCAATCAAACATACACATACACATGAGTATATGTATATATGTGTGTGTGCGAGCTACTTTGACTATAGTTTTGCAAAGAGCATGAACGAAAAGAACAACCCAAATTTTCAAAGTACTAGCTCCTCAATCTTTAGTGAGAAGGATTCATGCAATTCATGTAGTATGCTTCAATGAGCACTATGGTTAGGACTGTGCACTATGACCACATGCTCACATGCTAGTCTCTTCTTATTTGTGATTAATTATGTCCCTCTCTCTTCGCTTGGTTTTCCCATTCAATGGAAGAAAGGAACATGCTTAACCCCCTCCGGCTGTGGGAAGGAAATAGTTGATTTTCTAATTAAAATGCTAAAAATATGATTGATTAAGAAAAGACAGCTTCAATTTCAACTACCTTTTGAAGAATCTTATCGCGGAAAATACACTAAAGGACGGTTTTCTGTGAATACTGGTTGTGAGCTTTGCGGCTGGGATTTAAATGGGCGACGGACGAAAAATCTGGAGAAGGGGAATTTGGAAACATATAGAGGTAGGTGATCAGAGAATGAATTACTGTGCAATCACCATTTTTGTCGTTACAGGCACGATCAATCTTCACTGAGGGCCGCCTTTGAAGAACCTTGACCGTTAATTGCAGTGGAAGAAGCATTAGCCATCTTGTAAAGGCTCTCCACGAAGAGTTGCAAGCTCTTTTGGGAGCTGCCAAGGTTGCAGGTGCGCCTGGACACGGCGGTGCGGGCAAGGCTCTGGAGGGCTTTGGCTGCGGCGCGCATCTCCTGGGCTTTATCGCCAACCATGATGCTGGTTAGGGCGTCCTTGAGAGTGTCTCGGCTGGGCAGGTCGCTGGCATCGCGCGGGAGCTCCAGACCAATTTTCCAGGCGCGGACCAGCTGCCAGCAGTTGGTGGCCTGGTCCACGATGCAGGGCCAGGCAAGGATGGGCACGCCTGCTGCCAGGCTTTCCAGGACGGAATTCCATCCGCAGTGAGAGAAGAAGCCGCCGACGGCCGGGTGAGAGAGGACGGCCAGCTGGGGGCACCACGGTACAATCTTCCCTCTTAGAACTCTGTCACGGTCGACGTCGCAGCCGCCAGCGTGCAGGTCCCCTCCTGCAATATTAGTAAGGCTGCAAGTAGCGACGAACTCTTGCGGCAAGGCTCGCAGAAGAGGGTCGGAGTGTGATTCGCCAGTACCGTCGACGATATGTTTAGTACCCTTGTCGTCGGCGTCACAGCTGTCGTCGATCATGTGAGTCAGAATGGAGTCCTTTCGTATCACCCACAGGAAGCGCTGCCCGCTTGCCAGGAGGCCCAGCGCCACCTCTCTTATCTGCGCTGGCGTGAAGCGCGCCAGGCTGCCGAAGGAAACATACACAACCGAGCCCTCCGGTTGGGCGCCCAGCCATTTCATGCATTCCTCGTAGTCGTCGTCCCAGAAGCTTGCGCCACTGCGCTTATCAATATCGTCTGCATTGCTATCATCATGAATATCATTAGCAGGTCGACGTTCAGTATCCTTGTCGTCGCCATGCCCATCTGTCATGAGATACGCGGACGGAATCAACGGCCCCACCGCATAGAAGTTCGGTGGCAGTACCGTCCCGGCCGCCGAGAACACGTTCCCCTCTAGGTCCTCAAACGTGTTGGCCAAGATGCACAGCGACTCCTTGCCTAGTGGCCTGACAGTGTTTTCGATCCACTTTCGAAATTCTTCGAGTGCCTCCTTTCCTAGACCTGTGTAATAGGGCAGATACGCTGGCTCTATGCCATGCAATCCAGGTAAGCAAGTGATCTCCGGATACTCAGGCTTCTTTGGTTGGAACGGAGGCACTGCGATAAGCATCATATTAACAACCATAAGGATAAGCATGATCTGCATGATCCAGCATAATATTTAGACATTGATTGCTTGCTTTTCCAGTCAGTCCTCCTACCTAATTCCGGCAACTAGGCTGATTATTAACGGAATGCTCACTTATCAGCATTACTTCTAAAGACAGCACGAATTCCTGACTGGTTTAGCACGGATTCCTTCCCGAGTACATTTATACTTCTAAAGACAGCACGAAATCCTGACTGGTTTAGCATTAGCACGGATTCCTTCCCGAGTACATTTATACTGCACGTACCATTGTGTAGAAAAGGGTCGAAGCCATGGGAGGCCTGGATCGTGTGGGCAAGGCAATAGGCAGAGAAGACAGTGGCGGACTGAGACCAGAAGGCGCAAAGGGGAATATTGTCCAGGCCGGGGACCGGCCCCGCAGCCGTCAGGTAGGCGATGAAGCAGACGTCGACGACGATGCAGGTGACATGACCATGATGGTCAGTATTATCCTGTTGCGCCTCAGCAATATCATCGTCATCACTGACAATAATGGGGTTGGCCATGGCCAGGATCCGCTGCCTGATCTCCAGTCCCACGCGGTCCAGCATGTGGATGTAGTCGGTGGAGAGGAGGTGGCGGTCGGAGGTGGCTGGGAGGCCGTCGGGGACCCCCATGAAGCGCACACCGAGCCTCTGGTAGAGCCTCCGGTTGCTGTCCACGTGGAGCAGACGCGCCAGCGCATAGTCGATGGTGATGAAGGTGACGAGCACGCCCCTGGCGGCCAGGCGCTTGGCCAGCTCCATCATGGGGTTTACGTGGCCCTGCGCGTTTGGCAGCGGTACCATCACCACGTGAGGCCGAGTAGTACATTCAAGCTTCCCATCAATCCCCAGATCCTGATCCATGTTCACAGCTATGTGGTTTTTCTCTACCGGCTTCCTAATTCCAAACATACCCAGGTGTTATCTCTGATCGATGGCCAGTAATTATATACCTCCTTATAGGCATCCATGGATATGAAGCAGGACAAGAAGCTCGCCTGCCTTCATTCACCTCCGTCCCCTGATTCTCCCCCGGCCATGCCGCCCTTGTCGCCGTGCATTCCTAGGAAGTAGCCTCGATCAAGTTCTAGATGCTTAGTGTAGAAAGGAGCCTCGCCTGCTGCGTCGCTTCCGATAGGCTGAACTTGATTACCTCATCAGCCGTCTCTAATGTTACCCCTTATTCCGCCTGCCATTCGCGTGCTAATTTGATGTCTTTGCTGGAATTACAGACCTAAGAATCCGATCTCCGTTCCCTTCGTCTCTGCGATTCGATTACACATATGGCAGAAATTCACGAGATCAGCCCTGAATGTTGTCTCCATGTATTGTAAGCATTTCAATTAACATATGCGTAGGACATTGTATTTTGTGCACCACAATACTTTCGATCATTGCGACCATTTTAGGCGAGTTGTTTGCTTTGTCCTGAAAAGCTACCCTAATCAATATCGTCTGTCGCAAGGACATGAAAGTTAAGACATTTTTATTATTAGTGTTGTGGACAAGACAAGTTCAAAAAGCATCTTCAAATGATCTTGTTTAATACTAGTAGTTCTCACCCGATTTAGTTCTCACTTTCAATACTTTCAAGATTCTCATAGTATGCCATTCCCTCTTGTCCATATTGGAAACTCCTATAAACCCTAGGTAAGCCCCCTCTCAAGAGTTCACACTTTTGATATTAGGACTGAAAAAGGAAGAGTGTGGGTTCAATTCACATGAAGGAAACACAAGTTTTGGCGCTCTGGACAAGATCCGCTATAGGTGCTTACACTAGCAATAGAAGCACATGAAAACGTATATATAATTCCTTTGAAAAGCAATCAATAACGAAAGTTTGTGTACTTCTCTCTTGAATCATATATTGTCAAACATCATCGACTAGGCAGTCCTTTCCTCTATAGATATGAGATTAGTAGAAGTTTTGGTGGACCTAAAAGAAGAATGAGCTCTTCCTTTCAAATGTAAGGCAAAAACAGTGATTGATGCTCCCTTCTCTTTTTCCTTGAACCGTTGTGCCATCCCGGGGAGTCCACCTCATAGAACATGTAAGATACCACATGAGTTGAAAAGAAATGGTATTATATTTAGTAAATTTTACATTATTATATTTACAAAAGAGATTTTTAATTATAATTTAAAAATAATTTGTAATTTTATAAAGTAAAAGAGAACATTTTAAGGCTTTATAGCATGTAAAGAAAGTGTATTTCTTAATATCCTTTGAATGCACATTATATAGATGATTTCTAATAGGTGGATCCCCTAGGCGCTATGTGTGGTGCCTTAGGGCTTTTACACCAAAAACAAGGAAGTCATGATAAATATCGGCTTGCACAATCCACTTGCAATGGGTGTTTTTCTACTGTCATGTACATGAAGACAAAGATACTAGGACTTATTATGCAAGATGCTTGGATGCGAGCTAGGTTCATGTGTAATGGTGATTTGAACTATTCGTGTCAATTCTTAGATCTCAAATGCAAAAGAAAATATCTAATTTACAAAAAGTACAGAAGTAATATACAATATATATGGTGATGAGTGGTGTAATCCTCTCTTGGATTTGTAAGGATTGAGGTTATGCCCTCCCCAATTCACTGGGATGTAAGTTGTTCTAAGCCTTGTGCATGGGGAATCGAGCAATCAATCATAAACCTTGTCTTTTTGCTTGCTTGCCACTTCTTACCCTTTCTCTAAGTTGACAAATACTTGTGATGTCATTGTTTGTTACTTGATATGTTATTCATACAAATCGAAGAGCATGCATTGTTAGATAAATTAACAAAGATAATGAAAACCACAATAGCTTCCTATTCAAATGTATAGTCTATGGTGAAGTTACATGAGTGCCATTAAATATGTATGGAAGAGAATTGGTGCACTTCTAAATGAAGTTTATATTAGAGGCAAGGGCCATGCATCCCCTCCGACACAAGTGTATACTATTGTAAGACAAGTGTCTTCATAAACGTGGCCTTATCCTAGTACCTGTTTCTATTGAGAAACACGGATCTAGAGCTAGTTAGCTATGGTGGATGCAAATCAAACACATGATACATTATCAAAAATGAGAGATTGTAACTCAAGTGAATTAGGTTCCAAGATAGATTAGCTTTGACTCATAAACACAATCATGAGTGAATCAATTTGATAGTGCCATTACATTGAAATGAGTGTCAAGTACATGCTTATATAGCCTTTTTGGATAGTACCACTCTTCCTCTCTGTGCTTATGGGATTTTGGGCATCTCTTCTGGAGCATACAACTTTTGTCATCTCTCTTATACAAAGCCTCTTCTAGGCATACATCATTTGATTTCTCAACAACACCCCCCCTCAAATGATGAGTCTCTACCCTTGCTGGCTTTTGCCCCCCCGCATGAAAACATGGACCAGGAGACTAGCTCTTTGGCAGCCTAGTCAAGTTAAGGCTTAAAACTTTACATCTTTGGTAGGGTTTTTACAATATCCACTATGGGAACAAATTCCTTAAAACCATCACATGCGACTACCAAACAAGGAAGAGCCACTGTGATTAAGGAGGAGCTACCATCAAGAACTACATGAGCCACCCTACTCCACACTACAGCCACTACACAACAACAAGTATGTACTAGAACCACCTCATACGGCATTCATTATATTGAGTAGGGGTGCACATGTTGGCAAGAAGGAGTCCCCTAAAAACCCACAAGTGACTCTATCGCCTCCTAGTGGTGAGGGAATGGATTGTGGGAAGAATAAAATGCCCTAATAGCTATGGGAGGCTATTAAATACAACATGTATACCAATCTAGATCTAGGTACATACACTCAAAAGGAAGGATTTAATGAATGTGGATTTATCCTTCTATCATGTAGTTATTACTAGTATGATTCTCTATGTTGGAAGGGTTTTTCTTTTTAATTTTCTTTGTGTTGATTAGGAAAATGATATTTTTCTTTATTGTAAGCTCTTGCTATGTGCATCCATATGCACCCAAGTATTGCTGCATGATCTTGAACAAAGTATTTAGAAAATAGTCACGTCAACCCCAACAAGGATACTACTCAAGGATCAGAACCATTGTTTTGTCAGCATCAACCCAAGCATATAAACAGAAACTCACGTTATTGCACACTTGGCCATCCAACCCACTCGGAGGAAGGATTGGCAGGAGTGGCAATAAAAAATGTAGCTTTGATGCACCATTGCCACACATAGGTGCATGCAAGCATACATGCATCACACTAGTGTGTCTCAATCTCCGTGTTAATGACTACATACAACACACTGAATACCTCATGTATAGTAGTTGCATAGATACACATATGATGATACACCTTGCAAACTTTAAATGATGCATTCCAATGTGACACACACATACACACATATATAATTGCTCCACAATACACTATGACACACATATATATAGGCATCTAGGTGCATCTAGAGACCTTTCTCCTCCTCTACAAACCTAGACCCAACCTATTGCAAGGAAAGATTGTGGGGAAGTGAACCAAGAAGAGGGAACCCTATGTGGAATCTATGTGGCACACCCCACATACCCACTACACTATCCATGCACTCATTGTGTGCTAGTACACCCATCCACTATTTCATAGTGTATCCATGTGTCACACATAAGCAAGCACATTGGTACACCTAGATACATCACACACTAGTGTACACTAAGGAGATTTATCCCCTCTGTACTACCTAAATCCAACCTGCTAGATACAAAGAATAATGATAAGTAAGAAATGAGGTAGGAGCCTTAGGGACACACCTATGTGACATGCATAAACATACACATTGTGCACTCACTTAATAACTTTGATAGTGCACTATGGATCCATCTATATCTATAGCACATCTATATTCACATAGTGCATTGATATACACCTATAGTGCATCCCACTACACAGAATGTGCACTCACCCTCACATAGTAGCACACATACATAATATTGTGTATCCCACTCACTTGCATAGTGCATTTGCCTCTATGTATCGGAGTGTTTGGGGTTGAAAGTCTACCAGGAGGATAAGAGATAGCAGGATGAACGGAGATTCAAGGAGAGGAGTATACAAAAGAGAAGGGGTTGAAAGAAATAGAAGATGTAGAAGAATACACACAGAGTTGACGCCTTTCAGTTTATTTCTGCATTATGAGAAGATAAAACTCTTGTAGACAAAAACGTGCATAAAACAACACCTTCCTCTATGTTTCTCAGACCACCAATTTGATGCTTCCATTGGCTCTGAAAGGGGGATAAAATACTAGGACACCTGACTAGAATTCTGCTAGATCACTTCTTCATCTTCCACTTCACAGTGATGTTCACTACTCGAAAACAATGATCGCACGTTGCACGATTTCGCCAATCCTTCTTTTTACATAAAATCCTCTCAAGATGGCTGAAAGCTACATGCTTTCTTTTACATGTCATCCTATTCTAGAAGTTGTCTATAGTTCTTGTATTTTTCATTACAAGAGATAATATCTAAAATATCAAAAATTGGCTAAACTTGTCTAAAAATCTAATATTTTTGGACCATCCACACTAGGATATTAACATTAATGACTAATACGGTATTTGCTCTCTAGACCAATAAGAAAGCTGCACTCCAGAGTTTCTCACACCATGACTGTTGAGATATCGAGCTCCACTCGTGATATGCCAGGGTGACCGTTGTGCATTTATGTCACCGACGTGTCAGTTTGCAGATGCGGTTGGTACACCGCCCATGAATAATAGCTAGATGACAGCTATCCTTATCTACTCTAGTTCGTGGCTCAGTTAGTATGCCACCTTAGTTAGTTGAGTTTGGTTTGAGACCCATATATAGGGTTCTTCTATTTCTATGTACAAGAGTTCTTTTGGCTTACACAACTAAGAAGAGGAAAACTGTTTTCAGCCTCCACCCTTGTGTGTATTCCCCCATTATGCAAGCAAGAAAGCTACAAGTGAGACTCCTTCCTTCTCTCCCACAATCGTGACATGGTATCAGAGCCTTGTTCGTGGTAAGGAGCTCAAGAAAGCAAGCCAAGCTCGCGGTGTTCTGGTAAGAGGAGCAGTGTTGCTTTCATTTTTTGTTTTGGGAGCAGATCTCTGCAGGTAGCACAGCCAGAAATTGCAGGAGTGCATTGTCTCAGGTTGAGACGCCCTTTGCGGTGAAGCAGGCGGAAGTTTTCTGCACGCACTCAGGAAAAGGCCCAGTTTTATGCTGTGCAGCCACTGTTCTACAGGTCGGTGAAAAGTTACTATAGAAATTGCATCGTATGCTTGTGCGCATAGACATTGGGAGTTACAGAATCATCCTTGTTGCCTGTTGATGCAAAATCGTCACTAGGAAGTGACTCTGTGGTCAAATACCACTTTCGTCAGTTTTGCAGATTAGCCCTTGTGAGGCTGAAGCTGTGTTCTCTGCAGTGATAGAATTTTTTGCAGTATTTTGTAATGGCGTCTGATTCTCTTTCACAGATTGTAACTGAAAAGCTTAACAAGAACAACTTCCAAGCATGGAAGTTTAGAATGACGAATTTCCTTATGGGAAAATGATATTGGAAATTTGTTGCAGGAAATGAAGAAGAACCAGTTCTTCCTGATGTTCCTAATCAACAGCAAATGCAGGCATTCAAAGCATGGCATGAGAGAGCCAGGAAAGTTATGTACTGGCTGTCTATCAGTATTTCAGACTCTATGATTGTGCATATTCAGGATGCAAGTACGCCAAAGGAGGCATGGGATACTTTGTCAAAAATGTATAGCACAAATACGCAAGCCAGGAAAATGCAGCTCAAGCAAGAGTTGCACAATGTGCAAAGAGAAAGTATGAGCATCAATGACTACCACATGAAGGTGAAGAAGATTGCAGATGCACTTGCTTCCATTGGGTCGCCAGTGGAGGATGATGATTTAGTCTCAGTGACCTTGAATGGTCTAGGAAAGGATTATGCACAGTTCCGAACATCCATTTCCATCCGTGAAAGATTTTCTAATTTTGAGGAGTTGATTGCTTTTCTAATTTCTGAGGAGCAGAGAAATGGTGGTGCATCTTCTTCACGAGGAACTTCAAAAGAAGCTGTTTTCTAGAGGAGGCCGATTTGGAGGCCGTGGTAGAAATCAGAATATGCAGTAAACTCAAGAAAACCAGTCCTATGGAGGAGGACGTGGTAACTCTAGAGGCAGGGGGAGCCAAAGAGGTCGTGGTGGATGGCAAAGAGGCCAAAATGCAAGCAGCAATGTTGAATGCTACTACTGTGGTAAAATGGATCATATGGCTAAAGACTGCTATAAAAAGCAGAATGACATCATGAATGGAAAACTGCAACAAGGAAATTATGCATTCTAGTAGACAGGGTGATGACAGAAATGAGCATTTGTTTATAGTGCAGCACATGAATAATTCTGTGACAAGTACAGAAGAAAGCAACGATGTATGGTATGTTGACTCAGGTGCATCAAACCACATGACAGGTCATGCAGAATGGATGGAGGATGCAAGGAAAATGGAAAAACCAGGATTTGTGGAGACTGGTGATGATACTGCACATCCTATTTTGCAGATTGGAAAAATTCCTTTGTCTATGCAGGATGGAAAAAAGAAATACCTGTCTGATGTATTTCATGTGTTGGTCAAATGGTTGAGCAGGGCTTGCACGTCAGATTTAATCCTCATGGATGCTTTGTTGAGGATATGAAAAATAAAGGTCGCTTGATAGCAAAAGGAAAGAAGAAGGGCATAATGTTTACGTTGGATGCAGACATGTCTGAATTGAGTGCAGCAATGTTTGCACATGGGACCGGTGTAGTTGCAGATATTGATATCTGGCATAAACGCATTGGCCATGTTAATGTACAGCGACTTAAATCAATGCAGGCCCAAAATATTGTTGTAGGATTGCCTAAATTCAAGGTTGCAGAAATGCATAAGGTATGTGAAGCCTGTCAGTTTGGAAAGCAGGCAAGGAAACCATTTCCTAGACATGTTCAAGAGAGTAAGAAGCCATTGGAATTAATCCACTCTGATGTGTGGACTACTAAAGCTGCATCTCTTGGAGGCTGTCATTATTTTGTCACTTTTATTGATGACTATAGCAGAAAAGTTTGGGTGTATTTTATGAAAAAGAAAAGTGAATTTTTTGGGCATTTCAAAACTCTTAAAGCTATGGTTGAAAAAGAAACAGGCCTGCAAATAAAATGCCTAAGGTCAGATGGAGGGGGAGAGTACCTCTCAAATGAGTTTGCAAGGTTCTTGCAGGAGCATGGCATAAAGCAGCAATATTCATGTAGTCATATCCCACAACAAAATGGAATTGCAGAAAGGAAAAACAGGCATATTGGAGAGGTATCTCGTGCCATGCTCAATGAAAAAGACCTGCCAGATTTTTATTGGGCTGAGGCAGTTGCTACAGCAGTCTACATAATGAACATGACTCCCATTGCAGCAATACATTGGATGACTCCAGAGGAGAGGTATACTGGTAGGAAACCAGATATTTCTCATTTGAAAATTTTTGGTTGCATTGCCTATGTACATGTGCCAGATGAGTTGAGATCCAAGTTGGATCCAAAAGCTGAGAAGTGCATCTTTATTGGTTACTCTCTGCAGCAAAAAGGGTATAGATGCTATAACCCTTCTACTCGTAAGTTTACAGTGAGCAGAGATGTTGTTTTTGATGAGATGAGTAGCTGGTATAAACCAGTAAATGTGATTGATGATGTAGATGCACAAAATGGCAATGCTATACAAAATTCACAGCAGCAGTCACAAAATATTAGTGGACCTGGAGCGTCCTCTAGCAGTGGTTCACATTCTTCGCCATGGAGAGGCAGATTGAGATCAGGAGAATCTTCTCAAAGCAATGCAGACAGTGGTATGCAGGTATCACGAAAAGGAAAAGAGAAGGTTGATCAGCCCATGTTTGATGTGAATGCAGGTCACTCTTATGTGGATGGTGAATCCAGTGGCTCAGAACAGAGCATTGATAATGAGTTGGGTATTCCTTCTATTGTTACACCTGGAGTAAGGAAGACCAGGGATGTTTTGAGAGCACCTGGGAGTGAACCTACTTTGCACAGGTCTACGAGAGCTAGGTATCCTGTGGATAGGCTGAAATATGATGGATTTACAGCCATTCACTATGCATATATGGTCAAAGTGATACATGAACGATAACCCACTTCTTTTGAGCAAGCCATGGGAAAAGAAAAATGGGAGAAAGCCATGGATGAAGAACTGGATGCCTTGGAAGCAAATGCTACATGGGAATTGGTACCTTTGCCTAAAGGTAAGAATGCAATTGGCTGTAAGTGGGTTTATAAGGTGAAGCACAATGCAGATGGTTCTGTGAACAGATACAAGACAAGATTAGTAGTCAAGGGGTATGCACAAACATATGGCATTGACTATGAAGAAACATTCAGTCCGGTTGCAAGGATGGCAACCGTAAGAGCAGTCATTGCTATGGCTGCATCAAAGGGATGGTCTTTACATCAGATGGATGTAAAGAATGCCTTCTTGCATGGTGATTTGCAAGAAGAGGTCTATATGGAGCAGCCACTAGGTTATGTGCATGTTGTTCATCCTGAGTTTGTTTGCAGGTTGAAGAAAGCCTTGTATGGCTTGAAGCAAGCACCTAGAGCATGGTCTGACAAGATAGGACAGTATCTTGTAACTATTGGCTTTCAGATTTCCAAGGCAGATTTCTCACTTTATGTGAGAAAAACAGAGAAATGTATTATGCTACTTGTCATTTATGTTGATGATTTGATTATGACAGGTGACAGTGATGAAGATATCCTTCATGTGAAAATGCTATTGAAGCAGAAGTTTGAGATGAAGGATTTGGGAGAACTGCGTTATTTCTTGGGCATTGAGGTGATTAGATCACCAAGTGGGATACAGCTCTTGCAGAGGCAGTATGGATTGGACATGCTGTCCAAATATGGGATGACAGGCTGTAAGCCTATTTCAGTTCCTTTGGAACAGAATGTGAAGCTGAGCCCAGATGCAGGTGAGCTTCTGGAAGACCCTACTATGTACAGACGCATAGTAGGAAGCTTGATTTATATGACTATTACCAGGCCAGATTTGAGCTATGCTATTGGATTGGTAAGTCAGTTTATGCAGGCTCCAAGGAAACCGCATTTGGATGCGGCTAGACGCATACTCAGGTATGTGAAGTCCACATTGCAGTATGGACTATTTTATGAGAATGGGGTTCAGATACAGTTGCATGGATACACTGATGCTGATTGGGCTGGTAGCATTTCTGATAGACAATTTACCAGTGGATATGTGTTATCTTTTGGGAGTGCTGCAGTCACTTGGAGCAGCAAGAAACAACCTACAGTTGCCTTATCCAGCACAGAGGTTGAGTACAGGGGTGCAACAATGGCTGCATGTGAGGTAGCTTGGTTGCATAAGCTACTTTATGATATACATCAGTCTACAGATGGGTCAGTTGTCATTTATTGTGACAACATGAGTAGTATACACTTGGCAAATAACCCAGTCTATCATGCTAGAACAAAGCACATTGAGGTACATTATCATTATGTGCGGGAGAGGGTTTTACTAGGTCTTATTGATCTAGTTTATGTCAGCACAGAGGATCAGGTAGCTGACATATTTACGAAGGCATTGGGCACAGAGAAACTGCGCAAGTTCAGAGACCTGCTTGGTGTGCAGGAATTGGGATTGAGCTCGAGGGGGAGTGTTGAGATATCGAGCTCCGCTCGTGATATGCCAGGGTGACCGTTGTGCATTTATGTCACCGACGTGTCAGTTTGCAGATGCGGTTGGTACACCGCCCATGAATAATAGCTAGATGATAGCTATCCTTATCTACTCTAGTTCGTGGCTCAGTTACTATGCCACCTTAGTTAGTTGAGTTTGGTTTGAGACCCATATATAGGGTTCTTCTATTTCTATGTACAAGAGTTCTTTTGGCTTACACAACTAAGAAGAGGAAAACTGTTTTCAGCCTCCATCCTTGTGTGTATTCCCCCATTGTGCGAGCAAGAAAGCTACAAGTGAGACTCCTTCCTTCTCTCCCACAATCTTGACAATGACCACGTAGTGGCATGACAGATCTGCAGTGTTAGAAGAACAATCCATGCAACACACAATATAAAGGTAGGGAAGCCTTTAAGAGGAGACAAAAGTAGGTGGTTGGGCAAGAGCTATGGTCATGAGAAGGTAGGTTATTCTTGAAGGTGATTGTTGTGTTGTTGCGAGAAGTTGAAATTTTTAGGTTGTGGTTCTAATGGTCTCCCATCTACAAATTTTGAGTTAATTCTTGTAAGTGGGGGAATATTGAGTCGATTCTTGATTGATCCATCACTCAATTCAACTCATCAATTGTAGCTCTTCTTATTTCCCTTACTAATGGAATAATATTATAGCAATCACTTTGCTTCTACAATCATATCGTTCTTTCTTGATTAGTTTCATATTATAGAATGACTAAAGCCACTTTTAGCCAGGTTTCCAAGCCAACTCCTAAGAGTTGTTGCACTAGATAGGTGATATTTGTCACTAATTTCAATAGCTCTATCTAGCCTTCCGGGCATTTGTGACACTATTTTGTTGTAGTAGTCCAACTTGTATCACTCAATGCTTAAGAACTAAGCAAATCTACTTAGTTCTTTTATTTTTATTTTCAATAATCACACATGGGTAGGTCTCTAGATTGGATACTAGAATGCTAAGCCTAGGATAGCTATGGTTCCCCCCCATCTTTTAAGGGCGGCTCCTCATAATTTACTCCTACCATACTTGTGGCAGTTTATCCAAGAAAATTTGTTTAACTTTAAGAAGATTGGTTTTAGAATATAGATATCAATACATCTTTTTTTAAGTTTCTTTTAATTGTTTTCTTCTCCACATTTTATATAATTAAATCATTTTATTTATTTAATTAACAAACATTCAAAGAAAATCAACTAACGTTTCACAAACCATAAAATTTAATTCCCTTTTTAAAACGCAAACCCTCTCCATGTTGTGTAATTTGTTGTTGCTCTTTAATGTTTAAATAATTACTTTATTCTCATTTTTTGATAAAAATATCATTCTTCCCTCTCTTTAAACTAAACATTAATCATGATAAAAACAAGTTCTTTCCATACACTTATGCATCCACACACACAATTCATTTTAAATCCAATGTGTGATCTCCTTAATTAATAAATTACTCTAGTAATCCTCAACTCTTCACTTTCTCGTTCACGTAAGCAATGTTTATACAAATAACATGTAAAATTCTAGCATAGATATTGAGACTTTCTCTCATGTCATCAATTTAACAAAATGTGAAATTTAGTGTTATTTAAGAATTTTAATATTTAATCTTTGATAGTAATTATTCTCTATTGATTATTTTTTATAAATAATAGTAAATTTATTAATAGTAATGTTGATCAAGAATACCCATATTCTTCCCTTGCCCCCATGTAACACAAACCAACATAGTGTATACATTCTTATTTTGTATAAATTCATAAATACAATGTTTCATGTGAGTATTTTCTTTAAATTATCATTAAATTGATTTTTCTTTCTCTAAAATGTTTTAAAAAATCATTGAAACTTAGATATGACATTTTCAGCTTCTCATGAAATATCATGATTTGCTTATGTGAAAATATAGTTTTCTATCAATAAAGACTATTATTTTTGCTGAAAATTATAAAATTTTAATTTTTAAACATATTATCATATCTAAAAATTCTCAAAAAAACTTCAACAAACTTTTCATAGTATAAATCTCATGAGAAAAATATTACATTTAAAAATATTCACTCATAAGTTTTATTTAAAAAATATATAAGCACTTTTAGAGCATTTTTAAATATTTTTAGGAGTTTTTTGTTTTTAAAAACTAAATCAAAAATTAATAAATATCAAAAACCATTCAAATTGGGAAATCAAGCTTTGAGGCACTGCATAAAAATTTTAAACAGAGAAAATGTCTATGTTACACCATTTATTTTTGTTAAACGAAATGAGATACTTACTTAATAATATGCGTGTCATAATCATGTCTTTGGAAGCACGGGTCCCGTAGTCCAATCAAGAAATGTAGCTACTCGATCATCTCGAACATCAAGCTCTCCACGTCCCTCATCCTTAAGACTCCCCACTTGTCAGTTTACTTATAGCGATTTTAATGCTCCTTATGACTTTAAAGATTAAGCTTTCATTAAAAGCTTAATTGAAATAACTATGGCTTCTTTGGTGACAATGAATGAAGGGAGAGGAGACTAATAGGAGATCTTGGCCATCGGTGCACCAAATTGCATGTGAATCCAAGCAATTGGAAGCTGGGAAATTCTTCTCCTAGCATGCCACTTCAATTTGCTTGGGTATATTGAGGTTCCATATTGATCATCAGGGGTAAAGGCATGGCAATGGCAATCTTTCTCTTTTATCTCTCTCTCTCAATCTATGGATTATAGGACCATTTGGATTGAAGCTTCCTTGTCCGATCATTCCAACTTTCTAGTCTCTCTCTATGCAAAAATAGCGCCATTGATGATCTCTCTCACTCACTCATTCATGGAGCCTACCTCTTTCTTCATGACCCCTCCCTTCTCTTCTTCTCACTCAAGGCGCCTTGAGATAATGCTTTTTTTCTCTCTCTCAATTGCGGCCAAGATGATGGCGACAAGGAGGCAGGATGAATGGTGCCCTCCAAGATCGCATGCCCTTTCTCCTTTCCCACAACATACAACAACCTTCCATTCTCTTTTTTCTTTTCTTTTTTTAAATGTTTCCTTTTTATTCTAGTTGCTCAACTCATCACTATAAGGTTTGATCATTTCAAATGAATCATCCTTTTAAGGAAAGGATAGGAGTCCCACCTCACCTATTGATGAATCATTTTGAGTCATTTTCTCAAGATCATTCTAAGCACATGTTAATACTTAAAATCCTTGATAAATATTAACAACTTATGCGCCCAACATGTAATGCATGTAAAATGTGGTGTCATGCCGCTATGCAGGCACAATGTGAAAACCTCTAAAGTACATTTTCATTCGCCTTTCTTATTGATCTAGAGAGCCAATGCCATATTAGTCATTAATGTCAGTGTCTATAGTGTGGATGGTTCAAAAATACTAGATTTTTGAACAAGTTTAGCCAATTTTTGATACTTTAGATATCACCTCTTGTAAATATCCAAAAATCATAGAACATTTCTAGAATAGGATGACATATTTAAAAAAAGTAAGTGGCTTTCAGTCATTTTTGGGGGATTTTATGCAAAAAGAAGGATTGGCGAAATCACGCGACGCGCGATCACAGTTTTCAAGTAGTGAATAACACTCTAAACTAGGAGAAGGAGTAATCTGGGAGAATTTTGGCCAGGTGTCCTCGTATTTTACCCCCTTTTCGAAGTCAACCGAAGCATTAGATTGGCAACCTGAGTAGCAGAGATGAAGTTATTATTTTATGTACGTTTTCGTCTACAATAGATTTATATTCTCAGGATGTAGAAATAAATTGACAGGCTTCACCTCTATGAGTATTCTTCTACATCTTCTATTTCTTTAAACCCCTTCTCTTCCATCTACTCCTCTCCTTGAATCTCCCTTCAACCTACTATCTCTTACCCTCGTGATAGACTTTCGACCCCAAACTCTCTGATAGTGGTGGTAAACCCGATGTGAAAGTCGGTAGAAGGTGTGTAAAGACGGGGTATTCAGCAAGTTCAAGTGGTGGCGATGCTTTACAACAAATTATTGCTTTATTGCAGCAACAACAATAGCAGCTGTTGTTATTACAACAACAAATGCAAACTCAAAAGGAAGCAAAAAGAACTGATTCCTTAGTTGTGAATGCATTATAAGTAGTAGTGGGATAGGAATTGAAGTAGTTTAAGGGTCAAAATGTTGCGGCCTTCATTCGATTGTATGAAGAAAATATGTTGTTTCATGGGGTACCGCAATATGCATGGAGTCGGTATTTCTCTCGTTTGGCCGTGCATGCATTGCATGATCGAATTGATGAGTTACATAAAAGACATGTTGATTGGGAAGCTTTTAAGAAAGCTTTGAGAGAAGAGTTTTTCTTGGAAGATGCAAAATTGGTAACTAAAAAGACATTTACAAATTGGATTGAAAAGCCCAATAAAGGGTTGGTTGCTACAGCTTTGCTATGTGAATTTGAAATTTTGTATGCGTAGTTGGATACCGATGAGCAACAATCATTAGAGAGTCAGAAAATTGATTTGTTTCTGAAGGCTGCAGATCTTGTTTTGCAAGAGAAGCTAACTGATCATTTAGAAGATGCCTCTTCTGAAACGGGGTTGAAATCAGATTGGGCTAATGTAACTGAGGCGATGCATATGTTGGTAAAGAGAGAGTGGATGAAATTAAGATGGGGTATAGGCACCACACCTACCAATGCTAAGAAGAGGGCTAAAATTGCAGTAACAATCGGCTATACCTATTGGTCCTGCTCTTAAAGGTGATGATGTGGATGAATTAATCAAAGACATGTGTGATTTGAGGCCGAATTTGATAGAAATCTATACAAAGGTCAAAAAGTTGGATGTTAATGTAGAAGAGAAGGCTCGGTCAGCATCCCAAAGACCGTACAAAGAATGATACAAGAGGAGATGCATTTGGTATGACACTTTACAGCATGAAATGCGAGACTGTACAACCTACTATAAAGTGGAAGAAAAAAGGTTAGTCTTTTGAAAGGATGGCAAAATACATGCAACAGAAACTGGTCTTCCAATAGAGCCAAAATTTGAAAATGGCGGCATGCAGAAGAGGTTGGAAGATATGGCTACAAGGACAACACTTGCTGCCATAGATGTAGCCACACATGGGTTGAGAATTGAAAGGACTGATGAAGCTCCTAAAGGAGGCATGGCTAAAGCAAAATCTCATGTTTGGATGCAAGCATTAGATTGCATGGAAAAGGGCAAAACAACAAAGTCTGAATCGGCTAATGCAAGTCAAAGTATACGAGGGAGAACAGGATGGAGTGCACCAGTCGATTCATTTTCAGCCTATGCTTATTTAATTGAGGTTCATAATCAAGAAGCTCTTGTGGAAGAAAAGAGAAGAAGAGATGAGGACAATGCTAGTCCTTCATCTTCAAGCCCATCTAAATGCATAACACGAAGTAAAATGGAGCAGCAGAAAGAGGTTGAAAAAGACATACCTGAGCATATTATGGAGGATGCATCTCAGGAGAAGAAACAAGAAGGAAAGAAAAGGGGCAATCATCTTGGTTACAGGTTACAATCGGATCTTGAGACTACCACAAACCTTAAAAAGGTCTTGGAAGATCGTATACTTGGCAGTAGAGTGGAATTCACACTTGGCAAACTTCTTGGAATTAGAAAGTGTGAATTTCATGATGCAATCATTGATATACTAAAATAAAAAAGACAGTCTCATAGTGAAGTTTTTCAAGCATTAATGCAAGTTGACAAAGACATAGAGAAACATCTTCAAAGGGAATATGATGATGCATGATTTGGAGTAGGTTGATGTTGAAAATGGGTTAAATGGGAGTGTAGACAACAAGCATGTGGCTAAATTGGTCTTATGGATAGCAATCAGCATAGAGAGAAGGCTATGTATAATGGGGATGTCCATCAACAAGCACATGAAGAATAAGATGCTTATTTTATTCCAAGCAATCATTATTTACGAATGCATTGGGCTCGTGCTACAATAGAGACAATTGTTAAAGTGTGAGAAAGATAGAAACCTTGCATAGCTCTCTTGGATCATGGTTGCGAAATCAATGTTATGGCATGCAGCTTGTATGAGAATGGAGTGTGGGAGCCTTCGCTCAACTGCCAAGACTCACAGACCGCTTATTGTTTCGAGTGTTCCAAGCGAGCTCTAATGGCTATCTCTTACCTAGCTGATGCGCCGTCGATTCTACGAGTGTAGTGAGCTTACCTTAGTGCCGATATGAGTTGCCTCCTCTCTCACACACGCTGGTAGCTCCACAATCCTAGATGCTAGCTCAAGCATCCTCAAGCCTCCTCCAACTCCAAGCTCCATCCTCCATAGCCGTGCCCACAAGAAGAGGGAAGGGAAGAGAAGAAGAGAAGAGGAGAAGATGGAGAGCTTCACCCTCTTGATCCCTCACTCTCACACACTCACTCCCTCACACTCTCACACTCCCTCTCTCAAGAGCACACACAAGCAAGAAAGTGAGAAGGAGAGAAGAAGAAGAAGACTCTTGTTGCCACACACCAAAGAATGATCTCTTATTCACTTTTTGAACTTTATATATACAAACCCTAAAATCCCATGGGCACCCATCCCTTTTTTACATGACCGGCCATGTGTTGGCAGCCATGTGTTGGTGCATTGTGCTCATGCTAGTGGAATGGGGAGGTGGGTCTAACTGCAGGTGAGCCTGGGTGTTGTCCCACACTTGAGGACCCCATGTGTGCCAAGGGGGTGCGGTGCTAGTGGCTTAGGGTGACAGGTCTAACCATAGGTGAGTGTTGTCAAGATTGTGGGAGAGAAGGAAGGAGTCTCACTTGTAGCTTTCTTGCTTGCACAATGGAGGAAGACACACAAGGGCGGAGGTTGAAAACAGTTTTCCTCTTCTTAGTTGTGTAAGCCAAAAAAACTCACATACAAAGAAATAGAAGAACCCTATATATGGGTCTCAAACCAAACTCAACTAACTAAGGTGGCATACTAACTGAGCCACGAACTAGAGTAGATAAGGATAGCTATCATGTAGCTATTATTCATGGGCGGTGTACCAACCGCGTCTGCAACAACTGACAAGTCGGTGACATAAATACACAACGGTCACCCTGGCGTATCACGAGTGGAGCTCGATATCTCAACACTCCCCCTCGAGCTCAATCCCAATTCCTGCACACCAAGCAGGTCTCTGAACTTGCGCAGCTTCTCTGCGCCCAATGCCTTCGTAAATATGTCAGCTACCTGATCCTCTGTGCTGACATAAACTAGATCAATAAGACCTAGTAAAACCCGCTCCCGCACATAGTGATAATGCACCTCAATGTGCTTTGTTCTAGCATGATAGACTGGGTTATTTGCCAAGTGTATACTACTCATGTTGTCACAATAAATGACAACTGGCCCATCTGTAGGCTGATGCATATCATAAAGTAGCTTATGCAACCAAGCTACCTCACATGCAGCCATTGCTGCACCCCTGTACTCAGCCTCTGTGCTCGACAAGGCAACTGTAGGCTGTTTCTTGCTGCTCCAAGTGACTGTAGCACTCCCAAAAGAGAACACATATCCACTGGTAGATCTTCTATCAGAAATACTACCAGCCCAATCAGCATCAGTGTATCCATGCAGCTGTATCTGAACCCCAGTCTCATAAAATAGTCCATACTGCAATGTGGACTTCACATACCTGAGTATGCGTCTAGCCGCATCCAAATGTGGTTTCCTTGGAGCCTGCATAAACTGACTTACTAATCCAACAGCATAGCTCAAATCTGGCCTGGTAATAGTCATATAAATCAAGCTTCCTACTATGCGTTTGTACATAGTAGGGTCTTCCAGAAGCTCACCTGCATCTGCGCTTAGCTTCACATTCTGCTCCAAAGGAACTGAAATAGGCTTACAGCCTGTCATCCCATATTTGGACAGCATGTCCAATCCATACTGCCTCTGCAAGAGCTGTATCCCACTTGGTGATCTAATCACCTCAATGCCCAAGAAATAACGCAGCTCTCCCAAATCCTTCATCTCAAACTTCTGCTTCAATAGCATTTTCACATGAAGGATATCTTCATCACTGTCACCTGTCATAATCAAATCATCAACATAAATGACAAGTAGCATAATACCTTTCTCTGTTTTTCTCACATAAAGTGAGAAATCTGCCTTGGAAATCTGAAAGCCAATAGTGACAAGATACTGTCCTATCTTGTCAGACCATGCTCTAGGTGCTTGCTTCAAGCCATACAAGGCTTTCTTCGACCTGCAAACAAACTCAGGATGAACAGCATGCACATAACCTGGTGGCTGCTCCATATAGACCTCTTCTTGCAAATCACCATGCAAGAAGGCATTCTTTACATCCATCTGATGTAAAGACCATCCCTTTGATGCAGCCATAGCAATGACTGCTCTTACGGTTGCCATCCTTGCAACCGGACTGAATGTTTCTTCATAGTCAATGCCATATGTTTGTGCATACCCCTTGACTACTAATCTTGCCTTGTATCTGTTCACAGAACCATCAGCATTGTGCTTCACCTTATAAACCCACTTACAGCCAATTGCATTCTTACCTTTAGGCAAAGGTACCAATTCCCATGTAGCGTTTGCTTCCAAGGCATCCATTTCTTCATCCATGGCTTTCTCCCATTTTTCTTTTCCCATGGCTTGCTCAAAAGAAGTGGGTTCTGGTTCCTGTATCACCTTGACCATATATGCATAGTGAATGGCTGTAAATCCATCATATTTCAGCCTATCCACAGGATACCTAACTCTGGTAGACCTGCGCAAAGTGGGTTCACTCCTAGGTGCTCTCAAAACATCCCTGGTCTTCCTTACTCCAGGTGTAACAATAGAAGGAATACCCAACTCATCATCAATGATCTGTTCTGAGCCACTGGATTCACCATCCACATAAGAGTGACCTGCATTCACATCAAACATGGGCTGATCAACCTTCTCTTTTCCTTTTCGTGATACTTGAATACCACTATCTGCATTGCTTTGAGAAGATTCTCCTGATCTCAATCTACCTGTCCATGGTGAAGAATGTGAACCACTGCTAGAGGATGCTCCAGGTCCACTAATATTTTGTGACTGCTGCTGTGAATTCTGTGCAGCATTACCATTTTGTGCATCTACATCATCAATTACATTTACTGGTTTATACCAGCTACTCATCTCATCAAAAACAACATCTCTGCTCACTGTAAACTTACGAGTAGAAGGGTTATAGCATCTATACCCTTTTTGCTGCAGAGAGTAACCAATAAAGATGCACTTCTCAGCTTTTGGATCCAACTTGGATCTCAACTCATCTGGCACATGTACATAGGCAATGCAACCAAAAATTTTCAAATGAGAAATATATGGTTTCCTACCAGTATACCTCTCATCTGGAGTCACCCCATGTATTGCTGCAGTGGGAGTCCTGTTCATTATATAGACTGCTGTAGCAACTGCTTCAGCCCAATAAAAATCTGGCAGGTCTTTTTCATTGAGCATGGCACGAGATACCTCTCCAATATGCCTGTTTTTCCTTTCTACAATTCCATTTTGTTGTGGGGTATGACTGCATGAATATTGCTGCTTTATGCCATGCTCCTGCAGGAACCTTGCAAACTCATTTGAGAGGTACTCTCCCCCTCCATCTGACCTTAGGCATTTTATTTGCAGACCTGTTTCATTTTCAACCATAGCTTTAAGAGTTTTGAAATGCCCAAAAACTTCACTTTTCTTTTTCATAAAATACACCCAAACTTTTCTGCTATAGTCATCAATAAAAGTGACAAAATAATGACAGCCTCCAAGAGATGCAGCTTTAGTAGTCCACACATCAGAGTGGATTAATTCCAATGGCTTCTTACTCTCTTGAACATGTCTAGGAAGTGGTTTCCTTGCCTGTTTTCCAAACTGACAGGCTTCACATACCTTATGCATTTCTGCAACCTTGAATTTTGGCAATCCTGCAACAATATTTTGGGCCTTCATTGATTTAAGTCGCTGTACATTAACATGACCAATGCGTTTATGCCAGATATCAATATCTGCAACTACACCGGTCCCATGTGCAAACATTGCTGCACTCAATTCAGGCATGTCTGCATCCAATGTAAACATTCTGCCCTTCTTCTTTCCTTTTGCTATGAAGCGACCTTTATTTTTCATATCCTCAACAAAGCATCCATGAGGATTAAATCTGACGTGCAAGCCCTGTTCAACCATTTGACCAACAGAAACCAGATTCTTGGTGATGTTGGGGACATGAAATACATCGGATAGGCATTTCTTTTTCCCATCCTGCATAGACAAAGGAATTTTTCCAATCTGCACAATAGGATGTGCAGTATCATCACCAGTCTCCACAAATCCTGGTTTTTCCATTTTCCTTGCATCCTCCATCCATTCTGCATGACCTGTCATGTGGTTTGATGCACCTGAGTCAACATACCACACATCGTTGCTTTCTTCTACACTTGTCACAGAATTGTTCATGTGCTGCACCATAAACAAATGCTCATTTCTGTCATCACCCTATCTACTAGAAGATGCATAATTTCCTTGTTGCAGTTTTTCATTCATGATGTCATTCTGCTTTTTATAGCAGTCTTTAGCCATATGACCCATTTTACCACAGTAGTAGCATTCAACATTACTGTTTGCATTTTGGCCTCTTTGCCATCCACCACGACCTCTTTGGCTCCCCCTGCCTCTAGAGTTACCACGTCCTCCTCCATAGGACTGGTTTTCTTGAGTTTGCTGCATATTCTGATTTCTACCACGGCCTCCAAATCGGCCTCCTCTACCTCTGCCTCTACCTCTTCCAGCATTTGAGTAGAAGACAACTTCTTTTGAAGTTCCTCCTGAAGAAGATGCACCACCATTTCTCTGCTCCTCAGAAATTAGAAAAGCAATCAACTCCTCAAAATCAGGAAATCTTTCACGGACGGAAATGGATGTTCGGAACTGTGCATAATCCTTTCCTAGACCATTCAAGGTCACATAAACTAAATCATCATCTTCCACTGGCGACCCAATGGAAGCAAGTGCATCTGCAATCTTCTTCACCTTCATGTGGTAGTCATTGATGCTCATATTTTCTCTTTGCACGTTATGCAACTCTTGCTTGAGCTGCATTTTCCTGGCTTGCGTATTTGTGCTATACATTTTTGACAGAGTATCCCATGCCTCCTTTGGCGTACTTGCATCCTGAATATGCACAATCATAGAGTCTGAAATACTGATAGACAGCCAGTACATAACTTTCCTGGCTCTCTCATGCCATGCTTTGAATGCCTGCATTTGCTGTTGATTGGGAACATCAGGAAGAACTGGTTCTTCTTCATTTCCTGCAACAAATTCCCAATATCCTTTTCCCATAAGGAAATTCGTCATTCTAAACTTCCATGCTTGGAAGTTGTTCTTGTCAAGCTTTTCAGTGACAATCTGTGAAAGAGAATCAGACGCCATTACAGAACACTGCAAAAAATTCTGTCACTGCAAAAAACACAGCTTCACCCTCACAAGGGCAAATCTGCAAAACTGGCGAAAGTGGTATTTGACCACACAGTCACTTCCTAGTGACGATTTTGCATCAACAGGCAACAGGGATGATTCTGTAACTCCCAATGTCTCTGCACATAAGCATACGATGCAATTTCTACAGTAACTTTTCACCGACCTGTAGAACAGTGGCTGCACAGCATAAAACTGGGCTTTTTTCTGAGTGCGTGCAGAAAACTTCCGCCTCCAAAACAGGCCCCGAAATGGCCTCAAATCAAAAAAACAAGGTCGCCAAGGGCTAAAGCCCTTACCCGCAGCATATACTGCCCTTTTGCTTCACCGCGAAGGGCGTCTCAACCTGAGACAATGCACTCCTGCAATTTCCGGCTATGCTACCTGCAGAGATTCGCTCCCAAAACAGAAAATGAAAGCAACACTGCTCCTCTTACCAGACCACCGCGAGCTTGGCTTGCTTTCTTGAGCTCCTTACCACGAACAAGGCTCTGATACCATGTCAAGATTGTGGGAGAGAAGGAAGGAGTCTCACTTGAAGCTTTCTTGCTTGCACAATGGGAGAATACACACAAGGGTGGAGGCTGAAAACAGTTTTCCTCTTCTTAGTTGTGTAAGCAAAAAAAACTCACATACAAAGAAATAGAAGAACCCTATATATGGGTCTCAAACCAAACTCAACTAACTAAGGTGGCATACTAACTGAGCCACGAACTAGAGTAGATAAGGATAGCTATCATGTAGCTATTATTCATGGGCAGTGTACCAACCGCGTCTGCAACAACTGACAAGTCGGTGACATAAATACACAATGGTCACCCTAGCGTATCACGAGTGGAGCTCGATATCTCAACAAGTGTTACCTCCCTAGGTGTGTCCTATCCTTGATGTGCCCTAAGCGTGACGTGGGGGAGCAAAAAGGGCTACGGGGTTAGGAGCGGAGCCAGCCGACCGAAGCCATTGGACACGCCTAACTTAAGGACCCCTAGGTGCAGTGATCGTGCTTTTCGTTTTTTTTTTTTGGATACATTTAGGGGTAGTATTACATCAGGAGTATGACAGCCAAGTCTTATTCTCATCATCGGAATGAGGGGGGAGGGAGGGCGGATGGATTTGCATAAAAATTGGTGGCTTTGCATGTACCCTTTCAGGTTCATGCGGACATGGAGAGAGGTGGTGGATAGAAAGGGGTGATTACACCTGGTGAATTGGCTGTCACTCATATCCTCTAGGAGAGCTAGGCAAAAGGAAGGTAGTAGGCTAGCTCTCATCATTAAGCAGGCCATAGCGCAGCTATCAATAGCATTAGGATTAAAAAAGAGGGGAGGCAATCCATTTTCTTGTGGTGCCGGATCTTGCTTAAGTAGGAGCTTAAGAAGCCTAAGGTAATTACATGTGGTTATGAAAGCGGGATCGAGACAGGAGGAGAATTCAGCGAGGAAGCACGTCATGGAGGCGGGTAGGCTTCCTAAATAAAAAAGTAGAGCGTCCTTGAAGGAGGTGGCATTGGAATTGTAGATGACGGGGAAGTCATGCCTCCCATGGAGGGTGGCGATAAGATCCACACATACCCTACGAGAATACGCCATGAATGTGGGGTCGTTCCTCTCGTAGGGTAGGGTGTTGCAAAATGCCATCCAAGCAAGCATGTTGGTATTGCATATTCGCCTTCTCTAGAGGGGTTGGCAGTCGTAGCCCCTTACTGTGTGTGGCACTTCGTACACATTGTCTTGCCAAAATTCGACTTCCTCTGTGCCCCACAGAGCGAGGGTCCTTGCCCTGTCATCCAGCTATTTTTGGCCTAGTCGGCTGCCAGCCGTGATCACCTCCTCCATTACTTTGATCGGCAGGACTCTTCTCAGGCTGTTAGGCATAAGGAAGCTGAAAGAGAAGGGGTCCTTTTCGATTTCCTGCCATTTCTAGATCACCAACTCTGTGGAATTGCATT
Organism: Lygodium microphyllum; assembly: GCF_053477565.2. Taxonomy (NCBI): domain Eukaryota; kingdom Viridiplantae; phylum Streptophyta; class Polypodiopsida; order Schizaeales; family Lygodiaceae; genus Lygodium; species Lygodium microphyllum. The sequence goes on along the minus strand of NC_141154.1, from coordinate 31,461,234 downwards.
GGGAGGTCATCGGGGCATGGCGGGAGGGATGCGGATGGCCGCACGACTGGCGTGGCCTGCAGCAGCTGCCTCCTGCCTTCTTCCACCAATTTTTTTCATCGCTCCTTGAGTGTGGCTTGTCTGTCCAGGGGCGGGTCGAGTTGTTGCTGTTCCTCATCGTGCGGCGAGGGGGGTTGTGGGATTATTTCTTCGTTGGTTCTTCTTATGATGAATTTGATGTCAGTGTCCTCCCCTTGCCGATCATCTAGCTACGCCCCTTCCTCAAAGCCGAGTGCATCTGCCTCTTGGGGGGTTAGGCCGGCCAGTAGTAGGTATGTTTGCTGTTCTTCTAAGCCCAGCCTAACCTTCGCAGGTTGGGGTGGCATCTATAGCCCCGCATGCAGGGCTCTGCGTGTAATGCTCAATTTTTTCTGCACCACCTCCAACGGCTCCTTTTCCTCCGGAGGAAGGCCTATTGCTGGGCAGTGAAGGATATTTGGGCGGCGTCTGCTTTGCTTTCTGCCAAGATTTTTTTTTTCTTCACCAAGGCGAGGCGCCGCGCCAGTGCCTTCATCCGTTTCTCGTTCTGCATGGCCCATTCCTCAGCCCTTTTTCTCATTCCTTCCATGCTCTCCCCCTGCTTTTGTGCTAGGGTTACGAGCTTCTGCTCCTGGGCTTTGAGCTCTTTCCTCATGTTGGGTTGCTCTTTCTTCCCGAGGTGTAGTTGATCTCATGGACTCGATCTCTTTTCGTTGTTGCTCCCTCTTTTGTCTTCTCTCCTCTTCTTTGGCATTCAGTTCCTCCATCATCTGCTCAATGGTGGCGGTTTTTGACTCCAATTCCTTATATTGCATCAGGAGGAGCTTGTACTCCCGATGCATCTACACAAGTTCTTGATTCTTGTCCTCTAGCCGTTGTTTGTAGCTTTTTTCCCAGTCCTCTTTTGCTTTCAATTCTTGCTTGAGTTCAAATATTTGACGTTGCTGCATGGCGATGATGCGGGTTTTCTCCAGTTGGAAAGCCGCCACTGACTCTTTCTTTGTCACCAACTCAGCCACACTGCCATTCTTTTTTTCTCTTTCACTCTCCCCAGTTGGGAGAGTAGCTCAACGACATATTCATCGTAACTGGCTGGTGGCGTCATTGTTGCGTGGGTGGGGGTGGTTGAGGCCTCCATACGCAGACGCTTCTGGTCCTGCCTCGATTCTCCATCTGCGGCTAGCCTTTTTGGTCCCGTGGTCATGGTTTCCATGCTCTTCCCTTGGGCCATTTCCCTACTAATGAAGTATTACATCCACGCCACCAGGTTGGACACTTTCAAGTTGGTGGGGATGCTAGGGGTGAGCGTAGTGGGTTCAGCAGGGGGTGCCATGAGGGTGGGGATAGGATGGAGGGGTGCTTTGCCTTTTCCTTCCGGAACTACTAGGGGAACGGGTTCTGGTGCCTACATGCTGGAGCTAGGCCCTTCTTTCCTCGGCTAGTTCCAGGCTTCTGGGTCATCCGCCCTGCATTGCTGCTCGATGGACCGGCATGTAGTCTCGGGCAAGTCCTCCTACTCCTTTCTTCTTAACTCCTCTTCCTCCTCCGTGACTCTTCTTTTCCTTTCCTTTTCGGCCTTTTTGTATTCTTCCTCTAGTTTCTCTTTTTCCTCCTGCTGTTCTCTTCTTCTCCTTTCAGCCTCTTGCTTGAACGCCTTTTTAGCCTGCCTGACTTGCTCTGTTGTTTCTTCTTCTTCCTGCTTCCTCTTTCTTTCTCTCTCCTTGGCCTCCTTGAGGGATTGTCTTTTCGCTTTCTCCAAGTCTTCCTTCTCCTTCTTGCGGCCTTCATCCTGTTTCTTTTTCTTTTGCGCTGCTTTTTTCTTGGTCTCCTTGACCTGATTTTTGCTTTTCTGTTCTTCCCCTTCTTCCTCGGTCTCTGTACTATTACTGGACCTCTCCTGGTGGTGTTGATGAGGAGGTGATCTCTCGGGTGTTTCCCCCTCTCCCTTTTCTGCTTCCTTCACGGCCTCCTAGATAAGCATCGTTAAGATGCCCCCATAGGCGATGAACGAGGCTTTGGAGGAGGCCCTATTTCTTTCTGCGGCCTTCCACACTGGGAATTCTCCTCCTTTGGGCATGCTTCTTCCTAAGGCTAGTGGTCGAGCTGCCTAGTCGATGGTCTTGCACATGTAGCCGTTCCAGTTGACTTCGTGCAGGGTATGGGCTGCCACATTTTCCAGTATCGGTACGCTGATCTAGTGCATCAACACGTTGTAGCGCTGGTGGCTGGAAAAGAGCACATGTATGAGTTTCGCATGTAACCTGGTCTCTGCATTGAGGATGTCCTGGATACTAATGCTCTCGTTTGTCAGCACGTCCTCCTTTCTCATCCCCAGCATGGCGTATACATCCCTCTTCTGCTTCTTTTCCACCTTTGGTTCCAGTCCCAGTGCCTTCTCCACCAAGGCCGGGGTTAACCAATACTTGCTTAGCATTCTGTCCTCTTCCCACCTTTGGTTCCCGTCCCAAGGCCTTCTCCACCAAGGCCGGGGTTAGACGAACCAATACTTGCTTAGCATTCTGTCCTCTTCCCATTGTGATGGTGCCGCATTCGCTGTCGGGGTTGTAGGACCTGAGAAATTCCACACAGCTCGTGTGGTCGGGTTCTTGTGCGAAACTTTCCAAGTACTTCTTAAAGTTGCAGTTTTCCACGACTCTCCTGGCCGCCTCTTCCTTGGCCACTAATTCTTCTAAATTGTGAATAGTTCGGAATTTCAATTGATTGTAGGTGCGGCTCTCCAAGGTGATGCTGTATCGCGTTGTCTCCTCTTCCATGAATGGGAGTCGGTGGGCTCGGTCTTGCTGCGACATTTTTTGTTCCTGTCATAAACCGTAATTTTCATTAGTGCTTGCGACATAATAATTTGCTGAAAAAGAGAAACTCTATGCTTTTGAATGAATTCATTAAGATCTAATGCAGATTTCCCTTTCCAGACTTTGACTTTTTGCCCTTTACTTCAAAGTTTTCATGCCCTTTTCCTACCCCATTTGTTTTCCACAATATATGTATACATGCTTCACTGACTTTGATTTGATTTACTGATTCTGATTTGATTCACCTTACCCCCTCCCCTTCCAGCTTGAGAAGAATCCTTCATAGGATTTAGGGTTAGAAGGTGAAGGGCTTTCAGCATGGAGGTGTAGGGGTTACTTGTGAAGGAGCCAAGTATAGAAAGTGGGATTGTATTCCAAATGGGCTTCGCGGTCCAGGTCAAAGGGATTAATCCCCACTTTGGTGATGTATGTGAGAACATCAGTTAGGAAGTCACCCGAGTTGACTCGGCTAGCAATGTGTAACTCCTCCTTGGTCAACAAGCGATCGAGGTAGGGGTGTCCTTTGATGTGTTCTTCTATAGGACGGCCCCACAGAGTGGTTAACACTCGATATGAGGTTGGCGTGACATATGTGGGGTCGTACTCTACAGTTTTGATATCGTAGCGCTGCTCAGCCTTGGTCATTATTCGGCATCCTTCAACTTTCCATTGCAACCTAAGAGCGTATCAATGCCTTAAGAACTGGGATTTCGTCTCAGCAAGTCTTAACAGCTCTGCCACTTCTTGGTCAGTGATGGCAGAAGTGGTTCGTTGATCATACGACGTGATGAGGCGTTTTTTGATTGCTTGCTCTTTGCAGATCTCACTTCTAAGCAACTTAGCAGCGGAGGTAGCGGCTTTTGCAAATGTGAATTCAAATGTTTCCCAAGAACAAGGCATCATTTGAACTTCGGTTGCAAAGGATTCGTCCAATAGGCCTAAGTCGAGACGATCGTAGCTCAGAGCTAGCGACACAAAAGTGGTGTCCAGTCGCTTAATGCAATCCACCACGTCATCCCCTGTTTCTTCAGCTAAATCAGCTGCTAGTGAGAGAAAGGATTTCCTCTCGTAAGAGGGCCTAAGGCCTATGGGTGGTTGGGGTTTGGTAGGACTTGAGCCTTTGGCAACGAAAAGTTGCGGTGACGAGTGTTCTTGGGCTTGCGATTGGGTAGCTGGGACGAAGGCTGGGTTTGCAGCAGCCTCGAGTGATAGCCTGTTGCTTTCAGGGTGGATTTGGAAAGTCGGATCGACGATGGCGGGTGATGACTCTTGTGACGACCGTTGTCGCTTGGGTCGATAGGCTTGGGTGACTCTCTTGGATTCGTGCGTGGATGAACTTGATGGTTGCGGGTCAGGGAAGCTCTGCGGCTTGTGGTTTTGAGGGTCTATGATTTTTGGAATGATTAAGCTTGAGGCTGCTGGCATACGAGTGGTGCCTCTGGCCATGTGGGCCTTAGGTATCCATAGCCAAGCATTGCCCTCATAGTAGCCTTGTGCGTGCAAGAGGGCCTTGGGGACCCATCTTTGACTGATTACACGTCTATTCTTGTAACTGCGTTTGGGCCTCCTCAGTTTAGAGTTTCTGGTCTTATGAGGGTAGGAGCATTGACTCCTAGGCGGATGTTGCGGCTGTTTAGGCATCCATTGAAGGCGAGGCTGTGGGGCCTTAGCTTTGGCTGCTATGGGTTGTGGTCTATGAGACTTGGGGAGTGGCGGCTGCTCACTATCCCCCTCCTTAGACTTGGCTACATATGTTTCTATCGGTGGCTTTGTGGCTCGGGACGAGGTAGCGCAACCCTTGCTGAAAGCTGTAACAATGCGAACATTGCCTATTGTGAGGTGGATACGCTGCGACTCGTAATCCACATTGCAGTGGGTCTACTTTTTGAAAGTTTGCCCTAGCAGTGACTCTGTGCCTGCATTTTTAGCATTTGGCAATACGTAAAAAATCATTGGAATAGTCTCATACTCGATAGAAACGGCTGCTTTGCACTTGTTAAGTAGTGCATAGGAATGGGCCCCATATGGGCTTAATTTGGCAGTGGTGGGTTGAAGTTGTGGTTTGCCAAGTTGAGTCCAACGATCATGGGTTAAGATATTGAAGTCTGCTCCCTCGTCGAGGCGTTGAAAGTACATGTTCGTATTGCCATGACGATGATATGGAGATATGTGGGTCCTACAGCTTCCTCATCCTTGTCTTCGATTTTAGTGATTGTGGCTACTCGTACTTTGACAGGCGGTTCTAACATTAGTGGCTCATGCAAAGGATACGTAGGAGGGTAGTACTTCTTGATGCGACTGCCATTGAAGAAGCCTATTTCTTCACCGTTTAGGGTCTCAAGTTCGACATTGCCTGTTTAGCTGATCGCACAAACTTTGAAGGGTCCAAGACCTCTAAATTTCATTTTTTGCTTATGCCCCTTAACTGAGTAGAGGAGCACTAAGTCACCCTATTCGAACTCGCGCTGCTTGACGTGCTGGTCAAACCAGCTCTTGCGTCGGGCTTTCTTACAGATAGTGCATGGGTGGCTAGAAGATGAGTCTCCAAGAGGCGTTTGAGATCAACTAGGCATTGTGTGCATGCCTCCTTCCCTTCCCATTGTTCTTAAAGTGCTATTCTCAAGCTGGGAACGAAGAATTCTAATGGTAGAATCGGTTCTGTTCAATATGTCAGCCTAAAGGGGGTTTCATCGAAAACCATTTTATAAGCTGTTTGATAAGCCCACAGAGTTGCCATCAGCTTGTTGTCCCAGTCACTGCGTGAAGCAGAGACAACCTTGGTTAGGACATTGACAAGAATCTTGTTCGTTGATTCTTCGTGGCCGTTTGCTTGAGGGTAGTATGGTGAAGATTTGCGATGGATGATGAGAAAGGTGGACAGGAGATGCGCGATCACTTCATTGATGAAGTGTGCCTTAGTCACTGACCAGTTCGATGGGGTAGCCAAACATGAAATCACTTGCTCCCATAAGAACTTAGCCGTCGTTCTAGCATTGTTTTTTCGTGTTGCTCTTGCTTCTGCCCATTTAGTGAGGTAATCCGTGGCTACAATGATGTACTTGGCCTGCGAATACTGTGCCGCAGGACTGATGGTCCAACGAAATCAATTCCCCATTTTTCAAAGGGTTGTCGAGCAATAACTGGGGTTAATTCCATTTGATCCTTGCGAATTGGGACCTTCGTCCGCAGGCACTTGTCACAGTGCTTGACGAATCGTGTTGCGTCGCGGAAAAGTGTGGGCCACCATAGTTGAGAGTGCAACACTTTTCATGCTGTCGTGTCTCTGCTAAAGTGCCCTCCAACAATGCCACCGTGCGCTTCTGAGAGCACATCCCACATCTCATATTCACTTACGCATCTACGCAAAAATCCATCTTGCCCCAGCCTATAGAGTTGGCCAGCAATCAACTGATAAGGTTAGATCTTAAGGACTAATCGCCTAAGTCATGCTTTTTCTATTGGTCGGTCAGGCAGTCCATGCTCAAGCACTTGGACTATGTCATCTGCCCAATACGGCATTAGATCAGCCTTAAATAGATCTCTCTCGTTGGAAAGGTTGAGCAGATGGGCGTTGGGCAGTTCATCAACAACACCTTGTCCAGCGGCTTATCCGGTGGGAATGCGTGATATGTGATCAGCCATGTAATGCTGTTTTCCCTTTTGTACCACCACGGAGAAGTCAAACTCTAAAAGCAGAAGGAGCCATCGAGCTATGCGTCCTGTAGCACAAGGTTTGTTTACTAGATAGAGTAAGGCTTGATGGTCCACAAAGAAGGTAAAGGGCGTGGCCAAAAGATAATGCTGGAATTTCTTCAATGCGAATACCATGGCTAATCCCTCTCTTTCCGTCATCGAGTAGTTCATTTCCATCTTAGTGAGTTGTCTGCTAACAAAGCTCACAGGATAGTCTAAAATGTGTTCGCCAGGTTGGCACAACACTGCCCCCATGGCAAACTTAGAAGCATCGATTTGCACATGGAAGGTGATGGTCCAATCTGGGGCTTGTAGGATTGGTGTTGTGATTAGAGCCTTCTTCAATTCTTCGTATGCCCGTTGGCATGCTTTAGTCCATTCGAATACAATAAGCAGCTTGTACAAGGTTCTGGCGATCAACGCATAATTCAGTACAAACCGCCGATAGTATCCAGTATGGCCTAGGAAGCATTGGACTCCCTTGTAGTTGTTTGGGGGTGGAAGGTCAACAATGACCTTGACCTTCGAGAAGTCAGTGGCAATGCCGTTCTTCGACACCACATGCCCTAGGATGCATCCGTGCTTCACCCAAAACTGGCACTTTAAGGGGTTCAAGGAGAGACAATATAAGCGACACCGCTCGAAGACTGCTCGGAGTTTGTCTAAGTGTTCGATCTAGGTCGAATGGACACAGAAGTCGTCGACAAAGACTTCTAACTCCTTGCAAAGCATGTTCTTAAAGATGGTGCACATGAGGCATTGGAAAGTGGCAGGGGCATTAGTTAACCCAAAGGGCATGACTATGTAAGCAAAGACGCCCCACTCAGTGGAAAAGGCAGTTTTATGCCTGTCCACAGGATGCACTTGTACCTGGTCGTACCCTAAGAAGCTGTCCAAAAAACTGTAGGCTTCCTTGTCTGCCACTCTCTCAAGCATGTGCTCGGTGTACGGCAACGGATAGTTGTCCCTCTTGGTAGCAACGTTTACCTTCTTGTAATTGATGCACATTCGGATTTTTCCATTCTTCTTCATCATGATGATTATGGGTGATACCCAGTCTGTGTGCTCAATTTTGTAAATGAATCCTACTCTCATCAGCTTATCAATCTCTTCCTTGACAGCATGAGCATGTTTTCGATTCATAGGGTACAATCGCTGCTTGATCGGTGTTGCGTCTAGCGTCATGGGTATGTTGTGAGTCACAATACTTGGATCTACCCCCTTAAGCTCTTCTAAGAACCAAGCGAACACATCTATGTACTCTCGCAAGAGAGCGACAAGACTCATTTCCTCTTCATTAGCCAATTCATCGGCAATGAAGACTGGTCGGGGTGTTTTTTCTTCCTGGGCTAGGTCCACCTCCTTGACATTCGCTAGTCCCTCGATTGGTTCGCTTGTCTGTGCTTGTCATTTGGCACCTAACAGAACTACCACCCTATCCCCTTTTTTGAATTTCATAAATCGTTTAGGGAGGTCCTGCGGTTTTCGTTTCTCTTCCGTTCATGTATCCCTGGGTTGTTTTGCCTTTTCCTGCCTTAATCGTCTGCGCCTCAGGTGGACGGGTAGGTCCCCCTTGGTGTGTCTGGTTGTGGACAGCCTAGGGATTTCTAGATCACTATCCGAACTAACCTCCAATTCAGAGTCAAACCCTTCGTCTTCGCTAGAAGAGGTGGTCTCCCTTGGTGGGCACAGCTTAGATGGTGATTCAGTCCTAAGTACTGATGTCGTTCCTGGTTGGGCTAGGCCTGCTTGCTCAAGGTCTATGGCTCCTACGTGCTCCAACCAAGCGCGATCACATTCCATATGCATGACTCCTCGCTCCATCCTAAAGATACTCTTTTTCTGCGGCTTGGAGTCGGCTCGTATTTGCTCTATTTCTTGTCCTTCTGTGTCGTATTCCACGGTATCTACCTCACCCTCACTTTCATCACTGAAGGATTGGCAGTCTTCGTATTCGTCATTAGAATTCTCTTCATCAAACTGCTCATCGTCTCCTAGGGCCTGGTATATCTCTGGTCGTTGGTCAGGAACCAGGGCCCAGTTATACATGAGGTTTAAGTCATGCACTCTGGTCCATTGCCACTTAGATTCATCTAAGAGATCCTGGAGTGGTTTGAAATTTGCAGCAGGATTGCCAACTATCTTGTCCGTTAGGTATTCCAGTATCTCCTGGAGTTCCCTTTTGTTGTTTGGGACTTGGGAGTTGACGAGCTTCGGTTTCCCACGAAGGCTTCCTGTCATCATGCAGACTAGTACGGAGGGTGTGTCGTTAGCCTTTCCGATTGTTTTGATGGCTCGCTCATACATCTCGTGATCAGAGAACGGTAGGTCGATTGTAGCAAGGACATGCATCCAATCTCGCTCGTCCTCTGGGCATGGGATATACTTGGTTAAGGGCCCATAGGACTTCTTGACCTGAGCATTACCCTTGAGCATACAAGAGATGGCATCTAAGTGGACTGATGAGGTCTTCCAAGTGTCCATCTCTACTCTCACGGCGTCTGTCCTATTGCCAAGGAAGATCAAGTTGTTACCCCAATCTTCGATGACTCTAGCGTTGCGCATCCAGGGGCGGCCTAATAGGATGTCGTAGTCCACTCCCTTCATGACTATAAAGTCAATGGAGAACTGGACACCTGCGATCTTCACTGGCCAATTCTTAAGCACCCCGAATGGCTTGACTCTCATACCGTTTGCTAGTGTGACATTAAACCTAGCAGTCTCAACGGGTGGGTTTCCCCAAGTTTGAAGCACTTCATGGCTAAGCACACTAACCCCAGCCCCCGTGTCCACGATTCCCTTCCTCGTATCGCCTACGGCTAAAACAAGTAAGACCACATGCATCTTGAAACCTTCCTAGAAGGCATTGAAGTGCAAGGACTTAGGCATAGAGTGCAGCGTCAAACTCGGTATTTGCGTCTCTACATCATGGTCATGAGGGTCTGCCATGGCCTGCTCTTGTGACCCTTCAACCCACTGCTTAAGATCTTGCCATAGGGTGGGGTGCTGCCTAAGCACATCCCCCAAGCTAAGTGTTACACGGGTAGTCACCAACGTGGTCAGGAGATCATTGGGTGTTCGTCTCTCTCCTAACCTGGATCATCCTAACCAGTGGTCGTGACTGAACTGCGGCCCTGTAGTAGTGCCGAGGCTTGGCCTTAGCGGCACCGCTTGTGGTGCAGTTGCTTCTCTTGACTTTAGTTGTGGAGGCGAGGTTGGCGTCCTTATGCTGGAGAGATCATCAATCCCGTCCTCTATGATGGGCTCAACATCTTTTAGATGCTCTTGGGCTTCCTTCACCCATTCCTTCACCTTTTCTATGGCCTCTAATTTTCGCGTTGGATGCAGGTATTCCCCTACCTTTGCGCTTCCCTTTTCGGCCATCTTAGGGGCTGAAGTTTCTGCCTCTGCGTTAGAGACCTTCTTTCTAGCAGGCAAAGTTGTAGCACTCTCCATTTTTAGTGTGATTTTAGCTTCCGACCTCTTCCTCCTCTGTCTACGGCTCTTCTTCCCTATCGAGGCTGCATCGAGATTGCTAGGTCCAGGTAGAGAAATGCTGGCCTACTTCGTTTGGGCATGGGTCATGACCCGCAATGGGATAGGCGTGGCCTCCCCATTGTGGTTCTAGACACCAAACATCCCCAATGGGACAGATGGCTCGTTGACTGAGCTAGACGACGGCTTTCACCTTGGGCAATCGACGAAGAGATGGGTGATTCCGCACTCAGCACACCTTTAGTCAGCCTTGTCTCTGTTTTGCTGCTCCCTTTCATGGCAGCTTGATGAGACATGACCTTGGTGACCACAAGTCCAACAAGTGATTGGATCCTGCGTCTGCCCTCCTAGGCCTTTATCTCGTCCTCTTCCTAACGCCATCACTGGTACGGGGCGATAATCCATGAGGACAGCATTGCCCTCATCGTCATGTGAGACGTAAGGGCATATGTAAGCTTCTTCCTCGTTTGGTTCTTCCACATAGTGGACAGGAGCGTCACTCGGTGGATGGGTTACGTAAGGACTAGGCGGTCTAGGAATGCCTGTAGGATTTATTTCCATCCTAGGAATAGCCGGCTTAATGTCGTTAGGCGCAGGGAGGGCCAATGGGTCTTCCCTTCCGAAAAATGGCTGCGGCCTATTCGCTAGGTAAGGCTGGCCGTATGGTTGTGAGTATGGAAGTCTCCTTGGCAATCTACAATGTGCTACGTCATGATCGAACCTACCATAGTTAGCACAAGGTCTTGACCTAGGGTCTTGACACTTGGCTGGCAAGTGGTTTCTGCCACAGTACACGCATTGGACATGTGGGTGCGTTGGTCATCTCAACATGTCTTGCAACTTGGCTAGTTCCATCTTAACGTCAGCCAAGTCTTGGTTCATCTTGGTGGTTTTCCCCTTATCCTAGGATGATGGGGCTGATCAGTCACTCGAGGCTGACGCTCTCTCTGAGCTTCGCAAGTTGGTCTCTTCTAGGTTCACACTTCTAGAGCTCCATTCCTTCAGCTGATCGTCAACTCGGATGGCTTCCTCAAAAACCCTAACTAGCGCGTCTCCCTGCAAGCTCGAGTTGCTTGCCAAAGCCTTGTATAGTTCCTCGTTCTGAATCCCGCTGATGAATACAGTTGATATTGCTCTTTCAGTTGGTCGCTCCCCAGTAGGGATTCTCTTGAAGAGACTCCGCACATGGGTCACGTAATCGCGAATGTCCTCCTTCTCTTTCTACTTGACGTTCATCAAGGGTACTAGTAGATTATCGAAGTATCCGGGCTTGGCAAATCTCTTAATGAAGAGATCCTTGAGGCCATCGAAGTTGGCTCGCTCTGCGTTATCTAAGCTCGTATACCACATCCTACCCTTGTTGCCCAAGCAAAGCTCGAATGCTTGAGAGCGTTGAGTTAGGTTGTTGAGGCCGTTGGCTTCGCAGACTTGCTCGAATTGCTCAATAAAGCTGTATGGATCGTCATGGGGTTGGTACTTATCGAGTTGCTTGGCAGCAATAGGGATTTTAGACTGGTTCTTTGAGCCTTGGTTTGCTCCTAATCCTACGAGTAGCGATGTCACTAGAGCCGTGGCACTTTTCTCTACAGCCATGTTATCGAGCAACCGCTTCACGAGAAGCTCACTCAATGTTAAGTCTCCTTCCAGTGCTCTCTTATGGTCCGTTCGATTTCTGCCAGCCAGGTTCAGCACCCGTTGTACCTTTCGCAACTCCATGCTTTGCCTTTGGCTCCTAGCCTGCTGATCCCTATTGTATTCAGCGATGCTTTGCAATGCTTTGCGAGCCAGCTTTTTCTCCTCTTCTAGATCTGTGATGATAGCGTCTGATGTCCTACCGTGGTGCTCATACCGAGCATGAGCGTCGTAACTACCTACCAACTGTGCTGAATAGTATCTGGAAAGGCTCCTAAGTCAAATTTCTCGTTAGATCTGTAGTCTGAACTTTCTTCTGCCATTGTCAAGTTATCGTGCTCCACCAAGCTATCGATTAGGTTCAGTAGACTTGTCAAATCCACTTCGTCGTCGTCCCTTGCTTGGTCCTACTTTTGCGCATTAATGGTTCGTCTATGTCTTGGGTCCTCTCCTATTGGTGGGTTTCTTGAGTGGTTTATCTGGTGAGTTCCTTCCGTTATTGAATACAGTCCTCAATTTATGGTTACTCAATGTGTGTGTCTTCCCTTGTGCACTTGCGGTCAATCAGGCTTTCAGTTTCCTTAAGTGTACTTCAAGTGCGGAAACTCAGGGTGAGTGCAGCAACCAATTTCTAGGCGTCTTATGCGCTCTCGCGTTGTTTCGGGCCTGATAGGCTTGTTGGTCAGGCCGTCTTGTTAGGGTTTAGGGTTTCTCTAATATGTTGCTTCTTGTCTCTGGGTCTCGCAACTTCCTACTTCTAGCCACTAAGCAGCTGAGCCTATGATTTTGCCTATTCAGTGTGCCAGAATCAAGTTCTAAGCATCCTACGGGCTTTCGACAGTTTGCGCTGCTGAGTTCCAGCCAGGTCAGGTCAAATTTCTAAAAATTTGGCAAAAATCTACACTCGGCCTAATTGGTCCGAATTGCAGGGTCCGAGTGGGTTACTCGGATGGGCTGAGGCGCATGGGCTGTGGGCCGAATTTGGGACTTGGACAGGGTGGACTCGGACGGGCCGAGTAGCGGAGTCGGACGGGTTGGCTTGGACGGTCGAGTGGTCGATTCGGACGAGGTTGCTCGGATGGGCTGGGCAACTGGGCCGAGGGTCGAGTTTGACACGTGGCAGAGGGCTGAATTTGTCCATGGTCCGAATGGTAGACTCAGACGGGCCGAGTAGGTTTGGCCGAGTGGGCCGATTAGGGTTTGGCTGAATGGGCCAAATGGACCGAATGGCAAGGGGCCAAGGGTCGATTCTAGGACTCGGCCCAGAAGTGACCGTTCGGACGGGCCAAGCACTGCGCACGTAAACAACGCGAGTTTGATTTTGATCGTTTCTTGTGATTCACTCAATCCTACCACGCACAAACCTCCAGATCCTACCTAAGGGGGTAAGAGAAGGGATTCATACACCTGGATAGAGTGGTGGGATCGACGTTGGTGCGATCAAATCGAATCGGGCGATAGCTCTCTCTCTCTCTCTCTCTCTCTTTCACACTAAAATGGTTGCAAAATGAGTCCTCCCTTGGCCTCTTGGCTCTTATACCCCTTTCCGGGTATGGTGTTGATGTCCCCAATCACTCACTTGCTGATCTTAGGTATCACAAGCGAGCTTTTTGCCATTTTTGCATGATTTTTTGCCCTGTTTTGCTCTATTTTGCAACAGTAAACCCTACCCTTCTCTGGTGTGATTTCCTAATCCTATCCTACTCTAAATGCAACAAGAATCGAAAGCAAAACACTGAAATGATTTCTCCATGTTTCCTAATCATCAAACAAACAAAATAACCCAAAATACTTACTTATTTTGAAGATCAAAAACACCCAAACTTCCTACCTATCTCAAGCTCCGTTTCGGGGATGAATCCCTTACTTTGATACTCGATATGAGGCACGCAAGTGCTCAAGCTTGAATCCGTTGGTCTTGGCAATGGAACCAAAATGTGGGAGCCTTTGCGCAACTGCCAAGACCCATGGACCGCTTATTATTTCAAGCATTCCAAGTGAGCTCTAATGGCTATCTCTCACCTAGCCGACGCGCTGTCGATCCTACGAGTGTAGTGAGATTACCTTAGTGCCGATATGAGTTGCCTCCTCTCTCACACACACCGGTAGCTTCACGATCCTAGATGCTAGTTCAAGCATCCTCAAGCCTCCTCCACCTCCAAGCTCCATCCTCCATAGCCGTGCGCGCAAGAAGAGGCAAGGGAAGAGAAGAAGAGAGGAGGAGAAGATGGAGAGGTTCACTCTCTTGATCCCTCACTCTCACACACTCACTTCCTCACACTCTCACACTCCCTCTCTCAAGAGCACACACAAGCAAGAAGGTGAGAAGGAGAGAAGAAGAAGAAGACTCTTGTTGCCACACACCAAAGAATGATCTCTTATTCACTTTTTAAACTTTATATATACAAACCCTAAAATCCCATCGGCACCCATCCCTTTTTTACATGACCGGCCATTGTGGCAAGGTCATTTTTCCATTTCCCTCTTCTAGCCTTGTGCCTCTAGCCTACACCCATCTAATATTTTACAATTGGCACAAGAGGGAGCCTGGCGCTCTTTTACAAGAGTTTTCTGAGTTTTTTTGAGGCGCCTTTTCATTTAAGGTTGCGCTTTTTTCCCCTGTTCATCTTTAGAGGCCGCCTGCGTGTCTTTGCTCTTTTTCCATCTTCCTTTTGCTTTTTCCTCCATTTTTCTGCCATCTCGACTTGGGGTTAACATGGAGGTTGGCTGATTGATGTAGATCCGGGATGGCATATGCATGCAACAAAAAATTCATGAGGGGATCTTTATGTGGCTTGTCCAAATGTACCTGTGACTATTGGAGATGTTAGGGATGAATATCATTTTTTTGTGAAGGATTTATGTAGTTATCCAGTGATTTTGGGACAGCCCCATATTTTCGAATCCAGGCTGGAAACATAAGCCTTGGATGATAGTTTTTCATATGCTAGGGTTCGGAGTAAAGACAATACAAAGGCAGTACTCTCACTGTTTGTGTGAATCATCCCTGTAATCATGATAGTATGCGGGATAATCCCATGCCACCTAATGCACAAGAGTTTAAGGGTTTTTAGATAGCATTGTTGTTAGTGGAGGCTATGGTAATGTCTCTAGGAAGATAATTATGCTTCCAAGAAAGGAAGAATCTGTGTTTGTGTCTAGATTGTAGGAATGGACAGCATATATTCTTGGCAGTTTTAAGAATATTTTATTCATGTGTAGGGCTGAAAAGAAATATGTAGGATGGGTTGAAAATGAGTTGAAGACATATGGTTTGATGGCTGCAAATGAAGGTATTTTAAGGTTGTTTTCAGGGCTGGTTGATGTCGATACAGTGGCTGAAATTTCTACAACAATTAATGCTGAAAAAAACAAAAAAAAGAGGTTATTTATGTTGACACTTTAGAGATGTATGAAGTCATTCAAGAGTTTGCTAAGCATGAATGTTATGGGCTGCAAAATAGGGCTGATGCAAGGGTAGATACAAAGTACAAAAAAATCGCAAAGAAGGTTATGCTTGTGACTTTGTCTTTACCACACTCAAAGTGATGGGCTGGCTGAAAAAGTGACTCAAGAGCCTAGTTTACAAGATCCACATGGAGTAGGACATAAATTTATAGCTAAAAATTTACAAAATCTAAAAATTGGTGATATAAGCTTTCTTTTGCCTTTAGAAAGAGCTTGTTTCTTGCAGATGTTGGTAAGGCATGGGAAAGCCTTTGTGTTTCAATCAGATGAAATTGGATATGTTGAGCTGACCATATTTGCACCTATGGTGATCTTTACAGTACCTCATGTGCCAAGGAATTTAAAGGCTATTCTAGTATCTCAGGTATATTTTCCTAAGCTACTCAAGCTTTTAAACGACAAGATCAGGATGCAAATTTTGGAGCCCTCTACATCTCCATATTCGAATTGGTGGTTTATTGTTCTAAAGAAGAATGGTTCTTTGAGGTTTATATATGATTTACAACTAGTTAATAAGGTCACCATAAGGAATGTTGGATCAGGCCGAATAGTGGATGAATTTGCAGAAGCATTTACAAGCAAGCCAATTTACTCTATAGGAGATTTATATTCAGGATATCATCAATTCTAGCTGGCATTAGAAAGTCGGGATATCACTACCATGAAGACACCACTTGGATTGGTTAGGATCTCTATGGTTCCACATGAAGCAACCAATTCAGTGATGCATATGATGAATGCTATGCATAAATTTTTGAGGGAGTATATTCCTCAGTTGACCTTACCCTTTCTTGATAATGTATCGATCAAAGGATGTGATATCTATGAGAAGAACAAAGAGTTGAATGAGCATGGATGTAGAAGATTTGTGGCTGATCATATTGCTGATTGTGACAAGATTTTGAGCTGTCACTTGAAGAAGTGCATTTGACTTTGTCTCAAGAGAAAAGTCAGTTTTTGGAGTGGAGGAAGTATTAGTTGTTGGGCACATGTGTGGACCATATGGGAGAAAGCGCTCACTAGTAAAGATTGATGCCATAAGCAAGATGCAAGAGACATGTTTGAATGTATCCGGGAGGTGAGAAGATTTTTGGGTGCATGTGTCTTTTACTTGATATGGATTCCACATTTTGCTCATGTGGTTGAAAGTTTATATCAGCTCTTGAGAAAAGGGAAAAGTTTTGGTGGGGTAAACATTATACGAAGGCAATTCTGAAGTTAAAGGGCTTATTGATTTCATCCCCAACACTAAATAGAGCAAATTATGAGAATGGGTAGCCTATCATTCTCAATGTGGATACAAGCCCAATTGGCATTGGTTGGGTAGTGGGTTAAGATGATGTTGATGGGAATAGGTATGCCATTCAGTTTGGAGCAAAGGTCCTCTCAATGAACGGCAACGGTGGTATTCTCAAGTCAAAAGAGAGCTTTGGGGTGTAGTGACAGTCATTAAGTGTGATAGGGAGTACTTTATGGAAGCTCATGTAGTGGTAGAGACTGATTGTCTACCTCTATTGGGCATGATAGTAAATTTCTCAACTCTTGATATTGCCATGTTATGATGGATTGCATATATAAATTCACTTAATCCTGATTTTTAGCATATTGCATGTAGAGAAAACCCTATGGTTGGCATGCTTTCATGAGAAAGGTTTGAAGATGAAGAGGACTATGTGATAGGTGCTGAAAATGACTTTATGACAACAGGAAATGAGTATGCAGCTAATGTTACTATAGGTACAAGTGTTGTAACAGGGATTTCAATAATAAGAAAAGAACTTATAGCCATGGAGAAGAGATGGGCAGTAGAGAGAAAGCATCATCAGTGTTATGCTTCAATGAGAATACAATTTTTGGAAGAGTTGTATGAGATGATTGGCTGAAAATAGGCCAATATCTCAGCCTCATGACAAAGAAGGCTCAATGGTATGAAGTTGAATTCAAAAGTATTGAAAGAAAACCTTGTGGGTTTTTTCTTGAAAGACAGATATTTATGGAAGCATGCAAAGAAAAAGAGAGGAGCTCTAGTACATGTAATGGGAGATAGGGCTTCTCAACAACAGGTGATGCAAGAGTTTCATGAAAGCTTATGGGCTGGACATAGAGGAGTTTGGGGCACATTTTCCAAGATCAAAGAGATGTATTGGTGGCATAACATGTATAAATATGTGGATCATTATGTGGAATCATGCAGTGTTTGTGAGATATATTCCATGGTAAAGCATAGAGATGTGTTGCAACCGACCTATCCATTATCTATACATTACAAATGGGAAGTTGATTTGGTTGCCATGCCTACATGTTTATAGAATATGAGATATCTTGTGCTTGCACAAGAAGACTTGACAAATCAAGTGGAAGGTTGAGCTCTTAGTACAAAGACTATTCAAGCAGTTTGTAGGTTCTTATTGGAAGAAGTCTTTTGCAAGTATGGTTGTGTTGGTAAAGTGGTTGCAGATAGAGGAGAATTGGATGCAGATGAGGCTCGTGACTTCTTTTCTTGATTGGGTATCAAGCTAGCTTTAACTTCAGCCTACAATCCTGAATCAAATGGAAAATTTAGTGAAAGAGGTCATCAACCTATCATTAAGGCATTAGTAAAGTCATGCAAGGCCAAGATGAAAGAGTGGCCAAGAATGTTACCCTTTGCTTTTTCGATTGATAGGACCACTCATAGTGCAGGTATAGGGTATGTGCCTGCTAAATTAATGTATGGACAACAGCCAATCATGTCTATTGAGGAGACTCTTGCTACTTAGAGTGTTCTACCATGGAAAGAGGGTTCAAATAGAGAAGAGTTGCTAGTCCTACACATTAGACAATTAGAAAGAAGGCATGAAGACATTGAGATAGCCATGAAAAAGATGAAGGCTGCAAGGATCAAGAACAAGAAGAGGTTTGATAAGTGACACAGACTTTAACCACAATCTATACAAGAAGGGGACTGGGTGTTGGTTTATGATAGCACATTGGAAAATCAGCACAGTGCTAGTTGAAAGATGGTAAAGTGGTGGTTTGGTCCATATGTGGTAAGGTTTGTTTTTTATAATGCTAGCTATGCATTAAATGAGATGGATGGGACAACTCAATGGATTCCAGTTGGCTGAAAAATGTATCTGAAGGAGTCGGATACTGAGCATGAACATGAGAGTATGAAAGAAGAAGAGGTAGAAGATGAAAACACCACGTTCACACCCAATGTGTCTTTATGTAGAACATGGGTTATCTAATCTCATCTCACGGCCTCCTCCATAACTCCCAAACTCTAGTCTCACCACAACTCCTCATCCAACAACACATTGTAATTACCCCCTACTACCATTCATGGACACAAGCATGTTGCTACCCGTGCCATTGTTGCTACCTCCCATGGCCACCAACCCTTGTATGGTGAAGTCATGGACAGTGCACAAGTTGTCATAAATGTCGCCAAAGGCCACATTGCATATGTCAAAGGCCAATTTGCATGCACAACAAGCTTTGTGCTTGCAATTTTGTGCTTTAGAAGTACTTGTTTCCTCTTGTAAAAGGGTAATCATATTTCAGATGATCAAATAGTTCTGTGATTTGATCCCTCATCTTGGCCCTCAATATACAAATCCTCAACATAGTGTTAGGCAATGATCTGTGCTTCTCCACATATCATTAACATCTTCTACACTTGCTATTCCTGGGCTGATTGGAGACCTGCAGGAGAGCTTACATTGGTTGATGGGGCGATTAATTCCTTATTTGGAGCACCATATCTCGAGAAAAGATATCATCAAGGGAGGCTTATCTGGTGGAGCAAGGGATATAAAGTGATTGAGCAAGAAGACGGCACCTTTGTGTGGGAAATTAAAGTTTTCTGCCATCACTGCTTACAAATCTTGACAAGCATCCTTGTTGAGTTTAATGAAGAAGGTGCAATGGAGCTGTTAGTTCATCCTCTAAATATGTTGAACTTTGATTTTCATAATTACGAATAGGGGAGTTCTTGATGGCTGGCTATGTAAACCATTATGGACATATACATTATACTTTGATGGAGCATCCAGGGGGCCTAATAGGAAATGAAGTGTTCTTGACATGGCAGAGGATAATTCTTCTGACACTACGCCGTCACAGTGTGAAAAACTCTAGAGTGCATTGACATTCAACTTTTTTATTGATCTAGAGAGCCAATGCTATATTAGTCATTAATGTCAGTGTCCGTAGTTTGGATGGTTCAAAAATACTAGATTTTTAGACAAGTTTAGCCAATTTTTGATATTTTAGATATTATCTCTTATAAATATCCAAAAAATGTAGACAACTTCTAGAATAGGATGATATGTTTTTAAAAAAAGCAAGTGGCTTTCAGTCATTTTTGGGGGATTTTATGCAAAAAGGATTGGCAAAATTGTGCAATGCACAATCACAGTTTTCAAGCAGTGAAGTGCACTTTGAATTGGGAGAAGAAGGAGTGATCTGGGAGGATTGTGGCCAGGTGTCCTCCTATTTTACCCCCCTTTTGGAGCCAATGGAAGCATCAAATCGGTAGTTTGAGTAGTAGAGAGGAAGTTATTGTTTTATGCACGTTTTTGTCTACAAGAGATTTATCTTCTTAGGATGCAGAAATAAATTAGCGTGCTTCACCTTTATGAGTATTCTTCTACATCTTCTATTTCTTTAGACCCCTTCTCTTCCATCTACTCCTCTCCCTGAATCTCCCTTCACCCTATTTTCTCTTACCCCCGTGGTAGATTTTTGACCCCAAATGCTCGACAGCAATCAAGTGGTAAGGCAGAGGTATTAAACAATTGCTCCAGCATTTTACTCATAATCAAGATGTAATTTCCTTAATCATGTTGATAGATAGAACTTTCATTGAGAGTTCTTTTTAACTATACTTCTTATGTCCTCTCGAGAATAGTCTTTAGATACTTGTATCAACTCCCTAAATGTACTAGTGAGCATCCTTAGAAAAGCTCTAATCCCTCTCTCTTTCTTTAACTTGCCTTACAACTTATCATTACTATGAAGATTAGTGATAGCCCCCCTTTCTCCTTGCTACAAGCCCTAAAACACTATGCTCAATGTAAGATACATCTTTTTCCTCTTACCGGACTGTTGGATCATCCTCCGAAGACAACAAGTATGAACACTACATCTGCATTAAATTAATGGAAAAAGATGGTAATAGAATCTCAGATGTATACAAATTTTTTGAAAATGTTGGTAATTATTAACATGTTTCTAGGTGTTGTCATTCCTTCCCTGCTTAATTCTGAAGTATCTCGACGAGCACATTGTTACCCTGTTTCCGCAACACAGAGGAGCGAAAAATGGAAAAAATGGAAATAGCAAAAAAGGCGCAGGATAAAAGCAGAAAAAGGCACCTTGACTGGGAGCCAGTCCTCCCTGAAAAATTCAAATGTTCGGGCATGACCCTCAGGAAGCTTCGGTGTTGGCCCGAGGCAACAAAAGAATTAAAATGCAGAAGCGCCCCCCGAATCTTTGTAAAAGAGTGCCAGGCTCGCTCCTGTGCAAAGTGTACGCATTAGTTGGGAATAGGATAAATTAGAATGGTGGGAAATGGGAAAAAGGGCCTAGGCTACGGTCGGCCATGTAAAAGAGGGAAAAGGGGATGATTGCCCAAAAAAGGATTTAGGGCTTTGTATATAAAGTTGAAAAGTGAATGAGAAGCTCATTCTTTGGTGTGTGGCACAAAAGAGTCTTCTTCTTCCTCTTTTTTTCTCTCCTTCTTGCTTGTGTGTGCTCTTGAGAGAGGGAGTGTGAGAGTGTGAGGGAGTGAGTGTGTGTGAGAGTGAGGGATCAAGAGGGTGAAGCTCTTCACCATCTCCTCTTCTCTTCTTCTCTTCTCTTCTCTTCTCTTCTCTTGCACGCGCGGCTATGGAGGATGGAGCTTGGAGATGGAGGAGGTTTGAGGATGCTTGAGCTAGCATCAAGAATCGTGGAGCTACCGGAGTGCAACAGAGAGGAGGGCACTCGATCGAGAATCAAGGTAAGCTCACTATACTCGTAGGATCGACGGCACGTCGGCTAGGTGAGAGATAGCCATTAGAGCTCGCTTGAAACACTTGAAAGAATTAGCGGTCCGAGGGTCTTGGCAGTTGAGCGAAAGCTCCCACATTTTGGTTCCATTGCCGGGACCAACGGATTCAAGCTTGAGCACTTACGCGCCTCATATCGAGCATCGAAGTAGGGTACTCATCCCCGAAACGAAGCTTGAGATAGGTAGGAAGTTGGGTGTTTTTAATCTTCAAGACAAGTAAGTATTTTGGGATATTTTGGTTGTTTGATGATTGGAAAGCATGGAGGATCTATTTCAGTTTTTTGCCTTCGATCTTCGTTGCATTTAGCGTAGGTTAGAGTTAGGAAATTGAACCGGAAAAGGGTAGGGTTTACTGTTTCAAAACAGGGCAAAACAGGGAAAAAATCATGAAAAATGCGCAAAATGCTCGCTAATGAGGCCTAAGATCAACAAGAGAGCGATTGGGGGCGTCAACGTCGCATTTGGGAAGGCATATAAGAGCCAAGAGGCCAAAAGAGAGCTCATTTGTGTCATTTCAGTGAGAGAGAGAGAGAGAGAGAGAGAGAGAGAGAGAGAGAGAGAGAGAGAGAGAGAGAGAGAGAGAGAGAGAGAGAGAGAGAGCTAGAGAGCCCTAGCCTGTGTGATTCGATCGCATCACCGACACACTTACTGACCCGTTCAGGTATACAAACCTCTCCCTCTACTTCCCTAGATAGGATCTGGAAGTGCATGACCATGGCACATGCCTACATTGGGTGAAACGATTGAATTTGCATTCGCGCAGGTTACGTGCACTACAAGGAATTTGGCAATTAGTGACGCCGATTAGCGACGGCGGATATCAGTGTCGCTATCAAATAGCGATGCCAATAGCGACACCGCAGGAAAAAAAGCACGGCCGAAACCCGAGCGTCGTTTTCATTTCTTTTGCTTCGACTTTTGAGAGCGAGAGTGAGGGAGAGAGCGAAGGCTTTGTGAGAGAAGAAGAGGAAGAAGACTTGCTGCCACCGCCGCCGCCGCCACCGCCGTTGTTCGCAAAGGAGAGGAGGAGCCCTCATTGCAAAGAGAAGCCACCCCATGCTTGCCATATCTCATTGGTGAGTCTCCCTCTCTCTTTCTTTTGCTTGTTGAAGATTTAAATCATTTTCTTTTGCTTGTTTAGGAGAGGAAATGAAAGAGAAGGAGAGGGAGAGGGAGAGAGAGGGAGAGAAAGAGAGGGAGAGGGAGAGGGAGAGAAAGAGAAAGAGAGGGAGAGTGCATTCTCTCTCTCTCTCCCTTTTGCTTGTTTAATGTTTAAATTACTTTCTTTTTTGCTTGTTTAGGAGAGGAAACGAGAGAGTAAGAGAGAGAGAGGGAGAGGGAGAGGGAGAGAAAGACAAAGACAAAGAGAAAGAGAAAGACAAAGAGAAATAGAGGGAGAGGGAGAGGGAGGGGGAGAAAATGAGAGAGGGAGAGAAAGAGAAAGAGAGGGAGAAGGAGGGAGAGTGCATTCTCTCTCCCCCTCTCCCTTTTGCTTGTTTAATGTTTAAATCACTTTATTTTTTGCTTGTTTAGGAGAGGAAATGAGAGAGAAAGAGAGCGAGAGGGAGAGGGAGGGGAAGGAAATGAGAGAGGGATAGAAAGAGAAAGAGAGGGAGAGTGCATTGTATGTCTTCCTCTCCCTTTTGCTTGGAGGATGTTTAAATCACTTTATTTTTTGCTTGTTTAGGAAATGAGAGAGAAAGATAGATAGAGAGGGAGAGGGAGAAAAAGAGAAAGAGAGAGAGAGGGAGAGGGAGGGGAAGGAAATGAGAGAGGGAGAGAAAGAGAACGAGAGGGAGAGGGAGAGGGAGAGGGTGAGAGAGAGTGTGTGCATTCTCTCTCTCACGACGGGTTTGGTTGTTTGTTGTTTGAATCACTTTCTTTTTTGCTTATTTAGGAGAGAGGGAGAGGGAGGGGAAGGAAATGAGAGAGTAAGAGAGAAAGAGAGGGAGAGGGAGAGGGAGAGGGAGAGGGAGAGGGAGAGAAAGAGAAAGAGAAAGAGAAAGAGAAAGAGAAAGAGAGGGAGAGGGAGAGGGAGGAGGAGGAAATGAGAGAGGGAGAGAAAGAGAAAGAGAGGGAGAAGGAGGGAGAGTGCATTCTCTCTCTCGCTCTCCCTTTTGCTTGTTTAATGTTTAAATCACTTTATTTTTTGCTTGTTTAGGAGAGGAAATGAGAGAGAAAGAGAGCGAGAGGGAGAGGGAGGGGAAGGAAATGAGAGAGGGATAGAAAGAGAAAGAGAGGGAGAGTGCATTGTATCTCTCCCTCTCCCTTTTGCTTGGAGGATGTTTAAATCACTTTATGTTTTTCTTGTTTAGGAAATGAGAGAGAAAGAGAGATAGAGAGGGAGAGGGAGAAAAAGAGAGAGAGGGAGAGGGAGAGGGAGGGGAAGGAAATGAGAGAGGGAGAGAAAGAGAACGAGAGGGAGAGGGAGAGGGTGAGAGAAAGAGAGAAAGAGAGGGAGAGGGAGAGAGAGGGAGAGAAAGAGAGGGAGAGGGAGGGGAAGGAAATTTAAGATAATAGACTTATTGATAATGGTATGCAATGTGCTTTGCCATGGGCCACGTACATTGGTAACTCTTTAAGATGGCTTAAAAATGGTCAATTCCTTCATAATGTCCAAGTAGGGGATCTTATTGTGATATGCATAATTCATTGTTTTTGTATTAACTTTATAGGCATGCCAAATTAGAAATTATGCCAACTAGTCAACGGAAGGACTAAAAGAAAATGATACCCTAGCTAATGGTCATTAAGGTACTTCATCAAAATGAACCCAAAAGTATTGTTATAGAAGAAGAAACCCTTAAATTGAGTATAGGATAATTTCTCTCAGGTCTTATGACTATGAGTAGAATTGATTGAAATAAATTTTATTACTATAGTTATTAAATTTCATAGATGGCACGCATTAATTTTAAAATGGATTACTTATACTCAAAGCTGAGATATAACAAATAATTATCTACCGGGACAAACAAATCCTTGAGCATGATACAAGGTCGAGATATAACATCGGAATATCTCTCAACTACTATATACAATGCAAGATTTATGGTCAACTTGCAACTTGACGTACATCTCCATAAAGCTATCCATTTAAGCCTCGTTTGCTGTAATGTAGATAAGATGGAAAACGAAGAAGGTCTTATTGTTCAAGACCGCGAGATGTATCTTAATCAGCGTGTCCCATGTCCTTGCTCTCAATGCAAGTTGGCAATTAGACGAAAACGCCGATTGTCTATAGAACACGTACGACGATTTGGCGAGTTTTAATCTGAGATCATTGATCAGGCGATTGCGGATTTTCAGCAAACGGTAATTTGAAGTTAATATTAATCATGCATTGTACTCTCAAGCTAATTGAAAACTATACACAATAAGATTGGGTCTTGTTGGCAAATTTTCTATCCAGGGGGGTGATGTCTCGACCCAAGGGGGAGTGCACCCTTTGCGGCCAATTAGAAGAGTTCGTGGACGTGCGATGGATGGATTGCAGGAGCCAATCGACCACTCGCAAGGCCCATCTATACCGTCAATGCCAGAGGAGACAGACAACCTTCCCGACCTGCCTACAATCTTGGAGCTTGAGATGGAGTCAATGATCGATGCATTGATTCCCATGGATGTTGAGACATCTGACCCGCTTAGAGAGGAAGCATCCATACCATTATATGATGGGTGCCGAGTATCTCGGTTGAAGACATTGCTTGCACTCTTAAGTGTGCAAGCAAAATATGGTTGGAGCGATACGAGTGTGACTGAGTTATTCAGGTACCTTGCACACAGGCTTCATTGTTTTTTTTTTAAACAGTATTATTGCAAACATTTGTGTTTTTTCAAGGTGTGTTATGATTTTTTTCAGGTTATTGAAATATCATATATTGCCACCTGCAAATACCATGCCTGAGTCTCGTGATGATGCACGACATGTTTTACGGAAGCTTGGCATGGACTACAATAACATCCATGCATGTATCAACGACTGCATATTGTTTCGAGATGAATACGAGACTATGGAGACATGTCCAAAGTGTGGTGCTCACAGGTATCGACAGGACTTGCAAGGACAAACCATCCCTCAAAAAGTTCTCAGACACTTTCCGCTCATCCCCCGCATAAACCACATGTTTCGCACGTCTGCCATGGCAAGCTTGACAACGTGGCATGTGCAGATTAGGTCCACGGATGGAGTTCAACGAATATCAACGGATTTGCGCTCATGGAGCCACATTGACTCTACCTTCCCAGGCTTTGCGCAAGAGCCAAGGAATCTTCGGCTCGGTCTTGCCATGAATGGTGTAAACCCATTGAGTCTGCGCTCGACTTCTTACAGTGTGTGGCCTATAGTGCTTGTCAACTACAACATCCCTCCATGGCTTTCTACGAAGAAAGGACATCTCATCCTTAGCTTGCTCGTCCCGGGCCACTACAAAGTAAAAAATATGGACGTGTATCTTCGTCCATTAGTCGATGAGCTTAAGATTTTGTGGGAGGAGGGGGTCATGGTGCAAGATATGAGCAGGCGCGATGGTCGACGGTCAGCCAACATTCGAGCCATTCTCATGTGAACGATGCATGACTTTCCGGGATTGGGAGAGTGCTCAGGTGAGCAGACCTTTATTCTCACTGGTAATATCTATATTTTATTTCATTCAATCAAGTTCACTAGGTCGTGAATCGTCTTACAGGTCTGGTTACCTCAGGTTATCATGCATGTCCATTGTGTGGGCCACAGTTAGACTCCCGAAGGTCATGAACCATAAAGAAGATAGTATATCAAGGACACGCCGCTTTTTTGCGGAGGATCATGAACTCAGGGAAGGTTTTCTTGGACGATCTCCAGCACGTATGAACGCTACAAGCTGGTATGAGCTGAAAATGGTAAACCCGGAATCACATCCAAATGGAATTCGACGGTTCTCAGTTTTCTACGAGTTGCCATATTGGACCCACTTACACGTCAACCACTTGTTGGATCCCATGCATATTTTCAAAAATATGGGCAGCTTGCTATGGGACCACATCACAGGAAAGAGAGACACTATAGGGTCACGAATGGATTTAAAGGAGGTAGGTAAGATGGAGGCGCTTTGGCCACAGTCGAGTGCTGAAGGGGGAGTACAGCTTCCTCGCGCTCCCTGGGTTTTGTCTACCAAAGAAGAGCGCATTGTGAAGCAAGTAATCAAGTCTATCCGCACTCCGACGGGTATGATGCGTTCTCTCAGGTCCGCATTTTCTAAAGATGACCAAATGTCTGGGCTAAAATCCCATGATTGGCATAAGATATGTCAGGTTTGTGAACAGAATGGATTGTAATTAGCGTGGGCATTTTGCAATTTGAAAAGTGGCCATTATTCATAATGCTTTCTCATTTGTGGCAGTTTGTCCTACCGATCGCGATCGCAGGATGCCTTACTCCAGAAATTCGCGGGGCCATTTACAAGTTGTCGACTTTGGTGCAATGGATCTCACAGAAAGAGATTAAGACGCCCTCTATTGAATCCGCAAGGCGGGGAGCAGTTGAGACGGTCTGTCTCTTTGAGAAATACCTGCCCACTAGTATGCTCACGATACAAGTTCACCTTCTTGTGCATCTTGTGGACGAAGTGGAGATTGCTGGACCTGTCCATACGCGATGGATGTTCTTCCTGGAGCGCTTCATGAAAACCCTGAAAGGCTTTGTGCGACAACGAGCTCGTCCAGAAGGTAGCATGGCGGAAGGTTGGTTGGTGTCAGAGGCGTTAGTGCATATCTCACAATAGCTACCAACGGTGGAACCAGACAATGAAATGCTATGGACGCTGAAGGACGATGATAGGCTGACTGGAGATGTGGTGGCTGGAAATGGGGTAGAAAAAAGAATGGATGCCTCAATGGAAGAGAAGGTGAATCTCTTTTGTATGTTGCACCATGCCTCCATGGAGACGTGGCTCGCCAAGTACCAGATTGCAAGGCAAGATCGAGAGGAAGCGCGAGCTGAATTCCGATGCAGTTCGCGTCACCGACCGATTCGATATCCCGAAGGCATGGAGGAGATGCCGCGATTTATGTCAACACGATGGTTGCATGGAGCCTTGACCATAGCATCCAGTGAAGGGACAGAGGTCTCAATGGAGGAGTGGGAGTTATCGAGGGGATGTAGTCCAAAGGTAATGAGGGGTTTAGAATGTGTCGTATCTAAATTTGCTTGCTACATCTAATTTGAGTGTTTCAATGTGCAGTACAAAATATATAGTGCAGCGTGGTCGCGCGGACGGCATTTTCGGGTGGAGCGTATTGACAAAATGCGCTCCACAATGAACTGTGGTGTCATGGCAAGGTTTGAGCAAGAGAACCGGCGACGAGCAACGGATCCGAACACCGTTGTGGATGAGATGGAGTATTTTGGGAACTTGCAAAGTATTATTATGGTGGATTACTGTAGCTTCTCCATGATACTATTCGATGTGTACTGGTTCAAAGTGGTACTTGGAGGAGCTGGAGCAATAGTTCGACGAGGTCCATCTGGATTTCTTGAAATAGATTTCGAAAAAAAATGGACGGATTTGCGCGACACCTTTGTGTTGCCAGCCCATTGTGAACAGGTACAAATAGTCATTTGCTTGCTAATTGTAATACGACATGGTTTATGTCACAATGGTTTGAACTCGCTTTGTAAGTGTTTGTGAACAAGTAATCTTCTATCCAAACCCCAGACAACCTCGATGGTGGTATGTTATACCTTCAACTCCTCGAGGTGCGAGAGTATATGATCAAAGCGATGTTCCAAGCATAGATGAAGAAAATATGCAAATAGAGGGATCGATATTACAAGTGGTGGAGGCCACCGCAAGCTTGGAGCCCGCATCGGCTAACAATGATGGAAATACAGAAGTCGTAGAATTTTTAGAGAACGAGGCAGACTCGTTCTTTTGTGGTGACATGTCTATCGACCTTCCAGTGTATGCAGAGTTGTGTCAGGAGATTAACATGGGACCATAGAATACTTCATTCTTGGAGAATTGTATTACTCAATTCATTGTTTAGATCTTCCATAAAGGTAGATAAGATATGCATTTTAAGAGGGATTTTTCAAAAATGATTTATATTAATGTGCTTTGTATAGTTTAAATTGATTATTCTAACATCATTTTTTATCTGTGCAAGTATCGACATTTTCAGGATGAGTCGAGGGATGAGCGATGAGGCGTTTCAGGACATGATGGCACGCATGTCTCCAGATCAGCTCGCGAGATTCAGAGAGATGGCAGATCAGGAGCTGTCTCGTTCTTCGTCAAGGCGCTCTGCTAGATCAGCTTCAGCTAGATCAGCTTCAGTCCGATCAGATGCTTCAGCTTCGAGCAGACGATCTCGACGCTCGCGACTTGGGCCAGAGGGAGGGACTACGACTGTAGGAGGATCAGGGGGGTGCTGCTGTGGAGACACGGACATGGTGTCTCCATCTCGTCGTTCAGCTAGAGCTGCGTCACCTCCAGGATTTGTCACACTTGTGGGGATGTCCACTCCAGTTACTTCGGCTTTTGCGCAGCTGTCGGTAGATGGCACGCCTTTTGGTGGCACCCCCTTTGGTGGCACCCCCTTTGGTGGCACCCCTTTGAGTGGCACTCCAGGAGAGGGTACCCCCGTCGGTACACCGGATGTACAGGGGTCTCCTGGATATGCCCAGGAGCATGGACGGAGATGGGAGAGGGCCCATCTTAGGCATACTCCTAGGGGTTATGGATACCTAGTGGATAGTAGGTCAGGAGCCATCATCATGAATGATGAGGGGAGGAGGGTGATGGCTCGCATGAGGGAGTTGTGCCAACAAGTTTTTCGGCACAACGTCCTGGATCATTGGAGGAACATACCAGAGGGGAGCAAGGACCACATAGTAGCATCCTTGCACGAGGAGTTCCCGGTGCCAGCCGTAGTAGATAGATTCTCTACGGGCTGGATGATGGATTGCATGCGTGCATACATGTCACATAGACGATTCGATGCACGCAAGGCAATCAAGAGTGGGGCTCCAAAGCCCGAGTGGTTAGATGCAGACGACTGACGCCGACTGAGGGAGGAGGCTACAGATTTGCCACGACGTTGGAGTCAGCAGCGGGAGGCGGCGAGGGCACGAATCGAGGCCGGATCGGTGCATCATCTTGGGAGTGGCGGCCACAGGACATATTTGGAGGACTTTGTAAGTTTCTCTTTTGTTTTGCTTATTTGTTTTTTTGAGATATTCTTTGTACTGACAATCATGTTTCTAACAGTTAGCATTTTGTTTTCTTTGCAGCACTCGGTTACAAATCGCAATCCGCAAGGCCTTGAGACTCGATATGCAGAGAGGCACGGTCTCAGGGCATTGATCAACCGATTGTATAGATGCGGCGGCCCTGTAAGTCACTCATCTTTCTTATCCGTAGTTACCATGAGATATTTGAATGCATTATTGTATGGTGGATTGATATGTTGTTTCTTTTTCTGCAGAATCCGTTTGATGCTCCTTTGCAGCGGGACGAGCTTTCGGGGGACGAGGATTTGTAGCTCGCCCTTGGATCCTTAGAGCTCACACACCTTTAGTTTTTAGTCGCCTGATCTATGTAGACATTTTCTATGTATTAGTGATATCGTTTCATGATTGTACCAATCGCATTTTATACGATCATGTATTTATTTCATGCATTAGTTTTATGATTTCACTATACATTCTTTTTGTTTGCAAACGCTTTGTATGCAGCAGTGCAGAAACTATTTTGTATGGCTCTCATACAGCACACAGTGCTATATGTGGCAGGACAGCTTGCTGCCCTGCCACAAATTTGTTTTTCTCTGTAACCGTCGCTATTTGCATCGCAAATTTACTGCTCAGGTCGCTATTGGCATCGCTATAAGCGTCGCAAATTCTCTGTAACCGTCGCTATATGCGTCGCAAATGCAATGCATATAGCGACGGTTCTATGGCGTCGTCAATAACGACGCTTTTTGTGACGATGGGGACAAAATTTTTTGTTTGTATTTTCGTCGCTTTAAACATCGCTATAAGGTCTATATCTTGTAGTGCTGTGCCGCGTTCGGCCTGTCCAAGTGGCCTCTCCTGGGCTGAGTCCCAGAATCGTCCCTTGGCCCTCGTCACTCGGCCCACTTGGCCAAACCCTAGTCTGTCCTTGGCCCGTCCGAGGCAATTGTCCGAGTCAACCCACTCGGCCATCCGAGTCAAAGCTCTTTGCCACGTGGAACATCCGGCCCTCGGCCTGTCCGAGCGACCTGTCCGAGTCTCGAATTCGGCACTCGACCACACCCGGGATTCCGCCCTTGGCCAAGCGTTGTTCGGCCCATCCAAATTACCCTATCCGAACCTACCATTTGGCCCGTCCGAATAAAAATCGTTCGAGTCAAATCCAGAGATTCGGCCCTTGACCCCGTGCCTCGGCCTGTTTGAGTGATCGACTCGGACCCTGTAATTCGGACCAGTTGGTCCGAGTGCAACTTTTTGTCAAATTTATCAGAAATTTGACCTAGCCTGGCAAATACGATTAGCGCAACTTGTCAAAACCCTTCGGGCACTTAGAACTTGATTCTGGCACACATGATAAGAGAAATTGTAGTACACAGCCGCTTAGCGGCTAGTAGTAGACAGTTGAGGGACCCAAGGACTCGGACGCGAGCCGCTGAACCATAAAACCTGATCGACCGAAAGCGAACAAGGCAACATACAAGGAAACCCTAAACCCTGACTAAACAACCAGAAAACGGACCTATAAGCCTATCAGGCCCGAAACGAGCCAAACTGAGTAAGACGCCGGGGAATTGTTTGCGGCACTCACATTGAATTTCCGCACTTGAAGTACACTTAAGAAAGCTGAAAGCCTGATTGGGCACAAGTGCACGAGAAACAGCACACTCACCGAGTGACCATAAATTGAGGTTTGTATTCAATAATCAAAGGAACTCACTCAGATAAATCGCTTAAGGAACCCACTAGTAGGAGAAGACCCCAAAACTTAGATAGGTGCCTAAGTGCCCTACTAGTAGGACTTGGAGAAGACACGAAGACACGAAAAGCAACAATATAGAGGATTGGACATTGCCGGAGCTGCTTGGATAGATTGACAACCTCGTGGAGCTAGAAGCAGAAACAATGTCAGGATCAAGAGGCGAACGAGGAGAGGACCAATTAGACTTAGGAGAATTTCCAACCTCAGTCCAGGAACTGGTCCACGACTACAATCTACTCATTAGGACCATGATCTAGGGCAGATCTGTAGAGGAAGTGGTAGCAAACCTGGAGGAAGAGAGAAGAGCAATCAAGAGAGCGCTAGAAGGCATAATTGCCTACAACCATGAGCAAAGGGCTAGAAGGCTAAAGCAAGACATGGATATGTACGAGGCTAGATGAGTGCTAGACCTAGCTGGAGCAGCCAAATCTGGACCGAATGTAGAGAGGGAACGGGCAGCAGAGGCTAACATGACATTGAGCGAACTGGTAGCAAAGTGACTCTTGGACAACACGTCCGTTGAACAGAGCACTACTGCCCTAGCCACTACACTACTATCGATATTGGGAGTCACGCAAGGGGCTAAAGGGCAGGCTAGAATCCCCATCGTGGCAAAACAACTAGCTAGATACGAACCTGGTAGTGACCCGTACAGCTTCATGGAGCAGTTCGAGAAAGTATGTGAGGCAAACGGTCTTACTGACCCTGCGCAGTGAGCTCAAGCTTTCGGTCTGTGCTTAGGCGATAAGGGGAGGATCTGGTATTCTAGTCTAGATGACGCAGAACGTACAAACTTTGTTCGCCTTAAGGGCCTCTTCATCAAGCGGTTTTCAGAGGTAGGGTATTCAAATAACCTCATCGTTAGGTTGATGAATATTAGTCAAAGGGAGAAGGAGGACGTTAGGGATTACGTCACTCAGGTGTGTAGCCTCTACAAGATAATCCCTGCCAATGAGCGATCTACCGAGAGGGCGGTATCTACAGTGTTCATGAACGGGATTCGGAGTGAGGAGCTCTACAAGGCTTTGGCCAGTAACTCCACCTTGCAACAAGACGTGCTAACTAGAGTTTTTGAGGAGGCAATACGAGTAGACGATCAACTTAGGGAATGCTGCATGAGGACTACTAAGCAAGAAAGTGCAAGCCAGAGGGACCCTGAGAGATCAACTACTTCGGGGGAAAAAGCAACTGCGAGTGTGCAGGATAAGGGAAAGAGTGTAGACCACAACTAGGGGATGGCAGAAATGAGAATGGAGATTGCACGATTGCAAGAGCTCGTGAGGAAGCCTGTGAGATCGCATGTACAATGCATATATGGCGACGGCAGTCACCTTCTAGTTGAGTGCCAAGATCCTAGATCTTGGCCGTGCTCAAATTGCAGTAGATTCGGGCATGATGCAGTGCATTGCAGAATGCCCAAGAGATTCCCATACGCGCAGCAGTACAACCCTTCATACTTAGGTATAGGCCACCTAATTTCTTTGGGAGGGGAGCCCAGTTAGCTCTTCCAGCACCGATTGACTCAAGACCTGCCGTGCCTAGGCTGGAGATGAACCCAACTGGTATACCTAGACCACCGGGGCCTTTTGTAACCCACCCATCTAGCAATGCTTCTATTCACTTTGTGGAGGAGCCTAATGAGGAAGAAACATATGTCAACCCATACATATCCTATGACGAGGAGGGCAACCCAGTCTTGATGGACTATCGGCCGATGTCAGCAGTGATGGCCTTAGGAAGAGGAAAAGGAAGAGGCTTTAGAGGGCCAAGCCAAGATCCAGTCACATGCTGGACTTGCGGCCATCCAGGCCACATTTCATCATGCTGCCCAGAGCGAGAGCAAGGTAACAAGGACAAAGCGGATCTCTAATGCACAGAGTGTGGAATCACACATCTGTTTCCTGACTGTCCTAGGCGGAAGCCATCAACCAGCTCTACCAACATGCCATCGGTGCCTTTGGGGCTCTTTGGAGTGGAAACCTTTGGTAGTGAGGATACGCCCATCCCACTACATGCTATGATGCGAGCTCAAACAAAATAGGCAGGCATCTCCTTGCCAGGGCCAAGTAACCTTGACGCAACCTCAATAGAAAAGAAAAGCCGGAGGAGACGGAAAAAGAGAACCGATGCAAAGATAACTCTTAAAACCGAGGAAGTGACTACATTAGTAACGGGAAAGAAGGTCACAGACGCAGAGGCGGAGACGTTAGGTCCTAAGATAGCTGAGCTAGGGAGTGCCAAGGTAGGGGAGTATCCCCATCCCAAACGGCAGCTCGAGGCTATAGCTAAGGTCAAGGAATGGGTCAAGGATGCCCAAAAGCACCTCAGGGATGCTGAACCCATATTACAAGATCCCATTGACGACTTCTCCAGCGTGAGCACACCAGTCTCACCTTCAAGACCACAACCTGCGAGCATACCTGCACCACTGGGGGCAACTCAGTAGCAAGGCCAGGGGGAAACTTGCCAGGGCAGACAGAACGCATGGCCTAGAAATGCTAGCCTCAGGGGAAGACAAGAGCCCAGTAGCCTCCTCACAACCTTGTTGTCTACTCCAGTAACTCTAAGCTTGGAAGATCTGCTTAGGCAAAATCATTCCTTGTGGCAGGAGTTAAAAGACTTGATGGAGGGACACACAGGACTTGTGGGTGTGCTGATCCGCAAGATCATGATGCAGTTACACAGATCCCAAGTCTAACTCTACACTCAAATCCTAAGTCTTTGCACATCAATGCTTTTTGGGAAGGCACTGAAATGCATGCAGTTTTACCCCTCCTAGCCTTAGGAGATATGATGCGAAAAGGAATCGTAGACACATGCGCAGGTGTTAGTGTACTAAGCCATGCAATCTTAGTGGCATGGGGAAACCCTCCTGTGGAGACTGCCAGGTTTAATGTCACGTTACCAAATGGGATGAAGGTAACACCATTCGGGGTCTTAAAGAATTGGCCAGTAAAGATTGCCGGTGTGCAGTTTTTCGTAAACTTCATTGTCATGAAGGGAGTGGATTACGACGTACTATTAGGCCGACCTTGGATGAGGAATGCGCGTGTCATTGAGGACTGGGGCGATGGTTTGATTTTCCTAGGGAACAGAACTAGTGCAGTAAGGGTAGAGATGGACACTTGGAAGACGACCCCTGTTGACCTAGATGCCATCTCAGCTATGCTGAAAGGCGATACTCAAACGACCAAACCCTATGGGTCACTCACTAAATATATTCCTTGCCCTGAGGATGAGAGGGATTGGATGCACGTTTTGGCAACCATTGACCTACCATTCTCGGATGAGGAAGAATTATATCGGCAGGCTGCTAAAGCCGCAACCATGCCAATTGAGGAGCCACTTGTGCCACTCTTCATGATGGCAGGAAGCTCACTCAACCCAGGCAAACCAGCCTCATTCCATATCCCCAGCAACAAACTAGAGCTTCAGGAAATCATAGAGTATCTGACCAATAAACTAAAAGGCAACCTGGCTGCTAACTTAAAACCTCTATGTGATCTATTAGCTAAGCTAGAATGGAAATGGACCAAGGTCCACGACTTGAATTTGTTATATAACTGGGCTTTAGTTACTGATGACCCGAAGACTAGAGAGAAAAGCTTAGGTGATGATGAGCAGTCTGAAGGACAGGACTCTGATGACGAGGAGTATGAGGATTGTCGCTCTACGGGAGAGGAAAGTGAAGAAGAGACAGATACAATAAAGTACGACATGGAAGGAAAAGCGATAGAACAAATCAGCGCAGACTCGAGGCCTAGGAGAGGAAGGACCAGTCAGAACAAAAACGGAGTCATGCGAATGGAGTGTGACAGATCCTGGCTAGAATGCATAGGAGCCATGGATTACGAGCAAGCTGGAGTAGCACGACCATGGGTAATCCCAGTGCTCAAGACGGATGCACCTATTGAACTATGACCCCCTGGGGAAACACCTTCCCCAAGTGAGGGGTGCAAGTTTAACTCAGAGTCGGAAGTTAGCACTGAGAGTGATCCCGAGATACCACAACCTTCTAAAGTCAAACACACCAAGGGAGACTTTCCAGTCCACCTAAGGCGTAGAGGCTAAAAGAGGAGACCAGGAAGCAAGCAAGGGACTCAGAAGCAGAAAGGCAAAAGAAACCGTAGGATCTACCCAAACCGTTTACAAAATTTAAAAAGGGTGACAGAGTGGTGATTCTGCTAGGTGCAAAAAGACAAGGCCAAACTAGTGAACTGATCAAGGGACCCGCCAAAGTCAAGGAGGTTAACTTGGCTGGGGAAGGTGAAAAGCCAAGACCTGTATTCATTGCAGATGACTTGGCGGAGGATGAGGAGACCAAACTTGTTGCACTCTTGCAAGAGTACATTGACGTATTTGCCTGGACATTGGATGAACTTAAGGGAGTCGACCCTAGGGTTGTGACTCATAATATCCCAATGGTCCCTGATGCAGTGCCAACAAAACAATGACCTTACCCCATGAATCCTAAACACGCCCATGCAGTGAAAGAGGAGATTGATAAACTCATGAGGGCAGGATTCATATATGAGATCGAGCACACGGACTGGGTATCACCTATCGTGATTGTCATGAAGAAAAATGGAAAAATCCGAGTGTGCATGAACTACAAGAAAGTGAATGCCACTACAAAGAGGGATAACTATCCTTTACCTTACACTGAGCACATGCTTGAGAGGATAGCAGGTAAGGAAGCCTACAGTTTTCTGGATGGCTTCTCGGGCTATAATCAAGTGCAAGTGCACCCCGACGATAGGCACAAGACTGCCTTTGCCACGGAATGGGGTGTATTTGCCTACATTGTCATGCCCTTCGGGCTGATGAATGCACCTGTGACTTTTCAACGCCTAATGTGCACTATCTTTAAGGACATGCTTAGGCGTGAACTGGAAGTGTTCGTAGATGACTTGTGCTTACACTCTAGTTGGGCCGACCACCTAGAGAAATTGAGAGCTGTCTTTGAAAGGTGTAGCTTGTACCACCTCTCGTTGAACCCCTTAAAGTGCCAGTTTTGGGTGAAACACGGATGCATCTTAGGGCACGTAGTGTCAAGGAACGGCATTGCCACTAACTTTTCTAAAGTCAGAGTCATTGTTGACTTACCGCCGCCTGATAACTACAAGGGAGTTCAGTGCTTCTTAGGACACACTGGATATTATCGATGCTTTGTACTAAATTACGCACTAATTGCTAGACCATTGTACAAGCTGTTGATAGTGTTCGAGTGGACTGAGGAATGCCAGCGCGCATATGAGGTGTTGAAAAAGGCTCTTACGACTGCACCAATCTTACGAGCCCCAGACTGGAACATAACGTTTCATGTACACATAGACACCTCTAAGTTCGCTATTGGACCCGTGCTATGCCAGCCTGGTGAACATAACTTAGATTACCCGGTCAGTTTTTCCAGTAGGCAGCTCACAGAGACTGAGATGAACTATTCCACAACAAAAAGGGAGGGGTTGGCCATGGTATTTGCGGTAAAGAAATTTAGGCATTACTTGTTGGCCACTCCCTTTGTCTTCTTTGTTGAGCATCAAGCCTTGCTGTATCTTGTGAACAAGCCTGATGGACCAAAAAAAACGGGCCGACACTGGCTCATGCACTAGCCGGACCTCGTCACTATGCACAAGACAACCCCTCGGCCTCGCGGCCAGGAGCGCCTATCAAAATCTCTGCCTTCCTACACATTGCGTTTGTAATACGTTGTAGTCCAACTGATCCTAACCCAATATTACTCCTCAGAGGAAGTCCCTTTCACATAGCCAAAAGGCTCGAATCACATACACATGGGGTTCCTCCTACGGCTGAATGCCGTCAACCCTCTGCGACTCTCCTACACCTTGGGGATTGACCCCTCGATGCGTCGCTCAACATTTAGACATTTCGCACAAACGTCGCTCAAGGTACCCAATAAGCGTGTCCAGGAATGTACCATTGTCCTTACTTGATTTCCCCTTTAAGATCCCACGACTAGCCTACAGCATGGGTATCTCACTGCCTCTCAACGTAGGTCATGTCCTCATAAACCAATTGCAATGCATGTCCAGGAGCTGATCACACTGATACTTTTAAATTCTTTTTCATGCTCCATGCATTTGGTGGATGTCTAGTGCTCAAACATTTAGCAAAACAGTATCGTGCACAAGTGCAAAAACATCCTTTTAATGGTTTCCAACTGCCGTTCGTGCTTCGTTGCATGGGCCTAGCACCGAGGTGATCCTCGTGCTACTAAGCTCTTAAGTTTAATTATTATCCGTCCTAAATGCTATGCATAGAAATCAGCAACTTTCCCATCATTTCACATGGCATTTAGACATATTTCAACTCCTCTACCCTTCCCCGTTTAAATATTGCATCGTTGGATAGATTTATAGGGTATTTTAACATCATTTTATGTGAAAAAACTGGAAAAAAACACACTAGAACAAGAAGGTGGGGTTGAACTGAGGAAAATCCTCATGCTTCAGTCCCCACAAACATTCACAAACATTTCTCTTATTTATCCTTATTTTTCGAAGCCCAAAATGTATTTTTCCCCTATTTTTTAGGGTTTTTTCACCCTTTTCTTGTATTTTCCCTTATTTTCTTGCATTATTTAATTACTGAAAATTCAAAACAGGTTATGGGCTGTGGCCCTTAGTTCCTTCTTGCAGAAAAATGAAAGTTTAGTTGATGTTCCTATTTACTTCCCCATTTTTTTATGCCAAAAACCCCCATTTTCCCTTGGTTTTCCATGTTTTACGTGTTTTAGCATATTATTTTGAACCACAAAATGCATATTTCTCTGATTTTTTTATTATGACCAGCAAGAACTCATAGAAAACAGTAACATGAACAATTTTTATCCCACATGAACAACATTTCATCCATCAAAAGCCATAAAAGCTCAAATTTCCTTTGAAAATTTTAAATTACCGCTTATTTGCGTGTTTCGGGTTTCATGTCCATGGCTGCAAATTTGGAAATCAGTAGCACTTCATGTCCAGCACAATCACCAATCACCATTTCCAGCCCGTGGAGTAATCCGATCCATGCCGGACAAGCCTCCACCATTCTTTCTTCTTCCTTCTTCTCCCCACATGAACTTGCCTTTAGAAGAGAGAGAGGGAGGAGAGAGAAAGACTGAAATCAGAGATCTTCAAAGAGGGCATCATTCGACGGGCGAAGGGCGGCGAAATGATTGGCATCCAGGAGGGAATGAGGGGCAATCATCAGTTGCAGGGGTTGTTTGCAGGCAGCATGATCCATTGATCAACAATGGGCGCATTTTTCGGCGCCATGTTGATCACGATTCCTTCATCCTCTCTCTCCACGATTTGCATCTAACATTTCATGTGACTTTTAATCTTGGGCTCCCAAGAGTCACTTACTCATTTGGGCCAAATTTTGTCCACCCCTTCGTATCTTGACCGGTTTCTTGGCCAGTTCCCCGTCCGGACTCGGAATCGAGCTCTGAAAAATCCTGGGCGTCCGGCTTAGCATCCCGCATTGGCCAGTAGTTCGTGTCAACCCGCACGTCTGTCTGAAAAATTATGAAAAATCAACAAGTGTCGCTCGGGCACCTTTAAAGCACTTTGGCGCTTAAAATCGTCCTAGATCGAGCCGCCGCCTTTGACGGTGAATAATTTTCCCTTGATATTCATAATTTTTAGCTATTTTTAAGCACTTCCCGTCACCTAAATTCCGCTCTCATTGGCGACCACAGGATAGGGCGACTCAGCCCGTCGAATCCACGAACATATCTGCACATAAACAACCAAAGAAGCATCAAACTGATACAAAACAATTAGATAATAAAACTCAGCACAATGCTCCCGCTATCCCCACCACGAAGAATGATGATATATATATATATATATATATATATATATATATATATATGATCATCACCATCCACCCAGTGTCGAAGGAATGTTGTCTTTGTTGTTGTCGAGAAGGATAGAGACATATCACTTTGAAGCTTGAATTAAATACCAACTATGTTGTTGTCTACAACTAGGAGCTCCTACAAGGCGAGGTCTCCTATAGCCTGATCAAGGAGGATTTCCTTTCAGTACATTTCTTCTTTTAGGGTTTGTATTGGATGAACATACTTGGGCATGTAAAAAGGAGGGAGCTGAGCGTAGTGACCCAAGGAGAACAGGGCATCGGTCTCAGGACCTGTCTCGGCACCCAAGAACCTACCAAGCCCTCGCAAGGCGACACTTAATCCGTTTCTACCGCTCACTTTTATTTTCGCTCCAACCGTCCTTGTTTTGTCAATTTTTTTTCAGCAAGAAGCCATCCCTAGGGAGACAAGGTATCGGCCCCGGGTCTGATTCGTCCCCAGGAACCTACCAGGCCTTCGCAAGGCAATGAGCAACGGCTTATATATTTTCATTTCTTTTCTTTTCTTTGATAGGGGTTAGAACCCCTTTTTACACACCTTCGTATTGATATTCATTTTTTAGGATATTCAGGATTTCTTGGCATCATCATTATTAACTTCTAGCAGGCTTCTCTAACTGCCTCACTACTAACAAGAACTCCTAGAACGGCTGCCTAGCAGGCTGGAAGAACAGGGCCACTAGGACTTCCTTCTCAAACAGGTCTTTCAATGTCTAACAATGTCTTTACAGGAGGCAATGACTACTCCGACCTCCCTCAAACATACTTAGCCTAAACCTGGGGCTTCATGCCTTGGTTGCCGGTCCCCAACAAAAATGTGTCCCCTCGACAAGTACAAATACACATAGAACAGGAAAGAAAAGTACTCGTAAAGGAGAAATATCACCTGGATTGGCCACAAGAAGCTTCCATCGCAGCAAAGGCTCCTCCAGGCTCCACCAAATTCCACGAAACACGAAACCTGTCCAGCACGACACTTAAAACAAAAACCCGATTAAACGCACCCGCACTAGACAGGGAAATGGCCCTCTTGGCCTAATGAAATCAAACACTTCACTACAAAACTGAATCGGCCCTCTTGGCCTAATGAAATCAAACACTTCACTACAAAACTGAATCGGCCCTCTTGGCCTAATGAAATCAAACACTTCACTACAAAACTGAATCGGCCCTCTTGGCCTAATGAAATCAAACAATACTATGCAAAACATCCTCCTGGAAACAACCATGATAGACATCAGAGCATACCATTTCCAGGGGAACAAAGGCTCGTAGCCCTAAACTAGGTGCATTAGATTATGACCTATCCCTCCTGCGTATATCGCAAGAGGTGTTCGCATCACATGTCGTCTAACCAGTCTGTGGGTCCAAGATAATAAAGGCAGATGAGTCTCGCTTACCCTCTGCATCACCCAAATCAACCATCGTCTGCCAAAGAGGGCATGTTCAGAAAGCATACCCCACAAACGACCAGGTCCTGTCTCAGCATCAATAGATATATCGGGACAAGGGCCACAATTAAAGAAGAGGTCTTCTTCATACGCAAAATTAGCCAATGAATCGGCAAACTGATTCCAATTCCGTGGGATCAGCTGAAAAGACACTCTATCGAATTCATCTAGCAGGGCTATGGCAGTATGATGGTACATACAAAGGATGGGGTTTCGTACCATGTACGTCCCATTGAGTTGATTTAAAACCAACTGAGAGTCCCCTTTTACCAACAACTGGCGGATACCACCCTTCTTTGCAATATTCAAACCCATGATC
This sequence comes from Lygodium microphyllum, assembly GCF_053477565.2. Taxonomy (NCBI): domain Eukaryota; kingdom Viridiplantae; phylum Streptophyta; class Polypodiopsida; order Schizaeales; family Lygodiaceae; genus Lygodium; species Lygodium microphyllum. The sequence continues at coordinate 31,420,441 of NC_141154.1, read as the reverse complement.
AGGGCTTTGTATTCGGCCATATTATTAGTAAAATTCGCCCCGAGATAAGCAGCTAACTTCATGACAATGCGTCGTCGGGGGTCTCGGATGACAACTCCTACACTTCCTTTTTTGCATGGACCCCTGGACGCCCCATCAAAGTACAAGGTGTATGTCCATAAAGGGTTTACATATCCTGCCATCCAGAACTCTACTCGTAATTATGGTAATCGAAATTCAGCATATTCAACGGGTGGACTATAGGCTCCATCCCTCCATCATCATTGAATTCAACAGGGATGCTCGTCAAAATTTGTAGGCAGTGATGGCAGAAGACCTTGATTTCCCAAATAAATGTCCCGCCTTCTTGCTCAATCACCTTGTATCCTTTGCTCCACCAAATGAGCTTTCCCTGATGATACCTCTGTTCCAAATATGGGTGTTCTAAATAAGGGATCAGACGACCCATCAACCTCTATCACGATTTCCTTGCAGATGTTTGATCGATCTCGCCTAGACCTGCAAGGCAGGCATAGCATTAGTGCAGTCAGAAATAATAGGGTTTAATCTTATTAAGATTAACCTTATTTTTAAATTCTATCCCCTCAAGGTCAGCTAACAACACTGTAGATTTATTCTTTCCTATTCTAACGATCCTATAAGGCCCATCCCATTTGGGCTCTAGCTTGCCTGGAAATAATTCACGTCGTGCGTCATAATACAGAACAAGCTGTCCTTTCTTGAAGGTGTATTTCTTGGCTTTGAGGTCATGTAGCTGCTTCATTCGGCGCTTCGCCACTTCTTGGTGCAATAAGCTCTGCAACTTAAGCTCATCTAAATGTGCCAGTGTCGTCAAGCGCTCAAAAAGTGCGTCTTCATCACTCAAAGAATGATTGATGGCAAACCGAATAGTCGGCAGCTCAATCTCTAAAGGCAAGACACACTCCTCCCCATATACTAACTTGAACGGGGTATGGCCAGTGGCTCGTTTGAAGGTCGTATTATAGGCCCACACTGCCACGTATAACTTTTTATCCCAATCCCGTTTCTTTTCCGACACAATTTTAGACAGGATGCCCACAAGCTGCTTGTTGGTGCTTTCAACTTGCCCATTGGCTTGCGGATTATATGGGGTTGTCTTATTATGCTTGATTTGCCACATCTCTGTCAAACCTTTGATCACCTTATTCAGGAAATGGGTTCCGCGGTCCGACACTAATTCTTTCGGCGGACCAAACCGGCATATTATCTGCTCTAAAAGGAAACTAGCAGTTTCTTTAGCATCATCTTTCCTTGTTGCACGTGCTTCTGACCACTTTGTGAAGTAGTCAGTTGCGACAATGATGTACCTCTTTTGCATAGTCGATGACGGAGTAATAGGTCCCACAAAGTCTATTCCCCACTTCTCAAATGGAAGTATCGCCATAATAGGGGTGAGTGGTCGTTTCCTATTCTCTCGACTATCATGCCGTTGGCAAATATCACATCGCTTAACATACGCAAACGCATCCTGGAAGATGGCAGGCCACCAATAACCTGCTCTTAAAGCCTTTTGTGCTGTAAGCCGTCCAGCAAAATGGCCACCGCAAGCAGAATCATGGCACTCTTCCAAAATGAATGGCACCTCGTCAGGCATCACACACCGGCGATAGATATCATCAACCCCTTGCCGATATAATGTACCTGCGATCAAAGCAAACTTTAACGCTTACTGCTTAATTTTCCTTTTCTCAGCTTGAGATAATTCGGATCCCACCTCTCCTGTTGATAAATAATGCGTTATTGCAGCATACCAGGAGGGAATAGATGCCGTATCTATTTTAAATAACCACTCCATATCACTACCTTCAGCCACAGATTCTTTCGGCTCCCCAAAGTCCACAAGACATTCCACGATGCCTTGCAACCTTGGTGGCTTACTCTTGATTTCATAATCAAATTCCTGCAAAGTGATTAACCACTTCGCTAAACGATCAGGCGGCTGTAGCTTATTCATCAGTAATCGAAGTCCCTCCGCCTTCGTATAAAGCACGACTTTCTCATAGAGAATATAATGCCTGAATTTCTTGGTCCCAAAGACCATCGCTAGACACAATTTCTCCATGTAAGTATAATTGATTTCGGATACCCCTAGCTTCCGGCTGGCAAAAGCAATCGGGTGGTACCACTTCTCTTCCCAAATTTGGGCTAAACAGCAGCTGATACTATACATCGTGGCTGCTGAAAAGATATAAAACACCTCATCTCTTTTAGGTGCTTTTAAAACGGGTGCTCTTGCTAGCTCCTGTTTCACATCCTCGAATGCTACCTTACAAGGGTCACCCCATACAAACAAACAGCTAAAGGACAATAAATTTGTAAGCGGCAACGTTCTTTCTGCTAAGGCGTTGATGAATCTACGATAGTAACCAACCGAAGACAGAAAGCTATGAACCTCTTTCGGAGTGCGTGGTGGACCCATGGCAACTATAACTTTGACCTTCTCGGGGTCTGTCGCAATTCCTACCGAGCTGACCACATGACCCAACAGTAGCCCATAAGGTACTCCAAAAACACACTTCCGTGGGTTTAGGGCAATACAAAATTGTCTACAGCGCTCAAAGCATTTTCTCAAAATGATCAACTGCCTTTCTCTCACGGTGGCAGCCCCTAAATCATCAATAAACACCTTCAACTCTTCAGGAGATATGTCACCGAATGTCTTATCTGCTGTTCGTTGCCACGAACCAGGCGCATTGCATAAAGAAAAGGCCATCACATGGTACGCAAAAGTACCAAATACAGTAATGAAAGTTGTTTTCAACTTGTCCTCTTCTACAATTGCCATTTGGTTATATCCTGCAAAGCAATCCATAAACGAATATATCTCCCTACCCGCTAATTGATCCAAAATCTGGTCAATAAATGGCAACGGGTAGTAGTCCTTAACTGTCTGCTTATTCAGCTCCCTAAAGTCTACACATAAACGGATTTGATTATTCTTCTTCTTTCTAATCACAACTGGCGAACACCATTCCGTGTGTTGCACAGGAAAAATCAAACCCGCTTTTCGAAGCTTCTGTAACTCTTCAAACAGGCCGTCCCTCAATTCGAAAGGCATACGCCTTACTTTCTACCGTACAGGACGACTGCCCTCTTTCAACGGAATTGTATGAACAGCAAGACTAGGAGGAATGCCTCTCAACTCATCATAACTCCAGGCAAAGATATCACGGAATTCCTGGATCAAGGCCACATAGTCCTCCCTTTCTGCTGTACTGAGCATAGAACCTAATTTGATTGGCCGCGAATCACCAAGCGTACCAAGGTTTAGCTCGATAACATCTGCATCTCTTATACGATCTTGGCCCTCTATCGGCTCGTTCAATGTGATCTGATAGATGTCCTCCGTGGTGGATCCCTCTTTGGACTCATCACTCGATGATGTCTCACTGCCAGATAAATCTTCTAATGTCTCCAATTCTGTAGAAGATAGAGGAGCTCTCTCACTCTGCGGGGACTCAGGATAAGCATCAACCACCACACGCTGGGCACCTCTGCCGAATATCAGTCGACCGGCAGGTATATCCACTTGGCAGTCCGCTTGCAAGATCCAAGGTCGTCCAAGTAATACTTGGTAACTTGGCCGCCCTGCAAAACGAATCACCCTAAAGTCCAACAGGCATTCTACATTTGCAACAGTGACATGGACCTTAGTAATGCAGCCTTCTGGCTGTCTCAAACTATCATCTGCCATTCTGAGAATTGTGGAGGTATCTTTCTGAATCGCAAGACCCAACCTTTCCATCAGTTCAGAACTCATAATGTTAACAGATGATCCCGTGTCGACAATGGCATAATCTACTAATATCCCATTGACATAGGCTGCAACCCTTGGGCAATGCTTCTCAGCATGCTCAAACCAATCATCACCAACTCGCGCAATACCCAAAGGTTCTACAATATACCCGGTACGCAGGATCTTTCTAAATTCCTTGGGTACTCCTGGGGAAAGCTTAATAAGCTGTAAAAGATTCACATCCGGCTTGACTTCGCAAAGAGAGCCCGCCAAATCGAATTCATGATAGTTTGATAGAGCTCGCTTCTCACGCCAAACCATCCGCTCTTTAGGTCGCTGAACTGGCTTTATTGCCTCTTTTTTAACTTTCACCTTCTTCTTTGGTGGTTCCTTATCGGCTTTACTTTCTACGGGCTTCAAAGGTCCCCCTTCCATGGCAGGATCCAAAACTTGTGTTCCTTTGTCGCCTTGTTTAGGGTTTCCGTCGACAGGCTTATCCTTGTCGGCTCCTCTACCTTTTTGACCTCGTGTAAGGACAGCTCGTAAATTAGAGGTTTCAGCATCGTTGACGCGTACAGCCTCAATCAAACTAACCCCACTACCACTTGATAGCTCCTCTACTGTAGTCTTTGGTCGTTGAAGTATTTGTTTAGGCCCATTTTCTGGCTGGGAATCATTTCCTTGGGCACGATGGTTAACAGGCCCTGGTTGCCGACTTCCTCGCTGGAGAGAACTGATCTTACTTCAGCAAGTAGCTGCTAAATGGTCGGATTTTCCACAAATGTCGCACTTAACATTTGGGCAATTCCTTGGATATAGTGCTGCCCACCACACCATTTGCAACTAAACCTCGAAGGTGCACCCTCCTCTGGGTATCTACTTCCTATTAAATTTTGTTGTTTTTTAAGGAAGTTGACATCAACGGCTATTTGTCGATACTGTTCCGTAATCATGTCGGTATAATGCTTCATCATGTCCTTAACCTCGCCAAGAACATTGGAAGAGCTCGACTCATAGCCTTGGTCATTACCATGTCGTTCAATCGGCCTAACAATTCGATTAGGCACAGGTTGTTGAGTCACAGGCATGGTATTAGGATTGACCGCCTGGCCTCCACCACTTGAAGCCATTTGACTGCCCGTAGGCATCGACATGCCGAGGGGAGCTGGTAATAAAGGGACATTCTGTATCATGTTCCCTCTCCCATTAGGGTTAGCCATCGCTATCCCTTGACCACTACTGCCATTGGCCATTGCCATATTGTTTCCCAATACTAAACCCATATTCGCATTGCCGCGAGAAGCATAGGCTGCTTGTAATCGGGATTCCACCTCTTGTGCTCGTGTAATGGCAGTATCTATATCCCCCAAGGGGACACTACTCAACTGCAATTGGATGTTAAAGTCCAAACCATGTAGGAAATATTGCAATTGGGCAGCTGCGGGGATAGGAATAGAGGTGTCCAACTTACGGAAAACCTCTTTTATCTTCTTTGCATAAGCACGAATATCCTCGTGTGGTTCTTGGCGGGTCATGTTAAGTACACGCAACCAATATTGCCCACCCCTTTTAGGGGCAAACTCCCTTCGAAAAGCTCCATAAAATGCATCAATATTCAATATGGTTCCGGCTTCTAAACCATGATACCATATAGCGGCTCTTCCTTTGAGAGTCATATTGAAGAACATCATTAAATGTCCTTCTTCTTGGATGCGACAGTTAAACATCAGCTTTTGAAACTCCCTAATGTGGAGCTCCGCATCTTCCTCAACTAACCCATTAAAAATGGGTAGCGGGTAACCTAGAGCCGGCAAATCCGTCGTTCCCGCTGGAATTGCAATAGGCTGCGCCATGACGAGGATTGGATTTGCACTAGGAATAGAGGACGATGGAGTTACACCTCCCGTACTTGACGTGGACTGGCTTATCGAAGGAAGGGGAGCACTAGAGCTTCCACCTTGTCCTAACTTACTGCTTGTGGTCCTAAGACCACTAGATCCACTCCCTCGTAAGGGTTCAGTACCGCTACGCTTAGGGGAATATGTCCTAAAAATTTCAGCACGTCGCCTAGCTCTTTCGTCTCTTTCTTGCTTTTGGATTTCTGCTAGACGATGCTTATCAATAAATAACGGATCAATCTCAGTATCCTTTGGCATAAACTGCTAGTTGGTCCCTAAACAACCAGGATTCGAGAACCGCCACTTTTAAGCGGCTCCCGGCAAACGCACCACTGACGGACCAAAAAAAACGGGCCGGCACTGGCTCATGCACTAGCCGGACCTCGTCACTATGCACAAGACAACCCCTCGGCCTCGCGGCCAGGAGCGCCTATCAAAATCTCTGCCTTCCTACACATTGCGTTTGTAATACGTTGTAGTCCAACTGATCCTAACCCAATATTACTCCTCAGAGGGAGTCCCTTTCACATAGCCAAAAGGCTCGAATCACATACACATGGGGTTCCTCCTACGGCTGAATGCCGTCAACCCTCTGCGACTCTCCTACACCTTGGGGATTGACCCCTCGATGCGTCGCTCAACATTTAGACATTTCGCACAAACGTCGCTCAAGGTACCCAATAAGCGTGTCCAGGAATGTACCATTGTCCTTACTTGATTTCCCCTTTAAGATCCCACGACTAGCCTACAGCATGGGTATCTCACTGCCTCTCAACGTAGGTCATGTCCTCATAAACCAATTGCAATGCATGTCCAGGAGCTGATCACACTGATACTTTTAAATTCTTTTTCATGCTCCATGCATTTGGTGGATGTCTAGTGCTCAAACATTTAGCAAAACAGTATCGTGCACAAGTGCAAAAACATCCTTTTAATGGTTTCCAACTGCCGTTCGTGCTTCGTTGCATGGGCCTAGCACCGAGGTGATCCTCGTGCTACTAAGCTCTTAAGTTTAATTATTATCCGTCCTAAATGCTATGCATAGAAATCAGCAACTTTCCCATCATTTCACACGGCATTTAGACATATTTCAACTCCTCTACCCTTCCCCGTTTAAATATTGCATCATTGGATAGATTTATAGGGTATTTTAACATCATTTTATGTGAAAAAACCGGAAAAAAACACACTAGAACAAGAAGGTGGGGTTGAACTGAGGCAAATCCTCATGCTTCAGTCCCCACAAACATTCACAAACATTGCTCTTATTTATCCTTATTTTTCGAAGCCCAAAATGTATTTTTCCCCTATTTTTTAGGGTTTTTTCACCCTTTTCTTGTATTTTCCCTTATTTTCTTGCATTATTTAATTACTGAAAATTCAAAATAGGTTATGGGCTGTGGCCCTTAGTTCCTTCTTGCAGAAAAATGAAAGTTTAGTTGATGTTCCTATTTACTTCCCCATTTTTTTATGCCAAAAACCCCCATTTTCCCTTGGTTTTCCATGTTTTACGTGTTTTAGCATATTATTTTGAACCACAAAATGCATATTTCTCTGATTTTTTTATTATGACCAGCAAGAACTCATAGAAAACAGTAACATGAACAATTTTTATCCCACATGAACAACATTTCATCCATCAAAAGCCATAAAAGCTCAAATTTCCTTTGAAAATTTTAAATTACCACTTATTTGCGTGTTTCGGGTTTCATGTCCATGGCTGCAAATTTGGAAATCAGTAGCACTTCATGTCCAGCACAATCACCAATCACCATTTCCAGCCCGTGGAGTAATCCGATCCATGCCGGACAAGCCTCCACCATTCTTTCTTCTTCCTTCTTCTCCCCACATGAACTTGCCTTTAGAAGAGAGAGAGGGAGGAGAGAGAAAGACTGAAATCAGAGATCTTCAAAGAGGGCATCATTCGACGGGCGAAGGGCGGCGAAATGATTGGCATCCAGGAGGGAATGAGGGGCAATCATCAGTTGCAGGGGTTGTTTGCAGGCAGCATGATCCATTGATCAACAATGGGCGCATTTTTCGGCGCCATGTTGATCACGATTCCTTCATCCTCTCTCTCCACGATTTGCATCTAACATTTCATGTGACTTTTAATCTTGGGCTCCCAAGAGTCACTTACTCATTTGGGCCAAATTTTGTCCACCCCTTCGTATCTTGACCGGTTTCTTGGCCACTTCCCCGTCCGGACTCGGAATCGAGCTCTGAAAAATCCTGGGCGTCCGGCTTAGCATCCCGCATTGGCCAGTAGTTCGTGTCAACCCGCACGACTGTCTGAAAAATTATGAAAAATCAACAAGTGTCGCTCGGGCGCCTTTAAAGCACTTTGGCGCTTAAAATCGTCCTAGATCGAGCCGCCGCCTTTGACGGTGAATAATTTTCCCTTGATATTCATAATTTTTAGCTATTTTTAAGCACTTCTCGTCACCTAAATTCCGCTCTCAAAGCCTTGTGCTATGGGACGCATAGCTAGATGGTTACTCCTTCTACTGGAGTTTGACTTCTCTGTGGTTGTATGCAAAGGAAAGTAGCATTACATGGCTGACCACATGTCCTGCATACCCACAGGAGAAGCCGTTGGACAAGGCATACCTCACGATTCACCAGATGCTCGTCTCTTTAACCTATCTAGCAAGAGAGAATTGTTCAAAGCTGATCTGACGCCATATTGGGCCGATGACATAGTGCAAGTACTAGAGAGTGGACTACCTGAGCAACCCATTGAGAAGGCCAGGCTGAGAAGAATTATCCTGAAAATTCAGCCATACCAACTGATAGCCAGCCAACTCTGGGACAAGATGGTTTATTGTGCAGATGCGTATGTGAACACGAGATGCACGATGCATTGAAAGAAGCACATGGCGGAATCGCTAGAGGACACTTTAGCGGGGACACGACAGCCGGAAAGGTGCTTCAATCCCAACTATGGTGGCCCACCCTTTTCCGCGATGCAGCTAAATTCATAAAGCACTGCGATGAGTGCCAAAGGACCAAAGTGCCTGTGCGGAAAGACAAGATGGAGTTGACCCTTGTCATAGCCCGACAACCCTTTCAAAAATGGGGCATCGATTTTATTGGACCTATCAGTCCTGCGGCACAATATTCCCAAGCTCGCTACATCATAGTGGCAACTGATTATCTAACAAAGTGGGCAGAGGCACGAGCCATGAGGAAGAATGATGCTAGAACCACTCCAAAGTTCTTGTGGGAGTAGGTCATTTCACGGTTTGGCTGTCCAATCGAACTTGTAAGCGACCAAGGCACGCACTTCATTAATGAGGTGATTTTCCACCTGCTCTCTACCTTCCTAATAATTCATCGGAAGTCCTCTCCCTATTACCCTCAAGCTACTGGCCAAGCCGAATCCACGAATAAAATCTTAGTCAACGTGCTTACAAAGGTAGTGTCTACTTCAAGAAGTGACTGGGACAACAAGCTAATGGCGGCCCTGTGGGCCTATTGCACGGCTTATAAAACGACTGTAGGACAGACGCCTTTTAGGCTGACGTACAAAACTAAAGCCATTTTACCCTTAGAATTCTTCATCCCTAGCTTAAGGATAGCAGTCCAGGAGCGTTGGGAGGGAAGAGAGGCTTGGGCCAATCGCTTAGTGGAGCTAGAGCGCCTAATGGAGACGCGACTCCTCGCCACTCACTCTCTGATTTTTGAGAAGGCTCGACGAAAGATGTGGTTTGACAAGTATGTCAAATAGCCAGACTTTGAACAAGGGGACCTTGTTTTGCTATACTCTGTGAAAGGACATAAACAGAAGATGAAGTTTCGGGGGCTAGGGCCTTTCAGAGTACACATGATTGGTAGAACAGGGAATGTTGACTTAGAGACACTTGAAGCTGAAGGAATAGGCTTTTTTAATGGCAGTCGCATAAAGAAGTACTATCCTCCTTCCCATCCATTACATGAGCCACCCATGCTAGAACCCTCAATGACCGTCTGCATGGCTACTATAACCGACCTTACAGATCAGGATGAAGAAGCAGTGGCACCGACGTATCTACGAATCACAGTCACAGCAGGAGCGATGTATTCTTTTGATGCCTTGATTGATGAAGGTGCCGACTACAACATCTTGATGCATGACCATTGGACACACATTGGTCAACCAAAACTACAGCCCACTAATGCCAAAATCACCCCATTTGGAGGTAATGCTTATTCACTCCTAGGGAAGTGCAAGGTACTCGTTTCCATGTGTTGCCTGACACTAAAGGAGCCGGTAATATGTCACTATTAGGTCATACTTTCAAGAAGCAAACGAACTGTAATGTGGATTACAAACTAAACTGCATTCATCTTGCTATAGGCAATGTGCGTATAGTGACGACTTTCAGCAAGGGCTGTCCTAATTCCTCCACCATTATGAAGCCACTGGTAGAAACCCCTACGACCACTCTCTAGCCCGAATCTAAACAGAAGAAAACTATGGCCTCATGCTAGGCTCTCAACCCTAGGCCCAAACCCACCAAGAGGGCTCAAAAGGCCAAGGAGTCCAAGCTTATATGGGTTCCAAAACAGAAAGGACCACATCCGGGTAGACCACCCAAACATGATCCTAAATGCCAAAATAATCAGCCATCACGGCCTAAGAGGTAGTCTAGACGCTATCGACGTAGACACACAACCACGCCATGATGGATCCCCAAATATCTCTTGCGAGCAGAAGGATACTAGGAGGGGAACCCTTGGATTTGGGTGCCTAAAAATGGCCAGTTAAAAAGATCATCTACAAGCAATCTCACCCCAGTGAGGGAGGCTTGCACATGTGGTGCCCAGGGCATAGTCTGCAAACCATCGCTAGCTGTGGCTAGTAAGCCCCAGCTCATCTATCGACCAAAGCAAACACCACAAGCCTTAAACTTACCTAATCCAGAGAACTTAAAAACCCCTATGACTGCTCACTCAGAACCCAGCACAACTCCCATGCCCCCAGAGCTTCCTACAGCACCTCAAAGTGCTTCGGAGTGCAAAGCCCAACCTGTGACACCAATGATGGAGTCACCACTATCCAGTCCAGTTGCACCATCCCCACCAGTAGGTCTTAAACCTTCCTACGCGATACGACCTTTCCACTCCTTGGCTAAAGACCTCGCCGTGACTTTTGGGGATGACTTAATAACTTGCATCAAGATTTTGGACAAAACTTTCACTACACTCGCTAGAAGTTATGAGAGGCTAGACCTAGGTCTTCTTGAAAAAATACTTGCTTCGGATGTTCGTGCATTACCATGCACTTGGGAAGAATACGAACTTATGACCACTAAATTCCCCAAAATTGCTGTCGAACTGCTAGCAAACGACGAAATCTCAAAGGAGCAAGCTGCCCTCAGAAGACTAATCACTTCATATCATAAGCCTCCTCATTCTGTTCCTGAACACGAGTCGCAAGAGCTCACGTAGATGGCAAGCTCGCCTTCCACGTTCTTGCAGCAGTGGTTTGCTCTAAGAATCCAATGGGAGAAAAAAGGTTGCCGAATAATGACCAATGCTGAGCAACGCAAGGCAGTTAAAACCATCGAATATGACCCTACTTATGTGGCACCTATCTTGTTTAGGGTTTTGGCCATCACCCGCAACCAGCATTTAGACGACCATGTGCTCGCTCACCCCTACATTGACCAATTCCTCACAGAAGAGGAATTACATGTTGCCAGCCGCCTTAATACTGGAGATCTCTTTCACGATGTCTTGACCTACATCTCCCAAGTCTCCATCCAACCATCTGCTCTTGATTGTCATGCGCAACTGGAATACAATCCAAAATTCTACGCGTGGCTTCTTCACACGTAACTCCTACCCCAACAGGCCCAAAGCCCCTCACCTTTTAACCCCCAATCCTAGGAAGGATTCTTTTCTAAGCTCGAAGGGGAGGGGGTATGTGGATATGTGGTGAAAGTGAAAGGACTCAGATAGGAAATGAATAAAAAGGGGGTACAGTAAAGTAAAGGTAGTGAAAAGTGTAAGCATATAGTATGAAAAAATGGATTTCTAAAAAATTCATTCAAGAGTTTTTATTCTCACATAAACAGCAAAGTGATATGTGGAAAATGCTAACAAAAGTTACGAATTATGGCAGGAGCAGAAAATGTCGCAGCAAGACGCGCCCATCGACTCCCGTTCATAGACGAGGAAAGGGAGTAGTATCGCATCCATCTAGAGAATCGTGCTTTCGGCCAGCTCAAGTTCCGAACCATCCACAACATCGAAGTCGTGATGGCCAAGGAGGAAGCAGCCAGAAGGGTAGTGGAACAATGCAACCTTACAAAGTATATTGAAAAATTCTCGTAGGAGCCGGATCACCTAAAATGCGTAGAATTCCTCAGAACATACAACCCGGACCAAGAAGATGGCATTGTAACAGTGGGCCGAGGAGAGGGTGCAAAGCAGGTGCAAGTTCGGTTGGATCCAGCCTTGGTGGGAAGGCTTTGGGATTGGTACCAAGGATAGAAAGGAGACAAAAAAGGGATGTTTATGCCTTGCTGAAAATGAAGAAGGAAGAGGTGCTCACGATTAACGGCATAAGAATCCAGGAAAACCCTGACACAGAAGCCAAGTTGCAGGCCAAGTTGGTGCACGTGCTCTTCTCCAGCCAACATTACAATTCCTTAATGCATCGAATTAGAGTGCCAGTGCTGGAGAATGTAGCAGCCCACACCCTAGACGAGGTAGATTGGAATGGTTACGTGCGGAAAATGATTGATCAAGCGGCCAAAGCGCTAGCCCTAGGAAGTGCACCAATAGGAGCAGAATCCCCGGCTTCTAAAGTTACAGAAAGGAAGAAAGCCTCCTCCAAGGCCTCCTTCATCGGGTACGGAGGAGTCCTGACTGCACTCATCCAAGAGGCAGTAAAGGAAGCATAGGAGGCAGAGGAGGGAGAAGGAGAAACGCCGGAGAGGTTGCCTCCTTGCCAGGACAAAGACGGGTCCACCGACAGAACGGAAATAGAAGAAGAAGGAGAGGGACAGACTAGCAAAAAGACAATTAGGACAACAAAGAAGATGGCGACGCAGAGGAAGAAGAAGAATGATGAAGGCAGGAAGAAGGAAAGGGAAGACTTGGAAAGGGCGAAGAAGGAATCCCTGAAAGAAGCAAATGAGAGAGAGAGAACAAAGAGACAGGAGGAGGAGAGGGAAAAAGAGGAGTTACAGAAAGCAAAGGAGGCGTCAAAACAAGAAGCAGAAGAGGAGAAAAGGAGGGAAAAAGAACAGAAAGGGAAAAACAAGGAGGAGCAGAAAAAAAGGGAGAAGGAAAGGAAGAGAAAAGCGGATGAGGAAGAGGAGGAGCTACGAAGAAAGGAGGAACAGGACCTGGCAGAGGCCACCCGCCGGTCCATTGAACAACAGTGCCAAGTAGATGAACTAAGGAACTTGAGCCCGCGCATAGAAGAGGAGCCACGGTCTAGCACACAAGTGCATAAGTTTGTGCCACCTCCGGTCTCTGAAGGCAAGGGCAAGGCCCCACTCCATCCGATCCCTACCCTCCTGGTGTCTTCTGCGGAACTCATCACCATCACCCCCAGCATCCCGACTAGTGCAGATGTGTCAAACTTCGTGGAGTGGATGCAGTATTCCATCAACAGGGAGATGGGCCAGGGGCAGAGCACGGAGATTACGGCCACAAGACAGAAGAGGTCAGCCACGGATGCGGAGTCTAGGCAAGAGCCCAAAAAGCAAAAAGTCGAAGCCTCAACCTCGCCCATTCACACAACGATGACGCCATCAACTAATTACGACGAATACATCGCCGAGTTGCTCTCCCAATTGGAGAGAGCAAAGGAGGAACGCAAGATAGTCGTGGCTGAGTTGGCAGTCGAGAAGGAAACAGTGGCCGCCTTCCAGCTAGATAAGACAAGAATGATAGCCTTGCAGCAGCGGGAGATTGTAGATCTGAGACAAGAACTGAAGGCTAGGGATGAGAGGGAGGAACACTGGAGGCAGCTGCTCGAAAACGAGACTCAAGAGTTAGTAAACATGCAAAGAGAGCACAAGCTCCTAATAGTGCAGTACCAGGAGCTTGTTGCACAATCTGCTCAGATTGATGCACTCATGACGGAGCTGAATGCCAGGGATGAAGAAAGAAAACGAGGCATGGACAAGCAGTAGGAGGAACTCAAGCACCTGACAGATCAGCTAACCTCTGAAAGAGGAGAATAAGAGAGGCTAGTCAAGGAACTAGAGGACTATGAGTACAAAATCATGATGCTGACCTTAAGACAGGGAGAGGGTTTGGAAGTAATGAACAAAAGGGCAGAGGAGTGGGCTGCGCACAACGAAAAGAGGGTGAAGACATTGGCACGGTGCCTTGCTCTGACAGAAAAGGAGAAAATCATCACGGAGAGCAAGGCGGAGGCAGCCCAAGTGGCCTTCAGCACTCAATAGAAGGCCTTCCTCGATACCATCCTAGACGCCATGCACGCAGCGCAATGAGAGCCACTGGACGCAATGCAAAGAAAGCTCGGTATGGCAAGAAGAGCCCTACACGCTGGACTGTAGATGCCACCATTGCCTGCGGAGGTTAGGTTGAGTTTGGATGAACAATGAAAATACCTAATGCTGGCCGGCCTAACCCCCCAAGAGATAGACGCCCTTGGATTCAAGGAAAAAGCAGCACACGCAAAACGGAAGGGGGAAGAAGCAAAGCCGAAAATCGATGTGAATCGATTCAGGGAAGACGTAGTCCCACAACCCCCCTCGCCGCAGGCCCAAGACCCGCCACAAGGGGACCCACTGCAAAAAGAAAAGCCATCTCTAAAGAAAGATGCAAAAAGATAGTGGAGGAGGCCAGACAAAAATTGAGAGCCAAGCCAGCCGTGCTACCATCCACACCTCTCCCTCCGTGCCCAGATGATCTTCCCACAGGATTCCACACAGAACTGGTGGTGTGGGAGTTGCTTTCTTCTGCACTTGTCACAGAATTGTTCATGTGCTGCACCATAAACAAATGCTCATTTCTGTCATCACCCTGTCTACTAGAAGATGCATAATTTTCTTGTTGCAATTTCCCATTCATGATGTCATTCTGCTTTTTATAGCAGTCTTTAGCCATATGACCCATTTTACCACAGTAGTAGCATTCAACATTGTTGTTTGCATTTTGGCCTCTTTGCCATCCACCACGACCTCTTTGGCTCCCCCTGCCTCTAGAGTTACCACGTCCTCCTCCATAGGACTGGTTTTCTTGAGTCTGCTGCATATTCTGATTTCTACCACGGCCTCCAGATCGGCCTCCTCTACCTCTGCCTCTACCTCTTCCAGCATTTGAGTAGAAGACAGCTTCTTTTGAAGTTCCTCCTGAAGAAGATGCACCACCATTTCTCTGCTCCTCAGAAATTAGAAGAGCAATCAACTCCTAAAATTCAGGAAATTTTTCACGAACTGAAATGGATGTCCGAAACTGTGCATAATCCTTTCCTAGACCATTCAAGGTCACAGAAACTAAATCATCATCTTCCACTGGCGACCCAATGGAAGCAAGTGCATTTGCAATCTTCTTCACCTTCATGTGGTAGTCATTGATGCTCATACTTTCTCTTTGCATATTATGCAACTCTTGCTTGCGCTGCATTTTCCTGGCTTGCGTATTTGTGCTATATATTTTTGACAAAGTATCCCATGCCTCCTTTGGTGTACTTGCATCCTGAATATGCACAATCACAAAGTCTGAAATACTGATAGACAGCCAGTACATAACTTTCCTGGCTTTCTCATGCCATGCTTTAAATGCTTGCATTTGCTGTTGATTGGGAACATCAGGAAGAACTGGTTCTTCTTCATTTCCTGCAACAAATTCCCAATATCCTTTTCCCATAAGGAAATTCGTCATTCTAAACTTCCATGCTTGGAAGTTATTCTTGTCAAGCTTTTCAGTTACAATCTGTGAAAGAGAATCAAACGCCATTACAGAACACTACAAAAAATTCTGTCACTGCAAAAAACAGAGCTTCACTCTCACAAGGGCAAATCTGCAAAACTGGCGAAAGTGGTATTTGACCACACAGTCACTTCCTAGTGACGATTTTGCATAAACAGGAAACAAGGATGATTCTATAACTCCTAATGTCTGTGCACACAAGCATACGATGCACTTTCTGTGGTAAATTTCCACCGACCTATAGAACAGTGGTCGCATAGCATAAAACAGGGCCTTTTCCTGAGTGTGTGTAGAAAACTTCCGCCTCCAAAACAGGCCCCAAAATGGTCTCAAATCAAAAAAACAGAGCAACCATGGGCTAAAGCCCTTTCACGCATCATTTACTGCTCTCTTGCTACACCGCAAAGGGCATCTCAATTTGAGACAATGTACTCTTGCACTTTCCGGTTGTGCTACCTGCAGAGACTTGCTCCCAAAACAGAAAAATGAAAGCAACACTGGTCCTCTTACCAGAACACCACAAACTTGGCTTGCTTTCTTGAGCTCCTTACCACGAACAAGGCTCTGATACCATGTCAACCAAACTCAACTAACTAAGGTGGCATACTAACTGAGCCATGAACTAGAGTAGATAAGGATAGCTCTCATCTAGCAATAATTCATGGGCGGTGTACCAGCCGCATCTGCCAACTGACAAGTCGGTGACATAAATACACAACGGTCACCCTGGCATATCATGAGTGGAGCTCGATATCTCAACAAGGACCACGTATACATCTCCTTCTTCAAGTTGTTTTTCAATAGAGAATAGTAAGCTTCTTCCATATCCAAAAGCTTTAAAGCTTAAAGTCAAAGCTTAATAAGCTTATTTAAAAGCTTAAGGGGCCCAAATTTCTTCGTCTGGTAACACGGCATGTCCACGTCAGCAACGGCGGCGTGAAAAACGTCCCCCCCCAAATCGTTGACAGTCAGATTCACTATAGTTACTTAAGCTCCCTAATCTTCTAAATCTTCAAAGTCTACGAATTTTGCAAGTCAACTAAGTTACAAAAGTCATCACAGCCTTACTTCAACCATTCCCATAAAGACTGTTCCTACGCAGAAGCACAAAGTTCGTTTATTGCTCTCTGGAAGTCATCACAGACTTACTTCAACCATTCCCATAAAGACTGTTTCTGCGCAGAAGCATAGAGTTCGTTTATTGCTCTCTAGAAGACCCTGTTCCTATTTGCAGACTTGCTGAACCAATTTCAGCAAACGCAGAAGGTCATGCACAGATCATACGAAGATTATACGCAACTTCTACGAAGACAACGAAGACCGCAATCGCAAAAGATAAAGACTACAAAAGCCAAACAAAAATATATAAGCCCTGTATACCCGTCTTTGAGCTACGCTCATCCCGCTAATCAGATTTTGAGAGTGTGAGGTCTTTTGGATTTTACAGGATGACCGAACAACATATGGACGATTTAATGACTGAAGGTGATTTACCCGAACCAACAATGGAACAAAAATTGGATTTACTTATGATGCAGCTTGATGAAGAATGAAGAGGCCGACAAGCTTTGCAAGTTCAATTGGCCAATTTGCAATGAACTACCACCGAAAAAGATGGACCGCAACCTGAAGATCTTATACGAAGTACCATCGATGCGACGTTTGAATCTCAATCCATCCGCAAAGAAACAAAGATAAGTAAAAGAAACTTTAAATTTCGTACTTTCAATGGATCTCGAGATGGAAAGACTGTACTTGCATTTATCAGCCAATTTGATGATTAATTTCATGAAGAGACATATGCTGAGAAAGACAAAATTAAATGTGTCACTAATCATTTAGTTGATCGAGCATCTCTATGGTGGACTGTGGTTCGCAAGAGCATTGATTGTCCCACTACCTGGGAGAGTTTCCAAAAGAAGTTTTTGCAGAATTTCCTTCCTCCTCAATTCCATGAAAAAGCCATAAAGCAATGGGATCTTCTACAGTAAAGAGATCGCGAACATATTTCCCAATACATTGAACGTTTTTGGAATGCCCTACTGCAACTACGCATGCTCGAAGATGTACCTGAAGCGACTCACAAACGCAAGTTTATGTCCGGCTTACTTGGACATTACTATGCTGAAGTCAATATGTTCAAGCCAACAACCCTTGAAGATGCAATTTCTTTGGCTCATGACACTGAAGACAAGATTCGAGGAAGAGACAAGTGTCCACAACAATTTCAAACTAATGGTAACTATGGTTCCAAACAATTCAATTCAAATTTTAGAAGATTCAATCAAAGTCGTTTTCTTCCATCTTCATTCCGTAAGTCTTGGACACGACTATCTGTTTTGCCATCAAATACCAATCCAAACCCTAAGCCATCCTCACAGCCAAATCCTAATATTCCTGGACTTCCTGCCATTACCAACAATGTATCTAAAGCCAAACCTATAGTTTGTTACAAATGCCATCAACCTGGACATCTAGCAGCCAATTGTCAATCGAAAAAGCCACCTGTCCATATCAATTATCTTGGAGCAATCGAAGAAGAAGAATGTGAGGAAATGTCTGACTTTACAGAAGATGATGACGACATTGGTACTACTTCGGATATTTTGCCAGGTATGCCAACTCCACATTCTTTGTTGACAATGAAATGTTTGGTGCATGGTAAATAACAGATTATTTTTCATGATGATGGTAGTACACATGATTTTATTTCTGGAAAGTTAGTGAAAGAATTGAATTTACAAACTGTTTCTACACATTATCACATTAAAGCAACATTCCTAGGTACAAGATATAATGGAACACAAGAGGTGCATAACTTAGAAATTAAAATTGGTGAATACACTGAATGAAGGAATTTCCTAGTTGTACCTTTGCAATCTAGTGATAATATCCTAGGTATGCCTTGGCGTCATCAGTATAATCCTGACATAATTTATTCCGTGCATTCAATTAAAATTTATTTTCAAGGAAAACAAATCACATTGAATGGTATGCATGCTTTTAATAATTTTCCACTGCTTACTCATACTCAAGCTAAATGTGCATTACGTAAAAGTAGCAAATCTTATTTAATTTGGGTGAATGAACTTTAAGCTAAAGAAAAACATATGCATCCTAGGCATACATAATTTCTTGCTCAATTTAAAGATAGTTTTGCTGATGATTTACCACCTAGACTACCACCTTCACGTTCTGAAGATCACAAAATAGATTTAATTCCTGGTACACAACCACCATGTAAAGCACCATATAGGCATAACCAAATTGAACAGAAAGAAATTCAAAATCAAGTAGAGGAATTTCTTAACAAAGAATTAATTAGACCTAGTAGTTCTCCATTCGGCGCATCTATCTTATTAGTAAAGAAGAAGAATAATACTTATCGCATGTGCATTGATTATCGTGCCCTGAATAAAGTTACAGTTAAGAATAGATATCCAATACCTAGGGTAGATGATCTTATGGATAAACTACAAGGTTTTGCTATATTTAGTAAGATAGATCTTAAATCTGGTTATCATCAAGTAAGATTAGATAAATCTAATATATTCAAAACTGCATTTAGAATACAATTTGGATACTATGATTTTCTAGTGATACCTTTTGGTTTAACTAATGCACCTGCTACATTTAGTCGCATGATGAATCGCATATTTCTGAAATATCAGCATTGTGTTATAGTATTCTTTGATGATATATTGGTATTTAGTAAAAATGAGAATGAGCATTATGAACATCTGTCTTTAGTTTTAAAGTTGTTAAAAGATAATCAATTATATGCTAATCCTGAAAAGAGTGAATTCTTTCAAACAGAAATTGAATATCTAGGTCATATTGTTTCATCAGAAGGTATTAAAGTTGACCCTAAAAAGATAGAAGCAATTTTAAATTGGCCCATACCCAAAAATGTGCATGAGTTACGTTCTTTTCTAGGTCTTGCTAGTTTTTATAGAAAGTTTGTGCGAAATTTCTCATTACTTGCATTACCTTTGACTAAACTTTTAAAGAAGGGTATTGTTTATAACTGGACTGACAATCAACAAAAATCTTTTGATTTATTGAAACATGCATTAACCCAAGCTCCTATATTACAACTACCTGATTTCAATAGACCATTCTTTTTAGTAGTTACTGATGCTAGTGGATCTGGAATAGGAGCAGTCCTTATGCAAGATAACCATCCCATAGCCTACTCTAGCTATAAACTGAAACCGTCCGAACTTAAATATTCTACCTATGATAAAGAATTGTTAACTGTAGTACAAGCCTTACGTCAATGGAAACATTACTTAATGGGTTCTGAATTTATGATCAAAACTGAACAACAAAGCATTAGACATCTCCTTAGTCAACCCCAAATATCTGACCGACATATTAAATGGGAAGCTTTCATTAAAAGTTTTCATCCCCTTATACAATATCAACCAGGAAAAGAGAATGTTGTAGCCGACACTTTGAGTAGAAGACTGACAATTCATAATATTTCTGTGATATCATTTGATTCCCTTATCCCTATGAAAGATACTTATCATCAGGATCTTACTTTTCAAGCTGATTGGAATAAATTAGTTGCAAATAATTGGATTCCTATTGATCACTGTCTTACAATAATGGATTCATGTTTTATGAAAAGAGATTATGTATTAGAGTTCCATTTAGATCATTTGTTTTGAATGAGATTCATGGTCCTCCATATCAAGGTCATAGAGGTATTATATCTACTTTGTGTACATTGAGACTGAAGATTTTTATTGGCCACATATGGACACTGATGTATCTAACTTTGTTTCTGAATGTTTAGTTTGTCAACGAGTTAAAAGACATCATGGCAAACAATATGGTTTACTGATGCCCTTATCTATTCCATCACGACCATGGAAACAGATTTCTATGGATTTTATTACTGGTTTACCTAACACTAAAGCTAACCATGATATGATTTGGACTGTTGTAGACAGGTTTAGCAAACAAGCATATTTCATTCCATGCAAGAAAACTCTAATTGCATCTCAAGCAGCTCAATTGTTTTTGAAAACTGTTTTCACTAATCATGGTTTACCAAAAGTTATTATTTCTGATCGTGATTCTAGATTTTGTAATAATTTTTGGATTACTTTGTTTGCTAACTTAGGAACAAAGATTGATTTTTCATCTGCATTTCATCCTGAAACTAATGGTCAAACAGAAGCTACTAACAGTACTATTTTAGATCTTTTACGTGCTTACACTATTTCAAAACCACATACATGGGATACATACCTATATTTACTTCAGTTTTCATATAATAATACATCACATACAGCTACAAAGAAAGCACCATTTGAAGTGATTTATGGTTATAGATTCCCTACACCTGTTGCATCATTATTAAATGAAATTCAGACTGCTGATGATACTGCTAACATGCATGTTACTATTTTTGATGAAGTTAAAGATATGATTGCCAAAGCCCAGCAATCATATACAAAGCAAGCAAATAAGAAAAGACAAGCCATGAATTTCAAAGTTGATGATTATGTTTGGTTACGTATAGAAAAATGTAGATTACAAAGTGTAGGTAAACACCCCGTTGTGAAATTAGCACCTAGATTCTATGGACCGTTCAAGATCATACACAAAATCAATGACAATGCATTTAAATTAGAACTACCACCACATTGGAAAATTCATAACGCCTTTCATATTAGCTTATTACGACCCTTTAGAGGCCAATTACCTGTACACCCTATCCATGAAAACCAATCTTTGTTAGATGAAGAGACTGAAATCCTTGAGCCTGAAACTATTATAGACACACTGACTTTATGACCATTAGAACTGGTCGTAGATACTCTAGATATTTGGTCAAGTTTAAAAACCATCCTGTTGAAGAGGCCCAATGGATGCACTCTAGAGACTTAAATGCTTTTCCCACTCTGTTAGCTCCACTTATTCATGTCGTGCAAGCTTTCTACATTGATTTGTGTGCAAAAAGTAGAGTTCTTTTATTCTTGGGGACTTTCTGACGCTCACTACGCACGCTTACGGCATCCGATCTGTGCACGAGGGTATGCCTCCTCCTCAAAATCCTGATGACAACAACAGCCGATACGATCTTCATCACCAACCCCTTGAGTGATGTGAGCTTTCATCCTAACAGGATGGGGATGTGAGTATGGGCTACCCTCTGTATCTATCAATGAGTGAGACAGAGGGTGGGGTGAGTGACCAGTCTTTCCCTCCAAGGGCAGAAGGGATGGCAGGATGTTTACTTTGGAAGCGACCATTCCTGAACTTAAAACAGCTATGTTTGCTCATGATGAGAGTGCCATCAGAGATGTAGAGATCTGGCACAAGAGAATCGGACATGTCAATGTACAAAAGCTGAAATCTATGCAGCAGAAAGAAGTAGTACTTGGATTACCTAAATTCAAGTATAATGATTTTGGTCATGTATGCCCTGCATGTCAGTTTGGGAAGCAGGCACGGTTTCCTTTCATGAGACATGTAAAAAAACAGCACTAGGCCTTTACAGTTGGTACACTCTGATGTCTGGGGTCCTTCACATAATGTTTCCTTTGGTGGTGCACGATATTATGTCTCATTTATTGATGACTTCAGCAGGTACACTTGGCTTTATATCTTGAAACATAAGGATGATGTGTTTGATGCATTTCAAAGACTTCAAGAAACATGCTGAAAATGAATTGGGCTGTTACATATCATGTTTGAGATCAGATGGAGGAGGTGAATATGTCTCAAACTACTTTGACATGTATCTTGCTAAACATGGGATTAGAAGACAACTCACATACAGTTATACACCGCAGCAAAACGGTGTTGCAGAGAGGAAAAACAGGGTTTTGATGGAGTCAGCTAGAGCTATGCTGAATGAAAAATGTCTGCCAAATGGTTATTGGGCTGAAGCAGTGGTGACTGCTGTATATGTGCTGAATCGAACCCCTACAGCAGGGATTCATGATGTCACTCCGTATGAACGACTGTATGGTCATAAACCTGATATTTCACACTTGAAGGTATTTGGCAGCATTGCATATGTGCATATACCGGATGAGAAGAGGAAGAAATTGGATCCTAAGGTAGTGAAAAGTGTATTTATTGGATATGCACAGGAACGAAAAGCTTATAAGTGTTATGTACCTTCTACGCATGAGACACTCATAAGAAGAGATGTGGTATTTGATGAGTTAGCATCTTGGTATGGGAATCCTGTTGCAGTGCCTACTGATGGCTCACCCAGTATAACTCACGCTGAAAATACTCCTGCAGAGAGTACTTCCATGACTAGTCAGATAGGTGCAAGGTACCTGTTCGCAAGGACAAAATGAAGCTTAGCCCAATCATTGCAAGACAATCTTTTGAGAAATGGGGACTTGACTTCATTGGACTGATTAGTCTTGCAATATAGTACTCATAGGCTCAATACATCATTTTTGCTACCAAATACATTACAAAGTGGGAAAAAGCACAAGACACAAGGGAAAATGATAGTAGAACCACTACTAAGTGCCTTTGGGAGTAGATGATCTCATGATTTGGCTACCCTATTGAACTCATTAGTGATCAAGGCATCCACTTCATTAATGAAGTGATCACTCACCTCTTATCAATCTGTTTAATCATCCATCAAACATCCTCACCCTAATACCCTCAAGCAAATGGTCACGATGAGTGTAATAATAATATCTTAGTGAACATCCTGACCAAAGTGGTCTCTGTCTCACATAATGACTGGGACAACAAGCTGATGGTAACCTTATGGGCCTATCAAACAGCCTATAAAACAATGATAAGACAGACTCCCTTCAAGTTAACCTATAGGACTCAAGCCATTTTACCTATAGAGTTCATTGCCCCGAGCCTGAGAATAGCCACCCAAGAGAGATGGGATGGAAAGGAGGCATGATCAACCGCTTGATCAAGCTAGAACGCTTGTCAAAGACTTGACTTCTAGCCACTCATGCTTTGATTTGCAAAAATTCATGTCACAAGAGTTGGTTTGACAAGCATGTCAAGTAGCGAGAATTTGAACAAGGTGACTTAGTGTTGACCAGGACCTTGCAAGTCTAGGAACTCATACATGAGACCTAGAAGGCAAAAAAGAAACTATAGGTACCAACAAACAATCAAGCCACAATGGGTCCCTCAATATGCTAAGAGGGATATATCCGAGTGTAGTGACTCATAGCATCCCAATGACATTCGACGCAATACCGATCAAGTAAGGACCATATCCATCAAATCCCAAACACACTCCTGCTATCAAGGAAGAGGAAATCAATAAGCTACTAAGAGCAAGATTCATTTATGAGATTGAGCACACGGACTGGGTGTCACCCATAGTGATTGTGATGAAGAGGAATGGAAAAAATTAGAGTGTGTGTCAACTACAAGAAAGTCAATGCTACCACAAAGAGAGACAATATTCCGCTACCATACATTGAGCATATTCTCAAGAGAGTGGCAAGTAAAGAGGCTTATAGTTTCCTGGATAGCTTCTCTAGATACAACCAAGTGCAAGTACATCTGCATGATAGGCACGAGACTACCTTTGCTACTGATGACTGGGGCATTTTTGTGTATGTAGTCATGCCCTTTGGCTTGATGAATGCACCAGCCACATTTCAAAGGCTCATGTATGCCATTTTCAAAGACATGCTATGGCAAGGGTTAGAGGTGTTTGTTGATGATCTATGTGTCCACTGTTGAGATGACAAGCTCAACACATGTGGACATTGATGATGGACCGCCTGGTTAGATGGGTCCACACGTCTAGACTTAGCACGTCGGTGGTCATTATGACTCTCACATGGCCACTGACTCATTACTTATTATATTCAGGTTGTTACACCTATTTATAGCTGGCATAGTTATAGCGCCAGTCAACTAGTGTAGTCGGTTATGCATTGTTTGACTTAGTAGGCCACTTTCTTTTTATCTTGTATCTTATCTATACTTTGTGTACATTGTGAAGAGTGTGAAGAAGAAGAAGAAATCAGCAAGAAAACGTTTTGGCCTCCATCTCTCTTCTTGTCTCTTGAGTAAGCTTCTCCTTGTGCATTCTGTGTGTGTTCGGCGCAACATCTTGAGCAACCCCCTCCACCACGCGATTCTTGACATGGTATCAGAGCCGCACCACTGAGAGAGGCTGATTTCGAAGGTTGAAGCAAAGGAGAAGAAGCAAGGTTCGAGCAAGCAAGCCACGGGTAAGAAGCTCTCCCATCCTTCCACTCTTTCTCTTAGATAGTGCTTGTGGAGGCACCGGAAGCAGAGCAAAGCAAAAATCTCAGATTACAGTGAGATTTGGTGTGTGCAAAGAGCACTGTGTATTCTGCAGATAAACCCTATAGGGCTTACCGCAGTTATTTTGGGCATCTGAGGCCGTTTCAGGGCCCGTTTTAGAGTCGCAAGGTTGCGGACAACAGTTTTAGGGTACGCTGTGACTTTAGCTGTATCGATCGACAGTGGGTGCGTAGGTTACAGATTTCAGATCTGTAAGATTAAAGGTGTTTACCAGTGAGTAAACACGAGGTTTATCTGCAAACAGGTTGCAGATTGCATGTATTGTTGAGCAGACAGTGAAAAAGGCTGTCTAGTGTATTGCTATGTACTACAGGTCGAGGATTGCAGAAGATTTGCTTGTTGTTTGGTATTATTCTTGTGATAATGGCAGAGAACAGTGGAAGCCCCATCATTGAGAAGCTCGACAAGAACAACTACCCTTCATGGAAGTTCCGTGTCACGAACTTTCTTATTGGAAAAGGCCTCTACGAGTTCGTTTCAGGTGAAGAAAAGGAGCCGGAGGTGAGTGATCCTCCAACTGCAGAAGAGATAAAGGCACGAAAGGAATGGAATGCAAAAGACAAGAAGGTCATGTATTGGTTGTCTGCAGTAATTGACAATAATATGTTGGGACACATTAGAAATGCAGAGAATGCATATGCAGCTTGGACCATACTTGAAAGTATGTTTTCTGTAAATACAAAGGCACGAAAGATTCAACTCAAGCAAGAGTTGAATACATTGAAGAAAGGGAAGATGTCTATCAATGAGTATGCATTGAAGGTAAGGAGCATTGCAGATGCATTGGCAGTGATTGATGCAATGCCCGATGATGATGATTTGCTGTCGTCTACCTTGGGTGGACTTAACAATGAAAAGGCTTGGAAGTCTTTTGTAACTTTCGTATATGTCAGAAAGCCATTTCCAAATTTCGATGAGTTGGTCTCCCTTATGATCACTGAAGAGATCAACATGCAGAGTGAGACATCTGAAAGAAGCGGTGAACAGGTCCAAGCTTTCTACTCTAGTTCAGGAAGGGGACGTGGCAGGTTCTCTTCAAAAGGCTCTGGTACAGGACGTGGTAGCGACAACCAGCAAAACAGATTGAATCAGCAATTTGGCGATATGCAGGTTTCAGGAGGTCGTGGTAACTTTAGAGGCAAGGGGAGCTTTAGAGGAAGAGGTGGATGGCAGAACAGAGGTTCTAACAACTCTGGTATTGTGTGCCACTACTGTGGAAAAATAGGTCATATTGCAGCCCAATGTTATGCCAAGAAAGATGATATTCGGAGTGGTAAGTTGCAGCAAGGAAACTATGCATCGTCTTCACGACAGAATGAAGAAAAAAATGAACGTCTGTTTGTTATGCAGCATATGCTGAATGCTGTTACAGGAAAGGGAACACATGAAGATGTTTGGTATATCGATTCAGGTGTATCCAATCATATGACCAGCCATGCAGAATGGTTTGGAGAGATGCAGGATTTGCAGAATGCAGGTTATGTGCAGACGGGTGATGACTCATGCCACCCAATTTCACACATTGGAAAAGTTCCCTTATCCTTGCATGATGGTAAGACAAAGAGTCTTTCAGATGTATTACATGTGCCATCTATTACAAAGAATTTGTCAGTCGGTCAAATGGTAGAGCAAGGGCTGCAAGTCAGATTTAATGCAAAGGGCTGCTTTGTAGAAGACTTCAATGACAAGTGCAGGTTGGTAGCAAAGGGAAGTAGAGTTGGACGTATGTTCATTCTAGATGCTGGAATTCCTACTATGAATGCTGCTATGTATGCCAAAGGAAAAGGTGTTGTTGCAGACATTGAAATTTGGCACAAACGCATTGGACATGCAAATGTACAAAGGCTGAAACTAATGCAGTCCAAAGGGTTGGTTACAGGTTTGCCTACATTTAGAGTTGCAGAATTTCAGAAGGTATGTGAAGCATGTCAGTTTGGTAAGCAGGCAAGGCAACCCTTTTCACATGATAGAGATATAAGCAGAAATATTCTTGATGTTGTACATACAGACATTTGGGGGCCTACACAAAATGTATCTCTTGGAGGCAGTTCATACTTTGTCACATTCATTGATGATTGTTCTAGAAAGCTGTGGGTATATTTTATGAAGGAAAAGAGTGAAGCATTTGAGCACTTTAGAACTTTCAAGGCTGCAGTTGAAAGAGAAACAGGCTTGAAAGTAAAGTGCCTGAGGTCAGATGGAGGGGGAGAGTACCTCTCAAATGAGTTCAGTGATTTTCTGAAGTCTCATGGGATAAAGAGACAGTTCACATGCAGGTATACCCCATAGCAAAATGGGGTTGCAGAAAGGAAAAACAGGCATATTGCAGAAGTTGCACGCGCCTTGATGGCTGAAAAGAATATGCCTAAGCATTTTTGGTCTGAGGCTGTTCATACTGCTGTTTATATTATGAACAGAACTCCCACAGCTGCAGTTCATGGCATGACCCCCAAAGAATGTTTTACAGGTAAGAAGTCTGATGTTTCAAACTTGAAATTATTTGGCTGCATTGCGTATGTTCATGTGCCAGATGAGTTGCGGAAGAAACTGGATCCAAAGGCTGAAAAGTGTGTCTTTATTGGATACTCTTTAGAGCAGAAAGGGTATCGCTGTTACAACCCTGTCACATGTAAGTTTAGAGTGAGCAGGGATGTCATCTTTGATGAAATGAGCAGTTGGTATGCATCTAGTGGTGATGCATTGGATGTTGATGATGATCATGATACTCATGTGCAGGCTGAAAGGCAAGAATCACGGACCCTTAGTGGACCAGAGACATCATCTAGTAGTCCTTGGTCTGGGAGACTAAGGAGTACCTCTACATCTTCAGGTGCATCTAGTAGCACTACAGGTAAAGAAAAAGGAAAGAATAAAGTGTCAGAAGGCATTGATGCAGTTCTTGATGGAGACTCCAGTGGCTCAGAGAGCTTAGATGATGAGCTTGGCATTCCTTCAGTGAGAACTCTAGGTGTGCAGAGAGCACGGGCTGATGCAAAGACTCCATTGAGTGATCCAGTGGTACGCAGGTCTAGCAGGGTGAGATATCCTGTTAAAAGATTTGGTTTTGAAGGTTATGCAGCTCACCATTATGCTTATATGGTGAAACTAGTTGAGGATGTTGAGCCTACATGTTTTGAGGAGGCTGTTGGTCATGCTCATTGGGATGCAGCAATGGATGAGGAGATGGCTGCATTAGAGGCTAATAAGACTTGGGATCTAGTATCATTGCCGAAGGGAAAGAAAGCTATTGGATGTAAGTGGGTTTATAAGATTAAGCACAATGCAGATGGTTCTATTAGCAGGTACAAAGCTAGGCTGGTTGCAAAAGGCTATGCCCAGACATATGGCATAGATTATGATGAAACCTTCAGTCCAGTTGCTAGGATGGCAACTGTCAGATGTGTGATTGCTTTGGCAGCAGCCAAAGGTTGGAGGTTGCAGCAAATGGATGTAAAGAATGCCTTCTTGCATGGTGATTTGCAGGAAGAAGTGTATATGGATCAGCCAGCAGGTTATGAAGATTTAGAGCATCCCACGTATGTGTGCAGATTGAAGAAGGCACTCTATGGGCTCAAGCAAGCACCTAGAGCATGGTCTGACAAGATTAGAGAGTATCTTGTCAATATTGGTTTTTATGTTTCTGATGCTGATCACTCACTTTATGTGAGAAAAGGAGATGCAGGTTTGGTCATCATAGTCATCTATGTGGATGACTTGATTATTACAGGTGATAGTGATAGTGGGATTGCTGAAGTTAAGGCTTGTTTGAAGATGAAGTTTGAGATGAAGGATCTAGGTGAGCTAAGGTACTTCCTTGGCATTGAGGTGGTCAGATGTGATGATGGTATATGGCTGTCCCAAAGACAGTATGGCTTGGATATGTTGTCCAAGTATGGTATGACAGCATGCAAACCACTTTCAGTCCCGTTGGAGCAGAATGTAAAGCTGAGTGCTAATGTTGGGGATGAGATAGAAGACCCTACTATGTTCAGGAGGATAGTGGGGAGTTTGATCTACATGACCATTACAAGGCCAGACTTGAGCTACGATGTTGGTCTTGTGAGTCAGTTTATGCAAGTACCTAGAAAGCCACACTTGGATGCAGTCAGATGCATATTGAGATATGTGAAGTCCACATTACATTATGGACTTTTCTATGAGGCAGGTACAGATGTACAGGTGTTTGGATACACAGATGCAGATTGGGCTGGTAGTATGTCTGATAGAAGATCTACCAGCGGATACATGTTCTCTCTTGGTAGTGCAGCAGTTGCATGGAGCAGCAAAAAGCAATCTACAGTTGCTTTGTCGAGTACAGAGGCTGAGTATAGAGGTGCTGCTGTTGCAGCATGTGAGGTAGTATGGCTGCAAAAGCTATTGGCTGATTTGGATGTCCAGGTGGAAGGTCCAGTTGTCATTTATTGTGACAACATGAGCAGTATACAGTTGGCTAGGAACCATGTGTTCCATGCCAGGACAAAATATATTGAGGTACACTACCACTTTGTGAGAGAGAAGGTACTAGTAGGTGAGATTGACTTGGTGTATGTCAGCACACATGATCAGATAGCTGACATCTTCACAAAGGCATTGGGTACAGAGAAGCTTCAAAAGTTTCGAAGCTTACTTGGAGTTGCAGAGATGCAGTTGAGCTTGAGGGGGAGTGTTGAGATGACAAGCTCAACACATGTGGACATTGATGATGGACCGCCTGGTTAGATGGGTCCACACGTCTACACTTAGCACGTCGGTGGTCATTATGACTCTCACATGGCCACTGACTCATTACTTATTATATTTAGGTTGTTACACCTATTTACAGCTGGCATAGTTATAGCGCCAGCCGACTAGTGTAGTCGGTTATGCATTGTTTGACTTAGTAGGCCACTTTCTTTTTATCTTGTATCTTATCTATACTTTGTGTACATTGTGAAGAGTATGAAGAAGAAGAAGAAATCAGCAAGAAAACGTTTTGGCCTCCATCTCTCTTCTTGTCTCTTGAGTAAGCTTCTCCTTGTGCATTCTGTGTGTGTTCGGCGCAACATCTTGAGCAACCCCCTCCACCACGCGATTCTTGACATCCACTCCACTTGGAAGGCACACTTGGGTAAGCTTTGAGCAGTCTTTGATAGATGTAGACTATATTGTCTCTCACTGAATCCCTTGAAATGCCATTTCTGTGTGAAGCATAGATGCATCCTAGGGCACATGGTGTCAAAGAATGGCATTGCCATTGATTTCTCTAAAGTGAGGACTATCGTCGATCTTCCAACACCAACCAACAAAACAAGGGAGTGCAGTGCTTCCTCAACCATACAAGGTACTATCGATGATTTGTGTTAAACTATGCATTAATTGCTAGGACTCTATACAAAATGTTGGTGATATTTGAATGGACCAAGGAATGCCAGTGTGAATACGAAGAACTGAAGAAGGCTCTAACTATATCACTAATATTACATGCCCTAGACTGGACCATAACCTTCCACATTCATATTGATGGCTCAAAGTTTGCCATGGGGGCTGTGTTGTGCCAACCGGGTGAACATAATTTATACTATCTAGTAAGCTTTGCTATAGTAGAAAACTCACAGATATTAAGATGAACTATTCCACCATGGAGAGGGAAGGGTTAGCCATGGTGTTTGATGTGAAGAAATTTTAGCATTACCTTTTGGCTACACTCTTTGTCTTCTTTGTTGACCATTAATCCTTGCTTTATCTTGTTCACAAAACCTATGCTACGAGACACATTGCTCGATGGTTACTTATGCTTCTAGAGCTTGACTTCTTTGTGGTTATACGCAAAGGGAAGGAGCACTACACAATGGCCGACCATATGTCTTGCATGCCCACAAGAGAAGCCGCTAGACAATGCATCACGAATGACTTGCCCAATGCACATATGTTTAACCTATTTAGCAAAATGTACTTGTTTAAAGCTCACTTGACCCCATACTAGGTAGATGACGTAGTCCAAGTACTGGAGCACGGTGTTGTAGTGCGTAGGGTTGAAGGTCACCACAGGGGTTTGGCAAGAGAAGAATGTATGAGGGTTCGAGAACTTAGACTCCAGAGATGGTAGAGATAAGAGAAGGTTCAAGCTAAGTTCTTGAAGATAAGAGATAGTAGGGTAAAGGTAGATTCAGGGAGAGGAGTAGATGGAAGAGAAGGGGTTTGAAAAAATTGAAGACATAGAAGAATACTAATAGAGATGAAGCCTGTCAGTTTCTTTCAGCATTATAAGAAGATATAACTTTAATAGACAAAAACGTGTATAAAATAATACGTTCCTATATGCTGCTCAGATCGCCAATCTGATTCTTCCATTAGCTCTAAAAGGGGGGTAAAATACAAGCACACTTGGCCAGAATTCTGTGAGATCACTTCTTCTTCATCTCCCCCTTCGGAGTGCTGTTCACTACCTAAAAAAAACGATCGCACGTCACCGATTTTGTCAATCTCTCTTTTTACATAAAATCCTCTCAAATTGGCTAAAAGCTACATGCTTTCTTTTACATGTCATCCTAATCTAGAATTTGTCTATAGCTTTATGGATTTTTACAAGAGATAATATCTAGAATATCAAAAATTGGCCCAAAACTTGTCCAAAAATCTAATATTTTTGAACCATGGACACTAACACTAATGTTAAACTTTCTCTTCGTTTGAAGAGTTTGATTCTTTTTCCAGCTATGGGTATCTTTATGCTTATTCCATCCAATTCAGCCAATGAATATGTGGCATTGTCATGAACGACCTTTACCACATATGGGCCAAACCAACGCTTTACCATCTTCCTAGAAGCACTGTATTGATTGTCTATGCTACTGTCATAGACAAGCACCCAATCATTTTCTTGAATTGCTCTTGGCGGATGTTGATGTAGCTGATCAAATCTTCTTTTGTTCTTTAGTCTTTCTGTCTTTAGCTTCTCAATAGCTACTTGAACAACTTCAGGCCTTCTTTCTAGCTACCATATGCACAAAGTCAGCAAGTCTTCTCTACTGATGCCTTCCTCCCAAGGTAAAAGACTCCATGTGAGAATATATTATTCAATTGGCATAATTGGTTGTTGTCCATGCATAAGTTCAGCTGGCATATAGCCAGTCACTGAACTGTGAGTAGTCCAGTCAGTCCATAATGCAAAAGTAGCATTTTAGGCTATTCTTTGATCTTTCCTCTACAAGACTTTGCTATAGCTTTGAGAATAGGTTGATGACCTCTCTCACTCTTTCCATGGCCTTCAAGTTTGTAGGCTGATGTCAAAGCCAACTTGATACCCAATTGAGAAAGAAGTTGTGTGCCTCATCAGCATCCAATTTTCCTCTATCTGCAGTTGCTTTACCCACACAACCATATCTGCAGTTGCTTTACCCACACAACCATATCTACAAAACACATCTTCAAGCAAAAAATGATAAACAACTTGAGTGATCTTGGTTGTTAAGGCTTTTCCTTCAACTTGATTGGTTAGATCTTCTCTTGAAAGCACTAAATACCTCATATTCCATATTCTTGTAGGCATGGTTACAAGATCAATAACCCATCTATAATATTTAGACAAGGGATAAGTTAGTTGTAACCCATCTCGATGCTTGACCATAGAATACATCTAACACACATAACAGGTTTCAACAAAATGTGCTATGTCCCGATACATGTTTGTCCACCAATATTTTTCTTTGAGTTTACTAAAGGTTCCCCATATGCCTCTATGCCCAGCCCATAGGCTTTCATGAAATTCCATCATTACCTATTGTTGCAATCTTTTGTTACCTAAAACTCAGGCAGGCACTCCTTTGTTCTTCTTTGCGTGCTTCCATAGATGTCATTCTTTAAGAAAAAAGCCATAAGCTTTCCTCTTGATGTGCTTGAACTCCTCATCAGTCCAAGTCTCCTTCTTCCTCATTGTGCTCAAATATTGGCCGATCTTTAGCCAATCTTCTTCAAGGAAATGAACTAGAACTTGAGCAATGCAATGAGCATGCTGACTTCTAGTTGACCACCCTATTGTTTTCACCTTTGGACCAGTATATGCATTAACTGAAAACATATTTTTAGTAGCCATAGAATGAAAGTCTTCAAGTATGAATTCTCCAGCTTTATCTTCTTCCATAAGCTCTTCTTCATTGTCATATCTTGCATGTGATAGCATGTCAGCCAACTGGATTCACCTTTCCTGTAATATGCTTTAATTTGGGGTTGAGAGATTTAATATATGCAATGCATCTTAGCATAGCAATGTCAGGTGTAGAGCAGTTGGTAATCATGCCAAGAGTGGAAGACAATCAGTTTACGGAAGCACCTATAAAGTATTCATAATCACACTTTAATGCTATTACGACTCCCCACAATTCCCTTTTTACTTGTGCATATCTTCTTTGACATTCATTGAGAACTTTTGCTCCAAAATGAATTGCATACTTGTTATCTTCAAGATCCTCTTCGCCAACAATCCATCCTATCCCAATGGGACTTGTATCCACAATAAGGATGATGGGTTGACCATTTGAATAATCAACCCTTTTGAGAGTGGGGGATGAAATTAACAGCTTCTTTAATTTACTCATAGTGAGAGTATGCTCATTACCCCAAGAGAATCTTTGGTCTTTTCTTAATAATTGATAAAAATTTTTGGCTACATGAGCAAAATGTGGTATCCATATGAGATAAAATATGCATGTGCCAAGAAATCTTGTTACTTTTGAAACATTTGTGCATTTTTCTTGCATTTTGCTGATGGCATCTGTGGGAGCTTTCACTCAAGTGCCAAGACCCATGGACCGCTTATTGATTCAAGCGTTCCAAGCCGAGCACTAATTGTTGAGATATCGAGCTCCACTCGTGATACGCCAGGGTGACCGTTGTGTATTTATGTCACCGACTTGTCAGTTGCAGACGCGGTTGGTACACCGCCCATGAATAATAGCTACATGATAGCTATCCTTATCTACTCTAGTTCGTGGCTCAGTTAGTATGCCACCTTAGTTAGTTGAGTTTGGTTTGAGACCCATATTTAGGGTTCTTCTATTTCTTTGTACTAGAGTTCTTTTGGCTTCCA
Source organism: Lygodium microphyllum (assembly GCF_053477565.2). Classification (NCBI taxonomy): domain Eukaryota; kingdom Viridiplantae; phylum Streptophyta; class Polypodiopsida; order Schizaeales; family Lygodiaceae; genus Lygodium; species Lygodium microphyllum. The sequence goes on along the minus strand of NC_141154.1, from coordinate 31,386,513 downwards.
CAACTAAGAAGAGGAAAACTGTTTTCAGCCTCCACCCTTGTGTGTATTCCCCCATTGTGCAAGCAAGAAAGCTACAAGTGAGACTCCTTCCTTCTCTCCCACAATCTTGACATGGTATCAGAGCCTTGTTCGTGGTAAGGAGCTCAAGAAAGCAAGTCAAGCTCGCGGTGTTTTGGTAAGAGGAGCAGTGTTGCTTTCATTTTCTGTTTTGGGAGCAGATCTCTGCAGGTAGCACAACCGGAAATTGCAGGAGTGCATTGTCTCAGGTTGAGACGCCCTTCGCGGTGAAGCAAGAGGGCAGTATATGCTGCGGGAAAGGGCTTTAGCCCTTGGCGATCATATTTTTTTGATTTGAGGCCATTTCGGGGCCTGTTTTGGAGGCGGAAGTTTTCTGCACGCACTCAGGAAAAAGCCCAGTTTTATGCTGTGCAGCCACTGTTCTACAGGTCGGTGAAAAGTTACTGTAGAAATTGCATCGTATGCTTATGTGCAGAGACATTGGGAGTTACAGAATCATCCTTGGTTCCTGTTTATGCAAAATCGTCACTAGAAAGTGACTGTGTGGTCAAATACCACTTTCGCCAGTTTTGCAAATTTGCCCTTGTGAGGCTGAAGCTGTGTTCTTTGCAGTGACAGAACTTTTTGCAGTATTCTGTAATGGCGTCTGATTCTCTCTCACAGATTGTCACTGAAAAGCTTGACAAGAACAACTTCCAAGCATGGAAGTTTAGAATGACGAATTTCCTTATGGGAAAAGGATATTGGGAGTTTGTTGCAGGAAATGAAGAAGAACCAGTTCTTCCTGATGTTCCCAATCAACAGCAAATGCAGGCATTCAAAGCATGGCATGAGAGAGACAGGAAAGTTATGTACTAGCTGTCTATCAGCATTTCAGACTCTATGATTGTGCATATTCAGGATGCAAGTACGCCAAAGGAGGCATGGGATACTCTGTCAAAAATGTATAGCACAAATACGCAAGCCAGGAAAATGCAGCTCAAGCAAGAGTTGCATAATGTGCAAAGAGAAAGTATGAGCATCAATGACTACCACATGAAGGTGAAGAAGATTGCAGATGCACTTGCTTCCATTGGGTCGCCAGTGGAAGATGATGATTTAGTTTCTGTGACCTTGAATGGTCTAGGAAAGGATTATGCACAGTTTCGGACATCCATTTCAGTTCGTGAAAGATTTCCTGATTTTGAGGAGTTGATTGCTCTTCTAATTTCTGAGGAGCAGAGAAATGGTGGTGCATCTTCTTCAGGAGGAACTTCAAAAGAAACTGTCTTCTACTCAAATGCTGGAAGAGGTAGAGGCAGAGGTAGAGGAGGCCGATTTGGAGGCCGTGGTAGAAATCAGAATATGCAGCAAACTCAAGAAAACCAGTCCTATGGAGGAGGACGTGGTAACTCTAGAGGCAGGGGGAGCCAAAGAGGTCGTGGTGGATGGCAAAGAGGCCAAAATGCAAACAGTAATGTTGAATGCTACTATTGTGGCAAAATGGGTCATATGGCTAAAGACTGCTATAAAAAGCAGAATGACATCATGAATGGAAAACTGCAACAAGGAAATTATGCATCTTCTAGTAGACAGGGTGATGACAGAAATGAGCATTTGTTTATGGTGCAGCACATGAACAATTCTGTGACAAGTGCAGAAGAAAGCAATGATGTATGGTATGTTGACTCAGGTGCATCAAACCACATGACAGGTCATGCAGAATGGATGGAGGATGCAAGGAAAATGGAAAAACCAGGATTTGTGGAGACTGGTGATGATACTGCACATCCTATTGTGCAGATTGGAAAAATTCCTTTGTCTATGCAGGATGGGAAAAAGAAATACCTGTCCGATGTATTTCATGTCCCGAATATCACTAAGAATCTGGTTTCTGTTGGTCAAATGGTTGAGCAGGGCTTGCAGGTCAGATTTAATCCTCATGGATGCTTTGTTGAGGATATGAAAAATAAAGGTCGCTTGATAGCAAAAGGAAAGAAGAAGGGCAGAATGTTTACATTGGATGCAGACATGTCTGAATTGAGTGCAGCAATGTTTGCACATGGGACCGGTGTAGTTGCAGATATTGATATCTGGCATAAACGCATTGGTCATGTTAATGTACAGCGACTTAAATCAATGCAGGCCCAAAATATTATTGCAGGTTTGCCAAAATTCAAGGTTGCAGAAATGCATAAGGTATGTGAAGCCTGTCAGTTTGGAAAACAGGCAAGGAAACCATTTCCTAGACATGTTCAAGAGAGTAAGAAGCCATTGGAATTAATCCACTCTGATGTGTGGACTACTAAAGCTGCATCTCTTGGAGGCTGTCATTATTTTGTCAGTTTTATTGATGACTATAGCAGAAAAGTTTGGGTGTATTTTATGAAAAAGAAAAGTGAAGTTTTTGGGCATTTCAAAACTCTTAAAGCTATGGTTGAAAAAGAAACAGGCCTGCAAATAAAATGCCTAAGGTCAGATGGAGGGGGAGAGTACCTCCCAAATGAGTTTGCAAGGTTCCTGCAGGAGCATGGCATAAAGCAGCAATATTCATGCAGTCATACCCCACAGCAAAATGGAATTGCAGAAAGAAAAAACAAACATATTGGAGAGGTGTCTCGTGCCATGCTCAATGAAAAAGACCTGCCAGATTTTTATTGGGCTGAAGCAGTTGCTACAGCAGTCTACATAATGAACAGGACTCCCACTGCAGCAATACATGGAATGACTCCAGAGGAGAGGTATACTGGTAGGAAACCAGATATTTCTCATTTGAAAATTTTTGGTTGCATTGCCTATGTACATGTGCCAGATGAGTTGAGATCCAAGTTGGATCCAAAAGCTGAGAAGTGCATCTTTATTGGTTACTCTCTGCAGCAAAAAGGGTATAGATGCTATAACCCTTCTACTCGTAAGTTTACAGTGAGTAGAGATGTTGTTTTTGATGAGATGAGTAGCTGGTATAAACCAATAAATGTGATTGATGATGTAGATGCACAAAATGGTAATGCTGCACAGAATTCACAACAGCAGTCACAAAATATTAGTGGACCTGGAGCGTCCTCTAGCAGTGGTTCACATTCTTCGCCATGGACAGGCAGATTGAGATCAGGAGAATCTTCTCAAAGTAATGCAGATAGTGGTATGCAGGTATCACGAAAAGGAAAAGAGAAGGTTGATCAGCCCATGTTTGATGTGAATGCAGGTCACTCTTATGTGGATGGTGAATCCAGTGGCTCAGAACAGAGCATTGATGATGAGTTGGGTATTCCTTCTATTGTTACACCTGGAGTAAGGAAGACCAGGGATGTTTTGAGAGCACCTGGGAGTGAACCTACTTTGCGCAGGTCTACGAGAGCTAGGTATCCTGTGGATAGGCTGAAATATGATGGATTTACAGCCATTCACTATGCATATATGGTTAAAGTGATACAGGAACCAGAACCCACTTCTTTTGAGGAAGCCATGGGAAAAGAAAAATGGGAGAAAGCCATGGATGAAGAAATGGATGCCTTGGAAGCAAATGCTACATGGGAATTGGTACCTTTGCCTAAAGGTAAAAATGCAATTGGCTGTAAGTGGGTTTATAAGGTGAAGCACAATGCAGATGGTTCTGTGAACAGATAGAAGGCAAGATTAGTAGTCAAGGGGTATGCACAAACATATGGCATTGACTATGAAGAAACATTCAGTCCGGTTGCAAGGATGGCAACCGTAAGAGCAGTCATTGCTATGGCTGCATCAAAGGGATGGTCTTTACATCAGATGGATGTAAAGAATGCCTTCTTGCATGGTGATTTGCAAGAAGAGGTCTATATGGAGCAGCCACCAGGTTATGTGCATGCTGTTCATCCTGAGTTTGTTTGCAGGTTGAAGAAAGCTTTGTATGGCTTGAAGCAAGCACCTAGAGCATGGTCTGACAAGATAGGACAGTATCTTGTCACTATTGGCTTTCAGATTTCCAAGGCAGATTTCTCACTTTATGTGAGAAAAACAGAGAACGGTATTATGCTACTTGTCATTTATGTTGATGATTTGATCATGACAGGTGACAGTGATGAAGATATCCTTCATGTGAAAATGCTATTGAAGCAGAAGTTTGAGATGAAGGATTTGGGAGAGCTGCGTTATTTCTTGGGCATTGAGGTGATTAGATCACCAAGTGGGATACAGCTCTTGCAGAGGCAGTATGGATTGGACATGCTGTCCAAATATGGGATGACAGGCTGTAAGCCTATTTCAGTTCCTTTGGAGCAGAATGTGAAGCTGAGCGCAGATGCAGGTGAGCTTCTGGAAGACCCTACTATGTACAGACGCATAGTAGGAAGCTTGATTTATATGACTATTTCCAGGCCAGATTTGAGCTATGCTGTTGGATTGGTAAGTCAGTTTATGCAGGCTCCAAGGAAACCACATTTGGATGCGGCTAGACGCATACTCAGGTATGTGAAGTCCACATTGCAGTATGGACTATTTTATGAGACTGGGGTTCAGATACAGTTGCATGGATACACTGATGCTGATTGGGCTGGTAGTATTTCTGATAGACGATCTACCAGTGGATATGTGTTCTCTTTTGGGAGTGCTGCAGTCACTTGGAGCAGCAAGAAACAGCCTACAGTTGCCTTGTCGAGCACAGAGGCTGAGTACATGGGTGCAGCAATGGCTGCATGTGAGGTAGCTTGGTTGCATAAGCTACTTTATGATATGCATCAGTCTACAGATGGGCCAGTTGTCATTTATTGTGACAACATGAGTAGTATACACTTGGCAAATAACCCAGTCTATCATGCTAGAACAAAGCACATTGAGGTGCATTATCACTATGTGCGGGAGAGGGTTTTACTAGGTCTTATTGATCTAGTTTATGTCAGCACAGAGGATCAGGTAGCTGACATATTCACGAAGGCATTGGGCGCAGAGAAGCTGCGCAAGTTCAGAGACCTGCTTGGTGTGCAGGAATTGGGATTGAGCTCGAGGGGGAGTGTTGAGATATCGAGCTCCACTCGTGATACGCCAGGGTGACCGTTGTGTATTTATGTCACCGACTTGTCAGTTGCAGACGCGGTTGGTACACCGCCCATGAATAATATCTACATGATAGCTATCCTTATCTACTCTAGTTCGTGGCTCAGTTAGTATGCCACCTTAGTTAGTTGAGTTTGGTTTGAGACCCATATTTAGGGTTCTTCTATTTCTTTGTACTAGAGTTCTTTTGGCTTCCACAACTAAGAAGAGGAAAACTGTTTTCAGCCTCCACCCTTGTGTGTATTCCCCCATTGTGCAAGCAAGAAAGCTACAAGTGAGACTCCTTCCTTCTCTCCCACAATCTTGACACTAATGGCTACCTCTCACGTAGCCGACGCGCAATGCATACCTTACGGGTGTAGTGAGCTTATCTTGATGCCGTTCGAATTACCTCCTCTCCCGTGCACTCAGGTAGCTCCATGATCCAAGTGCAAGCTTCAAGCAAGCTCCATCCTCAAGCTCCACACTCCAAGCTCCATGTCCGCGAGCAAGACAAGAGAAGAGAAGAGAAGAGAATAAGAGAGGAGAAGATGGAGAGCTTCTCCTCCTCGGTCCCTCACCCTCACACACTCACTCCCTCACACTCTCACACTCCCTCTCTCAAGCACAAGCTCAAGCAAGCAAGAACAAGAAGAAGAAGAAGAAGAGGAGAGCTACTTTTGGCCACACACAAGAATGAGCTTCTCATTCACTTTTCAACTTTATATACAAAACCCTAAATCCCTTTTGGGCGGTCATCCCCTTTTTCCCCTTTTTACATGGTCGGCCATAGCCTAGGCCCTTTTTCCCATTGTCCTTCTATCTTCCTAGCTTCCTTTCCACCGCCCGTCTACATTTACAAATTGCACGGGTGAGAGCCCGGCGCTCTTTTATAAGATTTCAGGATGCACCTTTTTATTTTAAAATGCGCATTTCCCCTTTTGCCTTTGCCTTGGACTTTTAAGGTTGCCCTTGCGCTTTTGGCCTTTTCTCCTTTTCTTTCTTCAGTCGGGCTACCTTTTTTCCGCCTTTGCCCTGCGTCTTTTCCACTTCCTTTTGCTTTCTTCATGTTGGGGTTAACATTACCCCCCTCCTAGATGAGTGTCAGTCCCATGGCACTCACCGTCGTAGGTAGCAGGCTGTAGCATGCACCGAAGACGTGGGTGACAAGGATGCCTGTGGTTTTCGTGGAGGCGTATTTGTGGTGGTGTGACAGAAGGTCCTGGGGGCCTGTTGGTGGCCAAGGTGGCTGGTGGAAGGTTGTTGGAGTTGGTGGTAGGGCTATGCTGTGTTGGGGATTGCATTACTGATCAACACAAGTGTTGGTTCCTTGGGGATTCTGCACATGTCGATTCTTTGCGGGCTTGTCGGATGGTAAGGGATAAGCATTCAGAGTTGGGTGTTGATGAAGATCGAACGACACTTTCTGTGGAGTCTTCAACACCTGCAATTTGAAAACCTCTCGTGTGGTCTCTCCCTAAGGGGTAGTGCTAGTCTTCTTATTGTGCACAAGACATATTTGATTAGTTTGGGAGATAGGTCGAACTCTAAGCAAGCTGAGAGTATTGTCCTGCACTTGAGGACCCAAACTGTGGATATACTTTGGTGCAAATATTATGTGAGTGCTCGTGCATACTTAGATATTACATAGTTAGAAGACCGTGGGCTAGTTTCTCATAACAATTCATGGATGAAGCAAAGTTGTCCATGTGGAGAAGGAGTACGCGTGAAGGCATATGAGACATCCTTTGCATTGTTACTGCACGATGTAGCATAATGGAATACAAGGACACCGCACTTTCAGTAGCTGGAAACCATTGGACTTGCTTGATGAGTACGGTGTACTTTTCATGGCCAATCGTGTGGTGCTTATCACTACTGATTGCAATGGTACGAAGGCAAAGTGCAAAAGAAAATTGTGCAAGTGGGTCAGGGTGACAGGTCTAACCCTAGGCGAGACAAGCTCCCCAGGTATGTCCTGCCCTTGATGTGCCCTGAACAATTGTGGGTGACTGTAAGGGGCTAGGGGACTAGGAACGAAGCCGGCCGACCAAGGTCACCAGAGGTTCCTAATTTGAGGACCCCTAGGTGCTGTGCTGTGATCGTGGGTGCTTCTTATTTTTCCGTTCATTTCTTTTCCTTTTCTTTTCCTTTCTTTTTGTTTCTTTTTCTTTTTCCTTCTTTCTTTTCTTTTTTCTCTTTTTTTTTTTGGTGCCTGAGTACAATCATTACAATATGTTGAGGCTATCAGCCTTTCAATGGGTTGGAAAATGTCAAGCTTCGAAGGCTCGGAAAGTGAATAGTACAATGATGATGGTGTTCTAGCCTCGTTGTTAGAGAAGCAGTTGGCGAAAGGGGGAGATACACTTGAGCTATTGTAACCCTCCATGCGGCACATTCGATGTGGGTACACTTGAGGTGATGGCTGCCGTGAGCCAACTATAGAGCTTGACCCAAAAAGGGGCGTGGCCCAGGAATGTTTTGTGGGCCATGCAATGTGGGCAGTTGGCAAGGGTGCTTTCAGCAGCGTGGCTTTGCCGCGGCTCGTTGTGGGGTTGTGGGTGTTGCGGTGATTGGGCATTGAACATTTTCGCACAAGGACCTGTATTATCCTGCATCCACTTGTCGCTTCATGAGAGCATATGCATTGTGTATGCTGCAACTATAATAAACCAGTGCAATGCAAGGCGACATCACTTATTTGAATTCTATGGTGTTGACTAGACATTTATCACCTGCGCTCGATTAGCTTTTTTTTTTTTTTTTGCTAAAGGCGTAGCATATATTAAACGCAGATATGATAAGTTCATACAAGTCAGGAACATGTCAACACTTAACAAGTCGGGAACACTTAACCATTTAAAAACCAAAAGTCATGGCCAGTTATCATTTGATAAGCCCTTTATGCATTATGGGCTACTCGATTTGTACGAGGTGGGGCGAGTCTGGATGGCCGGGTGATTGGAGCTCTATTGGTGTGGGGCTCCCGTGGGGGTGAGCAGGGAACATGTCGGCCGGGACATGAATGGTGTAATCCCGGCCCGCTACCATCTCTAGAATATCTTTAAATAACTCATTAAATTCTTCTCTCTCCCGAGCTGCCCTTTCTGCCTTTGAGCATCTGGGGCCCGAGCGGGAGCTGGGAGTGCGCACCACTAGCGCTGCCACCTATTGCGCGTTTCGAGTCTCGACTTTCCTGACTCGAGGATTCTTCGGCCTTCGCCCTGGGCAATGTCGCTTAGGGCCTCGCTTCTTGGCATACCTCTTGATGGTGGACACATAGTGCTCCGGTGGAGGGGCACGTGCCACATGCTCTCGCCTTCTACGAAGAGCATCCTTGCATGCTAGATCCCCATGATTCTCCATGCGTTCTGCTGCAAAAGGAAACCTGCAGGACGCAATCCAAGGGTCAGACCTTGATACAGAAGACAACTGTTTGCATGGGAGGGATTTTAGTGTGGTTTATGAAGCGCATATAACAAGAAGGGGAGGGGTGAGGCATGCGGTGTTTGTTGTAGGGGAATGGTCCCCATGCTGATGTTCGCATTGCCTCCAGTCATTAGCGGATATTAGTTTATGCTAAGTCACGTGGACTGGTTGTCGTGGAGTGGGACAGGGTACATCCTCGGAAGGATAGACCAAAAAGGGAAGAAGGTGTATAGGAAGGGAGTACACCCTGTCTACACCATCAGAGTTATTGGTCAAGGCCTCCTATGGCAGCAATATGGGTTGCATGCCCTTCACTTGGAGGTGGGGCTGGTCATACGACTTTTAAAAGTGTGATAAGAGGAGGACCTGAGGAGCTTAGCCTGTCCAACCCGACTCTTCTCCCTGCGCTTGACTATCATTGCTTGTGTGTGTTGATATTGTTTATACATGGTGATACAAAAATCAGTGTTTATTTATATACATATCTATGAATCCATGTCACATCACGAGGATAAGAACCAAGTGTAGAACTCGGGGTTGTACCGGAGCGTGGCACACGCATCTAGTATTCGTGGCAGCTGACTTAATACTGATAGATATTTTGCCATGTCGAGTAGCATGGAACCTTGACCGAGTCTACTGGCAATATGTAACTCCTCCTCAGTGAGGACCTTATTAATCAAAGGGCCCTGTAGTCTAGTCCCAGCTAAGCCCGTACCTCGAATGTCAGTGAGCACTCGAAGGGAAGTTGGTGCCACGTAGGTTGGGTCTCTTTGAGACCGCCATTTGGCCAATCGCTCTTCTGAGACCGTCATGATCTGAGCCCCTAGTTCAGCCATTACAACGCGGCTTTTGCACCAACGCTGCTCAAATTGACTCTGTCCTGCTGACAGTCGCTTTAGTAGCTCTATGTCTACAAGATTCGGTCGGTAGAGCACTTCATTGAATGTGACGGTTAAGCGTAGTTCGTCAGCCTCCTCGTCAGGGATGAGTCGCATCTGTTCATGTAGGAGCCTATCATAGTGCCCGTTAAGATGTTCTTGTTCTTCCCATGATAGAGGGAAGGTCAAGTAATCTCCAAGCTGCTCCTTGGGGATCGTGCCCATGTCCGCAAGGACGTAGACATGCGCGACCACTTTGAGCTTAGCCTCCAACTCAGTTAAGCATTCTGCGACACTTCTATGTTCAACGAGGGCTTGCTCAGTTGCCATCTCATGCAAAGTTCTAAGAGCTTTCTTAGGCTTTAGCATGGCTGGGGGCTCAAGCCTAGATGAGCAAGACTGGTCAACACTAGGATTTCTCCTGCTCTTGGGGTTCTCACGTTTCTCCTGAGGTTTTGCTGCAATTTTGTCATGGTTCTTCTCGGGTGTGACTGGTATAGATTTGTCACCCTGTTGTGACAGCGTTGTATCCACTCTTGATTGATCAATGTGAGTTCTATTGTCAGTGGATAGAGTGTTGCAAGCAACTGTTGATGGCAACTGCTGCTTTGGTTTGTTAGAGCACCCAGGTGTGTCTGAGGTTTCACCGCTATTAGGAGAGGCATCAGTGGGTTCATTGGTGGATGGACTCGATGCTTTATTCATCAGCTCTCTCGTGCCCTTCGTCTCAATGTTCTTGGGGTCCACAACCACCTGTAACTGTTGTTGTTTTCTCTGCTTTCTCCTCTTTTTTTTGGTCAATGAAGGTGCCTCTCTCGACGACTCAGGACCCTGGGCTATATCGACCGTTGATGTGCTTAGTCGGGCCTCAGCATTTCCCTTCTCTAGTGTGTCCTTATGGGACATAGCCGTGGTTTGCTGAATAGCCTTGCCCGGTTGTGAGGGCACAACTGTCGCCCTTTTCGGAGAGTCTAGCCCTTCAGCCAACTCCCTTGTGTTTAACTCCTCTAGCCTAGGCTTTAGGCACTTTGAAAGTGCTGGAGTTGTCGAGGGATTTGGTTGCGACACCTCCTCCACAGGTAAACTACTAAGGACACGTTCCACATAGGGTATTGTCACGGCCAAGGGCTGTGACTGCTGTGATCCCTGATTGGAAGTAGTAGCAGCTAGTTTAGTGGGCTGGCTACCCTTGGTGGATTGCGGTGTCAAGTCCCTAGGGCGATCAGAAGTGGTTGTGTCTTTTGTTGGCCTTTGAGCACTCATCTGTGTAGATCGAACACGAGTTGATTTAGTCGCATTAGGTGGCTCAGGCATATCCTTGGGTCGAGAGCTACAGATGGCATCGTGTCCCACCTCTTTGACGGTTGGAAGCTTAGATGGAGATAGAGATTGGAATTGAGCAGTCGCCCTTGACAACTGCTATAGTGCTTCCTGTGTCTGTTTGGGAGAAGAGGGCGTAGGAGATCTAGGACTCCTAGGTGGATGTGGCATTAACTGAATGATTTTCTCAAGGCTATTAGATGATTGTGCCTTTTGCTTTGTTGAGCGAGTAGCCTTGCCCTGAGCAATGTTGTGCCTATGATGCTTGCTATCCTCTTGGGGAATCAAAAGCTCCTTGGGCACTAGCGGCTTCTGCGTATCCTCAACGATTACATCTGGCATCTGCTTGTCAAGCACGCTAGGCCGAGGATCTACCCTCCGATTGGTCCCGTTTGGTTTCTTGATTTCGACCATGAGGGGCTTGGTCACTCCACTATTGTTGACTCGAGACTTGGTTTTTTGTTTAGATCTCCTCCTACGCTTCTTTGCTTTTGATACGATCTGGCCTTCAGTCGACCACGGAGGTTTAGCAAGGGGTTTTGGCACCCAAATCCATCGATTGCCTGCATAATACCCTTGAGCCCGAAGCAACGCCTTGGATATCCATCGTGGCATTGTGCTGGCTCTCCATCGATGCCTCCGTCTATAAGGCTTGGGCTTCTTTTGGGGTCTTCTACGATATTTGTAAGTCCAAAGCCCGTCCTTGGTATTGTCTCTTGACCTTTTTGTTTCAAGCATGGCCTCACTCACTGGTCCTCGTTGTTCGACATGTGCTTGTACCAACTCTTCCAACAAGTCCTTGCCCTCGTTTGTAGGCTTGACTGTTATGTCATCACCTTCCTTTCCTTTCCCTTGAGGTTCGATGAGGTCACCCTTGCTAAAGGTTGTGACTATCCTCACACCCGGTAGTGTCAGGTGTATCCTCTGTGCTACATAGTCAGCCTCACACTTGGTCGCCCTTTTGAAGGGTCTTCCAAGGAGGGTTTCTTTCCCGTAGCTAGCACTATTTGGAGGAACATGAAATAGGATAGGCAAGCTTTCTGTTTCAATTGTCGCAAGGATTTTGCACTTCCCCATGAGTGCTTGTGGGTGTCCCCCATAAGGGCTAAGAGTTGCACTAGTCGATGTGAGCTCTGGTTGGCCTAGTAGGGTCCATGATTCATAGGTCAAGATGTTAAAATCTGCTCCTTCATCAATCAGAGCATCGATAGTATGCTCTCTTTTCGCGGTGAGTTTGACCCTAAGATAAGCAGGTGGTACTATGTCTTCATCTTCCGGGTCCTGGCTTGTAAATTTAAGCCTTCTAACAGATGCCCTTGAGTTCTCGACTGCACGACCAGATGTGGATTCTCCACTGATGTCTTGGATCATCAGTGCAGTGCTATTCAAGGTACATCTCTCGTCAAGAGTGTCATGTCTAGTCATCTTTGCATTTGTAGCTTGCTGAAGTTGCATTTTGCTCTGACTAGACACGGTTTGAACACAATGTCTTTGTGTTCTCGTGATGTGGCCTTTGATGGCTAGATTGGCCCATTGCTGTTCTAGGGTCTCTGTTTGTCTCTATTCGGGTACAGGCTTTTGGTTGCTCTATTGCAAGTGGGACTCCATGCTCATGTAGAGCCATTACTTCACTAGGGTCCAATTTGGAAGACCTGTCACGGCGCGCGTTTTCTCTCCAACCTACTCGGGGGAGGTGCGGAGGGGGCTCTGCGGGGGTCCGGGGGGGCAGTCCCCCCTGGCCCGCAGGGCCGTTACGGTAGACGCCATATGTAATTTGGAGGATCGTTTATAGCCAAATTTCGAGCTACGTGCTCTAAATTTTAGCCCAGTGATGGATCTGTGATGTGCCTTTAGCTCTACATAGCCTTTGGGGTCAATTTCGGGGCTTAGATGTGTCAGAACTTGTATTCTGAATACCTGTCTAATTTTGACAGTTTTTTGGTCCAATTCTAAGATGTCCGATTTTCAGGAGTCCGATTATCAGAATCGGACGTCCAATTTTGGGTTGGTCCGATCGGACCAGTGGTCCGATTTTGGTCACGTCTGATTCTAGGAGTCGGATCAAAAGGTGGTCCGATTTTCAAGTGGTCCGATTCTGGGAATCGGATCGGATAGGGTGGTCTGATTCTGGCTGGTCCGATTCTGGCTGGTCCGATTCTGGCCGTTTTTGGCTGGTCCGATTCTGGGAATCGGACTGCCTGGTCCGATTGTGAGTGGTCCGATTATGGACTCGTTCGAGTGTCCGATTCGGATGGATTGGTCCAAGCGTCCGATTCTCAAAATCGGACAGGTTGGTCCGAGTGCCACGTGGCACGTTCGATCGGGCTTGTCCGATTTTGGGAATTGGACGGTCCGACTCCCGAACTCGGGTGGTCCGATTCTAGGAATCGGACCACAGCGAGTTGGTCCGAGTGCATCGGCGGCGGGCGCGATTCCAATGCGTTTGACCCCTCCTCACTGTCTGGTGCACACAATCATCACAAACTTTTAAATCTGATCAGGGCACTTGTTGGAAAACATCAGACTCACCTGGAGCAGCACGAATCATCGATGCCTAGGAATCGGGGCAGCGCTTCCTCGTCCTGTGAACCAGAAGTTCTCTCTCTCTCTCTCTCTCACACAAGGCAAACCAAGGAAATGAGGTCTGTCCTGGCCTCCCAGGCCTCTTAAGGTCCTTTCCGAGCACTGCAGAACCTCACAGCTAGTTCCTTGTCCCTATCTTACCCAGAAACTTGAATCTGGTCCCCTATTTCCCTGTTTTAGCCTGTTATACAGCAACAGAAAACCCCACTGTTTGCCTTTTTTTTTTCTTCTTCTTTTTCTTTGTTTTTTCCTACCCTAAATGCATCCAAATCACAAAATAAATACCTACACTACTCCATTCCACAATATAAATCTCAGAAAGCAACAAACCTACTTGCCAAGGAGATCGAATACCATCTTCAACCCCCTCGCTTCCTACCTATCTACCTCAAGCACCGGTTCGGGGGAAACCCCTTACTTTGATGCTCGATTCGAAGCACGCAAGCACTCAAGGCTTGAATCCGTTGGTCCCGGCAACGGAACCAAAATGTGGGAGCTTTCACTCAACCGCCAAGACCCACGGACCGCTTATTGATTCAAGCGTTCCAAGCCGAGCACTAATGGCTACCTCTCACGTAGCCGACGTGCAATGCATACCTTACGGGTGTAGTGAGCTTACCTTGATGCCGTTCGAGTTACCTCCTCTCCCGCGCACTCCGGTAGCTCCACGATCCAAGTGCAAGCTTCAAGCAAGCTCCATCCTCAAGCTCCACACTCCAAGCTCCATGTCCGCGAGCAAGACAAGAGAAGAGAAGAGAAGAGAAGAAGAGAGGAGAAGATGGAGAGCTTCTCCTCCTCGGTCCCTCACCCTCACACACTCACTCCCTCACACTCTCACACTCCCTCTCTCAAGCACAAGCTCAAGCAAGCAAGAACAAGAAGAAGAAGAAGAAGAGGAGAGCTACTTTTGGCCACACACAAGAATGAGCTTCTCATTCACTTTTCAACTTTATATACAAAACCCTAAATCCCTTTTGGGCGGTCATCCCCTTTTTCCCCTTTTTACATGGCCGGCCATAGCCTAGGCCCTTTTTCCCATTGTCCTTCTATCTTCCTAGCTTCCTTTCCACCGCCCGTCTACATTTACAAATTGCACGGGTGAGAGTCCGACGCTCTTTTACAAGATTTCAGGGTGCGCCTTTTTATTTTAAAATGCACATTTCCCCTTTTGCCTTTGCCTTGGACTTTTAAGGTTGCCCTTGCGCTTTTGGCCTTTTCTCCTTTTCTTTCTTCAGTCGGGCTACCTTTTTTCCGCCTTTGCCCTGCGTCTTTTCCACTTCCTTTAGCTTTCTTCGTGTTGGGGTTAACAGCATATATCTTGATTGGTGAAGGTTTGCATCCATAGGGGCCACATAGATGACCAACCACTAGGACTTCTTCTACTCCAAAAATCGACTTAGCTCCAGAAAGGGTAAGATGTACCTCTTCTAGCCTTGTTAAAATCCTGTCACAATCATGAATATGGTTAACTATAAACGTCCTGCAAGCATCCTCGTCAAGCTTCTCATTCTTTTCATTGACTTCACATACCTTGATAGGTACATCATCAAGAAATGGAAGAGTAAGTTGTGAAATAAAGTCCCTTAAGACTTTGTGCATGGCATTCATCATATGGGCTATGGAATTTGTTGCACCTTGTGGTAGAGTGCACATGCGGACCAATCCAAGAGGTGTCTTCATTGTGGTAATGTCTTGGATTTCTAATAAAAGTTGAAATTGGTCATATCCTGAATATAGGTCACCCATAGAATAAATTTCTCTACTTGCAAAAACTTCAGCAAATTCGTCAACAATTGGACCGGAACCAACATTTTGGATTGTGACACGATTAACATGCTATAGATCTTGGATGAATCGTAAAGATTCATTTTTCTTGGGCATGGTAAACCATTGGTTTGAGTAAGGTCCTGAAGAAGGTTCTAAAATCTTCATTATGATCTTCTCATTTGGAAGTTCAAATAATTTGGGCAAATGCGCCCTGGGAACAAGAATAGGCTTGAGGTTCCAAGGCACATGTGGGACCGTAAAAATGACCATAGGAGCCATAATATTTGGATCCACACAACCTATTTCACTTGGCTGAAATGCAAAAGATTTTTCATGTTTCATTAGCATTTGCATAAAAGAGTGTTTTTTAGCCGATGAAAGGAAAGAATTTTCACCTATTTTGAGCTATTTTATACTTTCAAGTGTGAACTTATGACTGATGTTGGAAGGATCACGGAGACTTGGCTGATTTGTTGCCCTATCACAGCCAGCCCTTCACTTTCAAGAGAGGGAGTGGGACTGCCATATGCTTGACTTTCTTATCCATCGTCTTGTATTTTGTCTCCACTTGTGCTTCAGCCTAGTTGAGTAAACCAATGTCTTCCTGCTCAACAAATTCTTGAATTGTTTGATAAAAATCCAATGTACATACTTATATGGACTGTTATTCAGCCTAATTTTCCGTATGAGTAGCCCCATATATTTTTGCCAATATGTCAGTAGTAATATGTCAAAAAAAACTGCGCGAAATATCTTCATTTTTAGCCATCATGTCATAAGTTTTCAGCTCCCTTTTTACATGACAACTCATACATGATACAGAGCTCTCAGCTCTTTTTCCAATTACAGCACCATTTACCTTGAACTTATATCCAGAAATAACATTCTCTAGAAACTCCAAGGTGTCTCTTACATTCTTAACACTCCACTTTGAAGTAATGTTCACCTCCTTTACTTCTTGTGTGGTAACTTGTACTGTATGTTTCAATGTCTTACAATAAATATCTACATCTAAAGGAGTGCCATTGATAGTTGCTTATGTGCAATAGGATTATTAGTCTCCTAGCATGAGCAATGAAAGCTGCTAGAAACATGGAATTATACACATTGATAAGTACTATTAAAAAAATATATTGGTATAAGCTTTGCAGTGACTATGTGAATAGCAAATCATCGTTTGTGGACCAAAATGATTTCATTATATCATGAGTTACAAAATTGCAGTACAATTTAATAGGAAAGACTTGGTACAAGCTAAATTATAATTCTCTGTGATTCTATGAACAAAAAAATCGTCTTTCATGGGTAAGATCAAAATGAAATATCATTACATTTTGGGTTAGAATATTGCAATACAGATGTATACACAAGGGGAATGTTACTTCAGTATAAATAGACAAACTGGTAATTATAAGGCTATTCTTTAGCTTCTCTTTGATCTTTGTCTTTTCTGACGTTGAAAGCTATTGAATTGTCCAAAACAATGTGCTAGAATACTGCAGCAGCTTAAGCAAGAATCTTCATCGTGTTGTATGGTCCTCAAATCTCCGAAACACATGCAGATTTTTTTTGCAGAGATAAGGAAAGCTCAAAAGTCAACTAGTCACCTCATTCCTAAGGCTGCATTTTCAGACTGGTCAAGGAGATATCTGATAGATTGTCCTATGTTTCTTCTCTGGATGACCTCAACAAGAGATGGCAGCTGTCTGCCCTACTATGCTTGCAAGAGGCAGAAAAGACTTCAAAAGGCTTATACCTTGATATTCACGTTGCTAAAAAGAACTATCAAAGAGGTCATCCTAAGTGGTGGTCTGAACTACCTACCTAAGGACAACTTAACTAGGAGCTCCTACTAGGCGAGAACTCATATAACCTGATCAAGAAATATTATCTTTTAGCACATTGCTCTTTTGACCTCTTATTTTCCATGCTCGGGTGTGTAAAAAGGAGGGAGCTGAGCGTAGTGACCCAAGGAGAACAGGGCATCCGCCTCAGGTCCTGTCTCGGTACCCAAGAACCTACCAAGCCCTCACTGTTGAGATGATAAGCTCAACACATGCGGACATTGATGATGGACCGCCTAGTTAGATGGATCCACACATCTACACTTAGCATGTTGGTGGTCATTATGACTCTCACATGGCCACTGACTCATTACTTATTATATTCAGGTTGTTACACCTATTTACAGCTGGCATAGTTATAGCGCCAGTCGACTAGTGTAGTCGGTTATGCATTGTTTGACTTAGTAGGCCACTTTCCTTTTATGTTGTATCTTATCTATTCTTTGTGTACATTGTAAAGAGTGTGAAAGAAGAAGAAGAAACCAGCAAGAAAACGTTTTGGCCTCCATATCTCTTCTTGTCTCTTGAGTGAGCTTCTCCTTGTACATTCTGTGTGTGTTCGGCGCAGCATCTTGAGCAACTCCCCCCACCACACGATTCTTGACACTCATAAGGTGACATTGAATCCTTTTCTAACACTCACTTTTATTTTCACTCCAACCTTATTATATTCTTTTTTTTCAGCTAGATGCCACCCCTTGGAAGACAAGGCATCAGCCTCAGGTCTTGTCTCCTCCCTAGGAACCTACCAGGCCTTCGCAAGGCGATAAACAACAGCTCAAGGATTTTTATTTCTTTTCTTTTCTATTTTTATAGGGTTTAGAACCCCTTTTTACACACCTCCATATATTCATATATTAACTTTCAAATATTTAGGGTTTTACCTCTTTCCATCACTATTTTAGTAGGCTTCTCTAACTGCCTCACAACTAACAGGAACTCCTAGAATGGCTACCTAGCAGGTCAGTAGAACAGGGTCACTAGAATTTCCTTCTAAAACAGGTCTTTCAATGCCTGACAATGCCTTTGCAGGAGGCAATGACTACTCAGACCTCCCCCAAACATACATCATGTCTCGAGTGCGGGTCCCCAACAAACAAAAGAAAGTTACCTTTACACGCACATATATCATTAATTGTTAAGGGAAAGGACTTAGAAAGGGGACGAAACCACCTGGAATGGCCACAAGAAGCTCCTTCGCAATAAAGGCTCCCTCCAGCTACTTCGTCAACCTATACGATGCAATCACTAAAACAAAAAACCAATAACTGTACCTGCACTAAATAGACATAGGGCCCTCTTGTCCTAAAGAAAACAATCATGACACGACAAAACTAACTAGCCTTCCTGGCCTAAGGAAATAGATAATTAAAACCTTAAAACAACTTGCCCTCTTGGCCTAAAGAAATCAAGCAAAATAGCTCATACACATTTCTCATTGGAAGAAGGCAGATATACACAAATACACTCTATTCCAAGGGGAAAAATAGGGCTCTCAGCCATAAACTAAATGCACCAAGTTGTGACCCATACCTCCTGCATATATAGCAAGAAGTGTACGCATAACATGTAGTTTGATCAACTTATGGGTCCAGGACAATAGTTTGAGATGGGTCTCAGAGGGTCTGATAACATTCTCACAAGCGACCAGGTCCTATCTCGTTATCAAGAGCGATATCTGGACCTGGGGGGGTCACTCATGAATATATGTATATATAACGTGAGTTCAAAATAAGGGGTTTTTAAAATACTATTTTTATACATTTTTTACATATAGAAGGGTGTCATATAAAGGGGTTACTTACATATTGAATAGAAAAGGGTTGTGTTTTATTCAAGAAAATTTCACAGATTAGGATATTTATAAGTAGGCCATGAATGCACGTTATATAGAGAATATATATATAGTGAACCCCCTGAGATCCGGACTAGGACCATAGTTGAAGAAGATGTCCTCTTCATAAGCAAAATTAGCTAAGGAATCTGCAAACTAATTCCAATAATGTGGAATGAGCTGAAGAGATACGCTCTCAAATTCATCGAGTAGGGTTATAGTAGTTCGATGATACATACGAAGGATGGGATTCCATACTGTATATGTCGCATTGAGTTGATTTAAGATCAGCTGGATATCCCCCTTTACCAATAACCACCGAAGACCACTTGTCTTGGCAATATTCAATCCCATAATCAAGGCTTTATACTCTGCCATGTTGTTAGTAAATCCTACCCTGAGATAAACATCTAATTTCATTGCAACCATACATTGGGGATCTCAGATAACTACTCCAACACTCCCTTTTTTATTAGGCGCTCCATCAAAGTATAAAGTGTACGTCCATAATGGGTTTACATAGCCAGCCATCAAGAAGTCCCCTATTCGTAATTATAATAATCAAAATTCAACACATTTAGAGGATGAATTGACAACTCCATCCCACCTTCTTCATTAAACTCAATAGGAATGCTTGTCAAAATCTGCAAACAGTGATGGCAGAAAACTTTGATCTCCCATGCAAAGATACCGTCTTCTTGCTCAATCACTTTGTATCCCTTGCTCCACCAGATAAGCTTTCCTTGATGATATCTTTGCTCGAGATATGGGTGCTCCAAATAAGGGATTAACTGCCCCATCAACCAATTTAAGCTCTCCTGTAGGTCTCAAATCAACCTCAACATAGACTTGCAATGCATTTAGCGCGTTAGCATATTAAAAAATAATAAGGTTTAATCTTATTAAGAATAACCTTATTCTTAAATTCCACTCAATTCAGATCAGCTAATAAATTCGCGGACTTATTTTTACCTAACCGAACTATCTTGTAAGGGCCATTCCATCTAGGTTCAAGCTTTCCTAGAAATAGCTCCCTATGCACATCGTAATACAAAACTAAATGCCCCTTTTTAAAGGTATATTTCTTCGCTTTTAGATCGTGCAACCACTTCATCCGACGTTTAGCCACCTCTTGGTGCAACAGACTCTGCAATTTAAAATCATCCAAGTGGGCTATAGTCGCAAATCGCTCGAATAGGGCATCTTCATCACCCAAAGAATGATTGATTGCGAATCTTATGGCGGCAACTCAATTTCTAAGGGCGAGACACACTCCTCCCCGTAAACTAGTTTGAATGGGGTGTGACCAGTGGCTCGTTTGAATGTCGTATTATATGCCCTTATCGCCACATGTAATTTTGTATCCCAGTCCCGCTTCTTTTCAGAGACTATCTTGGATAGGATACCCACAAGCTGCTTATTGGTACTTTCAACTTGTCCATTTGCTTGCAAATTATAGGGGGTCATCTTGTTATGCTTAATTTTCCATGCTTCAGTCAACCTTTTAATTACCTTGTTCAAAAAATGGATTCCACAATCCGATACTATTTCCTTTGGTGGACCAAAACGGCAGATGATTTGCTCAAGTAGAAAACTGGCAGTCTCTTTTGCATTGTCCTACCTCGTCGCCTGTGCTTCTGACCACTTCAAAAAGTAATCAGTTGCTACTATAATGTATCTTTTCTAAGTAGTAGAGGACGGGATAATAGGTCCCGCAAAAAAGATGCCTCACTTCTCAAATTGAAGGGTAGCCATAATCGGCTTAAGTGGATGCTTCCTATTCTCTCTATTGTCATGTCTTTGACATGTATCACATCTCTTGAGATAGTCAAATGAATCCTAGAATATGGATGGCTACCAATACCCAGCTCTTAAAGCCTTCTGTGCCATTAACCGCCTAGAAAAGTGCCCTCCACAAGCGGAGTCCTGGCACTCTCACAATATAAATGGAACCTTATCAGGCATCACACGTCGGTGATAGATATCATCAACACCTGCCGATATAGTGTTACTGAGATCAAGGAAAATTTCAATGCCTGCTGTTTAATTTTCTCTAATGTGCCCGCCCCTCAAATTGCGTGACATGTCTTAGTAGCCCATCGAGAGATCAATCTAGAAGATGCCGCCGGCACTCCCAAGGAATGACACGGGGTTTGCCAGCTAGGGTTTCTCGAGTCTGCCTCGCAATGGAACTCATCCAGCCGTTCCCACTAGGATTGACCTGAAGTCCAGGTTCCTAGCAGTCGAGTCTTCCTAGCAGCCTTCTAGCGTCGGTCGAGAGCTGCTCCACTTTGCGTAGATACAACTGGACCAAAGCAGACTCATACTGCACTTGGTTTAAAGAGAATGGGAAACGAGAGGGATGCATCGCTCGACCTCTCTGCCCGTATGGCATAGTCCCATTTCGGTCCCCTAAAATGGTATGAACCACGGTTTAACCAACATTGTTTAAGGTCATTGTTTGTCTTTTTCTAATATTCCTCGTTAACATTTCCTTTGAGGAAAGCTCTCGGCTAAACGAAACCACCCTTGCGTAGGATAGACCCATTGGTCACATCCACCACGCTTCCCTCGAGGGTTGTTTTAGTTATCTAATTACCTATCACATTATGTTTGACACATAAAAGCAGCTTTCTTAATTAACCCGTTAATCACAGGTTCCTTTATGTAATTTAGGACACTGACACGAAAACAAGATAAAACAAGATCAAACACTTCCTTAACTTATCTTTAGATTAATGTCTGTCTCTCGCCCATACAGGAGAATTAAGTGTTCCTTTCTACCTCTGTAGAAAAATCCTTTCGTACCTCGGAAATAACACAATATTAGTGAGTTTGGGAATCTTCCAATTTCCATTTTTTGAATACTAAAAAGGTGGCACCTGGATAACATGCACATAAGTTTCTCAAAACCATATGATGTGACCTATCATTGGAAATCACTTGAAAAATGGAATCTATTGAGCTATAGAGCACTCAATTTGGAGTTACAATATTCAAGTTATGACAAATGCAAAGATTTGACCACGTGTCCTAAACTTATGGAAAATTCCCATATTCCCCAATATGGTGTTGAAATAAAAACCCGAAGGTTTATCCTACCAAGATTCCACCTTGTAACTAGTATCAAGGCCTTGAGATCCCATCTCGAGTCACGTAGAACACGTGTAGGGTCTAGAGGCATTGGGATTTATGCCCAGAGCCCCCACTAGCACCCAAGCGTCCTCCTACGCCAAGTAATCTCAGACCCGGCCATGCAATCATCAATCACAAACAACTTGGATTAGCATCCAAAACCACATCAAGCAATCACCTTGCTTATGATCCACCTATTCTTAGTAAGATTCTCTCCTCTTACTAACACAACCAGTCAACATTCACTTGGAGATACCCTTTTCAAACAACCAAGCATAACTTGGGTCAACAATCCATCTTTAACAAGATCAACCTTCGTTAAAACCATTTCAACAGTTCCAAGCAACATGCATAAATCAACTACCCTAAAGTTTTCTCTCCCCCTTGGGTTAGGGCTTATACCCCATTGACCCCAAATTATCACTACCTTAGGTTTCCCTATACTATAGTCAAATAGTTCCTGGACAATCCAGTCGTCCTAAACTTGGTTGGTCAATTTTCTTTCTTGGAAATTCACAATTGCCCTAAATCCATAGGTCTAATGGAGTGCATCTTGGACTCAATCTAAGGTCCCTTTGTCATGTGCGGCCCTCGACGGTTGCGACTTACTTGACAATCTATCTAGTTTAGTGAGTTTCACAACCATAGAGCCTTTGATGGACAACCCTTTGTTGGAAAAGAAACGACTAAGTCCTTGGAGTTGGGTTCTTAGGTTTTCAAGCTATGGCAATAAACCCTCCTTGTTGGTCTTCAGTTGGACATCAACTTTAAGTAAATGCAACATCTTCTAATCTTCTATCTTTAAGTGTGATATTATGCATAATTTTTACTCTTTATCTTTTTCTTTCCTTCCGCCTAAGCCATGAACACAATAAACATTCATACGCAGTGTATGTTAATCAAAGGCCTATGATTCATTTAACTCTCAATGAATTATAAATTATGATTGCCTTATATCTTCCTAATGCAATTGTGATACCTTCCTTTTCTGTCATTGCAACCCCTAGTGCACCCTTATCTTTCCATTCCCAATGTATGCAATGTACTGGAATATCCTTCCCCCCATCACCTAACTTATAATTTCCCAAGAAACAATATGGCTTTGTCAGGTCATGCAGTTCTGTACAATAGCATCGCATGAAAAATTTCAACATAAAGTCTATCATTTTTTGTTTAAAGAAAGCTCCTTGCCCGGTGTCCAATTTGCAGTACGAAAAATCTTGGGCATCCATCTTGAAGTTCTCCACTGTCGAGCATCTTCCAAGGTCTCGTCCGACACGCTAAAAATTTATGAAAATTTGCCAACTATTGTGCAGTGGGTCTTTTAAGCACTTTTGGGCATTGCCACTTAAAATCGTACTGATTGCAACCGCCGCCTTCGACGAAGTCTATTTTTTCCCTGAAATTCAAAATTTTTGGCTATTTTTAAGCACTTGTCAGTCGTGATCACTGTCTACAGGCAATAGACAACACTTCAAACAGAGAAAAGAAGGAGTGAACTGAGAGCTTTCAAACCAAGTGTCGAGAAGTGCTTAAAATTTTCACGATTTCCCATTTTGGAGCCAATGGAACCATCAGATCTATGAGTTAAGCATCAGATCACTGAGTTTTCCAATAGTCCCTCCACCAAGAACTCTTGTTCTCAGCCTCATGCCCTCCTCTCTAATTCATTATAGATATGAGGCATGGGGAGACACAGGAGGGTATAATGAGACCCCAAGAGGCTGTGAGAGAGAGGTAGAGAGAAGGGTACTCCTCCAAGACATTGAGAGAGAGAGAGAGAGAGAGAGAGAGAGAGAGAGAGAGAAGAGTTATCCCGAGAGGCTGCACAATTCCCTCTATCTCGATCCTCGACTTAGCCATATTCTCTTACACTCTCCCATCATCTATTCCACCTTCTTAATCTCTTGAGTCTACTTGTGGATGATGGCCTCCAAGCGAAGAATGTCGTGTGCGGATGGCAATGCTACAATGAGTAATGAAGCTTCGGGCAAAGGCATCACTGTCAATCCAACTGCAGTTCCGGTCGTAAGTAATGTATTTCTAAATTGATAGATGCTTGCTTTGATTCTCGCATGAGATACATTAGGCCCATGCTATGATGTACGAGAATAGGTCATGGGAAGGGATAAGCCTCTTCTCACATATTTGAAAGATAGAATTTGCAAAGTGCATGTATTAAGGGAAGTTAATTGCACTTAGTTGCATATGGCTTATTCGTTGATAGAGCAATCGGTTAGGGGTTATGAATAGCATAATCGTAAAAAGAATGACATTAAGAATTGTGGATATAAGTATTAAGTAAAATTTTCTTAGAATTGCTCTTTGATCCCAAGGGGGAGAGCGAATATGCGATGGAATTATTATTACATCTATTCTTGTATTGTTTGGGAAAAATACAATTAGTTTTGTTGGTTGATTGAACAACACCCTAAATGTTTTTTTTACAATCAACTGATCATTGCATTGTGATTTGGATAAATATTCCAAGTGCTTGTGTTTGATGGTAAAAGCATGGCAAGGGTCAGTAATGACAGGTGCCACATAATTCTCTTGTATGGGCAGGAGACAAAAATTAACTTGAAGATAAGTTAAGGAACTTGTTTGACAAAAGGACTCCTTGTTTTGTTTTCGTGTTTGTGCTATAAATTACGCAAACAAACCCTATGCCCTAAAAGGCTTAATTAATGAAGCTCATTTTAAATGTCGCACATAAATGTGGTAGGACCTAACTAGAATACTAAAGCTATCAAGGGAAGCGGGTGGACGGAATCCCTAATGGGTCCGTCCTATGGCAAGGTGGTCCTAGAGAACTGGAAGGATTATCACAATGATTTATCACCATTCGACTTTAGATATTGTTAAGTTAGAACCCGATTCATGTCGTTTTAGGGGACCGGAATGGGACTATGTCCTACGAGTAGAGAGGTTGAGCACACATCTCTCTCATTTCCCATTCTCTTTGAACCAAGTGCGGTATAGATCTACTTCAGATTGGGTATCTTTGCATAAAATAGGATGTCCAAAACCTGACGCTAGAATGTTGTCAGGAGACCTTGGCCTTAGGAACCCAGATTTCCCCTCTCATCACGTAGCTACTCAAAGGCACGTGACACATAATCTCCCCCATTGTTAGTCCTAAGGCATTTTAGCCTATGCTCAGTCTAGTTCTCAACCAATGCAAGTCATCTTTGAAACACAGCCAAGACATCTGACTTAATATTAATGGGGTAAGCCCAAAGTTTACGTGAAAAATTGTCAATGAACATCACAAAAATACTTTGCACTACCCATAGACTGATAGGGCATGGGTCCATAGACATCCGAATGTACCAATGCCAAGGGCTCACTCATGCATGTCCTACCAAACTTCTTATGTGTATTCCTAGTCTATCTGTCATAAAGATAATGCTCACATGAATCAAAACATGCATAGTCAAGGGGCAGTAAGTACTGCAAACCAGAAAGCATTTTCATTCCCTTCAAGGACATATGGCCCAAACGGGCATGCCAAAGAGATAAATGTGGGATGGAACTCACTGACAAAACATGGTCAACAGAGGATCCATCAACTACAAGAGGATAGAGGCTGCCAGCCTTGGCACCTCTAGTAGGCACAAGTCTGCTACGGGTGATCTTCTAGGTGGAATCCCCAAAAGAAACATGAAACCCAGCATCATCAAGCTGCCTTGCAGACATAAGACTATGTGTAAGCGCAGGTACATGATGTACATTCTATAACAGAAAAGTACTACGAGTAACTGCATCCATACATCCCCAATGCCAACAATAGCAAGTGACTTGTCATCACCCAAGCGAGTTGAACCAAAGATAGTGAGGTAGAAATGGAACCACTTACAGCATGGTGTAACATGAAATGAAGCACTAGAATCCAAAAGCCAACACTACGCATACATAGAGTGAACCTCAGTGAACGACGTAGCATCACAAGAACTAGCTACAAGTATGTACTCCCCATGAGAGTCATCAGTCTACATGACATTGATCTCCTCAATTTTCACACTAGATTTCATAGGTACCATGCTGTGATTAGAGGAATTTTCTTGTACTTTGTCTTTCCCCTTCTCTTTGGGCTTCTCATTGCGGAATTCATGACATTGTGGGCGTATATGACCCTTCTTGCCACAATAATGATATGCACATTAGCATTTCTCCCACGAGACTTGCTGCACAACTTACCACACAACTTAGAACTAGACTTCTGCGAGTCTCTGCCACACGACCATTCCCACGGTCATTCTTTCTAGTACCATCTTTGCTTCTAATAGTCAAAACATGTGACACACAAGAGGCATCCAAGTTCTTATGGTTAATCTCTTCCTGTAGAAGAGCACTCTCTACATCAGGCAAGTTCAAAATAGTAGTAGGAGCACATAAGGCAGTGCAGAATACATCACATGACTCTCTTAGAGTCCCAAGGAAAAACAAAAGAGTAACCTCATCATTAAAGGTAATACCTTGCAAAGTCAAATTCTTGAGAATAGCATGGAACTGGCTCAAATAAGCACACATTGTCATATTCTCCTTCATGTGCTGGCCCATAAGTTGCTTCAACCAGTACATTTGACTTGCTGGACTTTTCTTGTCGTAGAGGTTCTTAATCTTATCCTAAAGCAGTCAAGCACTCTATGCTTCCTCAACCACATTGTAATGCACCTATTCAGTGAGAGATAAGATGAGGGTGGACTTGCATAACTCATCAAGCTCATCCCATTCATCATCAGTCATAGTTTCAAGCTGCTCACCATGCATCCTTAGTGGCTTTATCTGCAATTTTTGCACCAATACTTACCAAAATTGGCTCTTCAAATAGGCATAATTTTTACCATCAAGCTTAGTTATGTTGACGATAGCACTGTCATTAGAAGAAGAACCCATAATGCAGTCCAAAACGGTGGAGACAGGTCAAAACTGCTTGTTGTTTTCTATTGTAAACAACCAAAATACCACTAAAACCAAGGCAAAATGACCACGGACTGATAGCTAATGATGATGCCCACCAAGTACCATCAAAGTACATAAAATCAGGATGATTAAAAATGAAAATTCCACGTCAGTCCATGCATAACTACTTGCTATAATAAATTACAGCTAGGTACAATGAAAGCAAATTGTAGGCAAAATAAATGCACAATGGCAATCATTGTCTGTCAAAGCATAACCGCCATCAAGTGGGCATAAATCATCATGTGACAATCATATGGATATCAAGCAAACACCCAAGCATGTCAAACAAATCCATCAATAAGCAAACACACCCATTGTGTAATAGGGCAAAGTGTACACAACACTGGCAAGACCTGACACAAAGAGGTGGATGCTTAGGGAGTGCAAAGCCCAAATCAATCCAACTACATGTATGTGGACCACGACATTTCAACCATGCAACATCCAAGTGAAGAAGATCCCAATCTCAAAAGACTTAAAGCTCAATAGCATAAACCACCTACACACTGTCTGTCAAGCATCAAAAGATGCTCCGACTAGCACAAAAGTTGTATGGATCAAGCCAAGAAGCTTAAGAAAGACATATGATAGCACCAATGATGAAAAATCTAAGACCAAGTATCAATAAGACATCATGAGCATATAGGCTCTGTAGCCTCTGTATATAGCATCCATAGACATAAACTATATCCCAAATATAGCTCTGGCAAGCCAAGAAATATCGCAAGTAAGTTTTGGAAATCCAAATGCAAGCCAAGACAAGGCTCTAGTAGCAATCTACTCCAAACAATGTCACTAGCATGTAGTAGTGGCATAGGCCAAGCATGTCAAGACCGGTCAAACATAAGCAAAGTGCATGCCGTAGTACATCAAAGGTGGAGCAACAAAATGCTTTCAAATCTGAGCTCAAGCTCAATGAATGATCCGGTATGAGAATCAAGTTCAAAGTCTTGCTCGAATGTCAATACATCATTGCATCCCTCCAATACATAACTCAAAACCACTAGGCATAACCAAAGGCAATCAGAGGCACTTCAGCCCACTATTGTACATCAATGATTTACTATTTGAAATTGAGTATTTTCAGGTCTAAATCATCACCAAAATGATGGCAAAGAATTAGCACAACATCCACCAAACATAGATGTCAATGGTATAGCATATAGGTATGAGATAGTGTATGTAGATTAGCTCCAGGACCTGTACACTTCTACTGTAGACATGGATAGACCTGCTACTATATATTACAACCAATATATGCTCAAACAAGAGTTCCAATGCTCAAGCAAAGCACCAATACATTTTTTATAGCATTTCCAAGCATTGCTTTAGTGCCCAATGCAAAGAGTAATGACCAGGGATCCAAAACCTTATAGTGGAGATGCATGACAAACCTGTAGGAAAATAGGTGCAAAATAGCCCTTCTATGCTCCAACATGGCTAATGGGGGGCTTGGGATGGTGGTAAAGCTGGCCTACAATAGGCCCAAGCTAGCCCTAATGAGCTCCAAGGAAGGCATGAGGCATAGGAGCTCCAATGAGCATGAGATATGACTGCCCCCTTCCTCTAAATACCCTATGTAACCTCTAAACCAATAAAACCCTAAAATAAAATAGAGAAAAACCTATGATGTAATTCTTTGAGGGTGGCCAAGGGGGCCATGGAGTAACGGAAGCTCAAGAGAGTCTGCTATGGCTTCCAGGAAGGAGACCCAATGCATATAGGTAATCAATAGGAAGTGAAAGGCTCCACGAACCAAGCTCCAGCAGTCTTAGATCCATGCTCTGATACCATTTGAAAGGTGAGAAGGATTGAAGCTTGCTTGGAAGAGCTATGGCAAGAGAGCAAGAGCAAGAGCAAATGGGAACTCCAACAGTCACAATGTGTGAGTGGGCCTTCCTTTATTCAAATTTTCACAAAAAGAATAAAGAATAAAGTGGTGGTGATAGGTGCCCACCACCTACAGTGTGCAGTGGTGGGTACTGTCAGTGTAGTAATACGTGGGTGGCTAGGCGGAGGCACCTTTACCCCCAATATTTGACAAACTGCCAACCCAATTTACATCTATGTATCTAAACACTTATTCTTACCCACCTCATATAAAGTCCATAATGTAAAGTGGACTTCACATACCTCAATATGTGTCTAACTACATCCAAATGAGGCTTTCTAAGAATCTACATAAACCGGTTGATAAGACCAACATCATAGCTCAATTCTAGCCTTGTGATAGTCGTATAAATCAGACACCCTACTATCATCCTGAACATGGTAGGGTCTTCTATCTCATCCCCAACATCAGCACTCAACTTCACATTTTGCTCCAATGGTACTGAAAGACACATACATGATCCCATACCATACTTGGATAACATATCCAAGCCATACTACCTTTGGGATAGCCATATACTATCATCACATTTGATCATCTCAATACCAAGAAAGTATCTCAACTCACCCAAATCCTTCATGTCAACCTTTTTCTTCAAGAAGCTCTTAACTTCAACAATCCCATTGTCATTGTCACATGTAATAATTAAGTCATTCACATAGATGACTATGATGACCAAACGTGCATCTCCTCTTCTCACATAAAGTGAGTGATGAAATATAAAAGCTAATATTGACAAGATACTCTCTGATCTTGTTAGATCATGATCTAGGTGCTTGTTTTAGCCCATAGAGTCCATTCTTCAAGTTGTACACATGTGGGATGCTCTAAATCCTCATAACCTACTAATGGTTGTTCCAGATACACTCTTCTTGCAATTCACCATGCAAGAAGGAATTCTAGACATCCATTTGCTACAAAATCCAACCTTTGGTTGAAGGCAAGGCAATCACACATCTAGTTGCCACCCTAGCAAACTCGACTGAATGTCTTTTCATAATCTATGCCATATGTTTGAGCATAGTGTCAAGATTGTGGGAGAGAAGGAAGGAGTCTCGCTTGAAGCTTTCTTGCTTGCACAATGGGGGAAGACACACAAGGGTGGAGGCTGAAAACAGTTTTCCTCTTCTTAGTTGTGGAAGCCAAAAGAACTCAAGTACAAAGAAAATAGAAGAACCCTAGATATGGGTCTCAAACCAAACTCAACTAACTAAGGTGGCATACTAACTGAGCCACGAACTATAGTAGATAAGGATAGCTATCATGTAGCTATTATTCATGGGTGGTGTACCAACCGCGTCTGCAACAACTGACAAGTCGGTGACATAAATACACAACGGTCACCCTGGCGTATCACGAGTGGAGCTCGATATCTCAACACTCCCCCTCGAGCTCAATCCCAATTCCTGCACTCCAAGCAGGTCTCTGAACTTGCGCAGCTTCTCTGCGCCCAATGCCTTCGTGAATATGTCAGCTACCTGATCCTCTGTGCTGACATAAACTAGATCAATAAGACCTAGTAAAACCCTCTCTCGCACATAGTGATAATGCACCTCAATGTGCTTTGTTCTAGCATGATAGACTGGGTTATTTGCCAAGTGTATACTACTCATGTTGTCACAATAAATGACAACTGGCCCATCTATAGACTGATGCATATCATAAAGTAGCTTATGCAACCAAGCTACCTCACATGCAGCCATTGCTGCACCCCTGTACTCAGCCTCTGTGCTCGACAAGGCAACTGTAGGCTGTTTCTTGCTGCTCCAAGTGACTGCAGCACTCCCAAAAGAGAACACATATCCACTGGTAGATCGTCTATCAGAAATACTACCAGCCCAATCAGCATCAGTGTATCCATGCAAATGTATCTGAACCCCAGTCTCATAAAATAGTCCATACTGCAATGTGGACTTCACATACCTGAGTATGCGTCTAGCCGCATCCAAATGTGGTTTCCTTGGAGCCTGCATAAACTGACTTACCAATCCAACAGCATAGCTCAAATCTGGCCTGGTAATAGTCATATAAATCAAGCTTCCTACTATGCGTCTGTACATAGTAGGGTCTTCCAGAAGCTCACCTGCATCTGCGCTCAGCTTCACATTCTGCTCCAAAGGAACTGAAATAGGCTTACAGCCTGTCATCCCATATTTGGACAGCATGTCCAATCCATACTGCCTCTGCAAGAGCTGTATCCCACTTGGTGATCTAATCACCTCAATGCCCAAGAAATAACGCAGCTCTCCCAAATCCTTCATCTCAAACTTCTGCTTCAATAGCATTTTCACATGAAGGATATCTTCATCACTGTCACCTGTCATAATTAAATCATCAACATAAATGACAAGTAGCATAATACCTTTCTCTGTTTTCCTCACATAAAGTGAGAAATCTGCCTTGGAAATCTGAAAGCCAATAGTGACAAGATACTGTCCTATCTTGTCAGACCATGCTCTAGGTGCTTGCTTCAAGCCATACAAAGCTTTCTTCAACCTGCAAACAAACTCAGGATGAACAGCATGCACATAACCTGGTGGCTGCTCCATATAGACCTCTTCTTGCAAATCACCATGCAAGAAGGCATTCTTTACATCCATCTGATGTAAAGACCATCCCTTTGATGCAGCCATAGCAATGACTGCTCTTACGGTTGCCATCCTTGCAACCGGACTGAATGTTTCTTCATAGTCAATGCCATATGTTTGTGCATACCCCTTGACTACTAATCTTGCCTTGTATCTGTTCACAGAACCATCTGCATTGTGCTTCACCTTATAAACCCACTTACAGCCAATTGCATTCTTACCTTTAGGCAAAGGTACCAATTCCCATGTAGCATTTGCTTCCAAGGCATCCATTTCTTCATCCATGGCTTTCTCCCATTTTTCTTTTCCCATGGCTTGCTCAAAAGAAGTGGGTTCTGGTTCCTGTATCACCTTGACCATATATGCATAGTGAATGGCTGTAAATCCATCATATTTCAGTCTATCCACTGGATACCTAACTCTGGTAGACCTGCGCAAAGTGGGTTCACTCCCAGGTGCTCTCAAAACATCCCTGGTCTTCCTTACTCCAGGTGTAACAATAGAGGGGATACCCAACTCATCATCAATGCTCTGTTCTGAGCCACTGGATTCACCATCCACATAAGAGTGACCTGCATTCACATCAAACATGGGCTGATCAACCTTCTCTTTTCCTTTTCGTGATACCTGCATACCACTATCTGCATTACTTTGAGAAGATTCTCCTGATCTCAATCTGCCTGTCCATGGCGAAGAATGTGAACCACTGCTAGAGGACGCTCCAGGTCCACTAATATTTTGTGACTGCTGCTGTGAATTCTGTGCAGCATTACCATTTTGTGCATCTACATCATCAATCACATTTACTGGTTTATACCAGCTACTCATCTCATCAAAAACAACATCTCTGCTCACTGTAAACTTACGAGTAGAAGGGTTATAGCATCTATACCCTTTTTGCTGCAAAGAGTAACCAATAAAGATGCACTTCTCAGCTTTTGGATCCAACTTGGATCTCAACTCATCTGGCACATGTACATAGGCAATGCAACCAAAAATTTTCAAATGAGAAATGTCTGGTTTCCTACCAGTATACCTCTCCTCTGGAGTCATTCCATGTATTGCTGCAGTGGGAGTCCTGTTCATTATGTAGACTGCTGTAGCAACTGCTTCAGCCCAATAAAAATCTGGCAAGTCTTTTTCATTGAGCATGGCACGAGATACCTCTCCAATATGCCTGTTTTTCCTTTCTGCAATTCCATTTTGTTGTGGGGTATGACTACATGAATATTGCTGCTTTATGCCATGCTCCTGCAGGAACTTTGCAAACTCATTTGAGAGGTACTCTCCCCCTCCATCTGACCTTAGGCATTTTATTTGCAGACCTGTTTCTTTTTCAGCCATAGCTTTAAGGGTTTTGAAATGCCCAAAAACTTCACTTTTCTTTTTCATAAAATACACCCAAACTTTTCTGCTATAGTCATCAATAAAAGTGACAAAATAATGACAGTCTCCAAGAGATGCAGCTTTAGTAGTCCACACATCAGAGTGGATTAATTCCAATGGCTTCTCACTCTCTTGAACATGTCTAGGAAATGGTTTCCTTGCCTGTTTTCCAAATTGACAGGCTTCACATACCTTATGCATTTCTGCAACCTTGAATTTTGGCAATCCTGCAACAATATTTTGGGCCTGCATTGATTTAAGTCGCTGTACATTAACATGACCAATGCGTTTATGCCAGATATCAATATCTGCAACTACACCGGTCCCATGTGCAAACATTGCTGCACTCAATTCAGGCATGTCTGCATCCAATGTAAACATTCTGCCCTTCTTCTTTCCTTTTGCTATCAAGCGACCTTTATTTTTCATATCCTCAACAAAGCATCCATGAGGATTAAATCTGACCTGCAAGCCCTGCTCAACCATTTGACCGACAGAAACCAGATTCTTGGTGATATTCGAGACATGAAATACATCGGACAGGTATTTCTTTTTCCCATCCTGCATAGACAAAGGAATTTTTCCAATCTACACAATCGGATGTGCAGTATCATCACCAGTCTCCACAAATCCTGGTTTTTCCATTTTCCTTGCATCCTCCATCCATTCTGCATGACCTGTCATGTGGTTTGACGCACCTGAGTCAACAAACCATACATCGTTGCTTTCTTCTGCACTTGTCACAGAATTGTTCATGTGCTGCACCACAAACAAATGCTCATTTCTGTCATCACCCTGTCTGCTAGAAGATGCATAATTCCCTTGTTGCAGTTTTCCATTCATGATGTCATTCTGCTTTTTATAGCAGTCTTTAGCCATATGACCCATTTTACCACAGTAGTAGCATTCAACATTACTGTTTGCATTTTGGCCTCTTTGCCATCCACCACGACCTCTTTGGCTCCCCCTGCCTCTAGAGTTACCACGTCCTCCTCCATAGGACTGGTTTTCTTGAGTTTGCTGCATATTCTGATTTCTGCCACGGCCTCCAAATCGGCCTCCTCTACCTCTGCCTCTACCTCTTCCAGCATTTGAGTAGAAGACAGCTTCTTTTGAAGTTCCTCCTGAAGAAGATGCACCACCATTTCTTTGCTCCTCAGAAATTAGAAGAGCAATCAACTCCTCAAAATCAGGAAATCTTTCACGAACTGAAATGGATGTCCGAAACTGTGCATAATCCTTTCCTAGACCATTCAAGGTCACAGAAACTAAATCATCATCTTCCACTGGCGACCCAATGGAAGCAAGTGCATCTGCAATCTTCTTCACCTTCATGTGGTAGTCGTTGATGCTCATATTTTCTCTTTGCACATTATGCAACTCTTGCTTGAGCTGCATTTTCCTGGCTTGAGTATTTGTGCTATACATTTTTGACAAAGTATCCCATGCCTCCTTTGGCGTACTTGCATCCTGAATATGCACAATCATAGAGTCTGAAATACTGATAGACAGCCAATACATAACTTTCCTGGCTCTCTCATGCCATGTTTTGAATGCCTGCATTTGCTGTTGATTGGGAACATCAGGAAGAACTGGTTCTTCTTCATTTCCTGCAACAAATTCCCAATATCCTTTTCCCATAAGGAAATTCGTCATTCTAAACTTCCATGCCTGGAAGTTGTTCTTGTCAAGCTTTTCAGTTACAATCTGTGAAAGAGAATCAGACGCCATTACAGAACACTGCGAAAAATTCTGTCACTGCAAAAACTCAGCTTCACCCTCATAAGGGCAAATCTGCAAAACTGGCGAAAGTGGTATTTGACCACACAGTCACTTCCTAGTGACGATTTTGCATCAACAAGCAACAGGGATGATTCTGTAACTCCCAATGTCTCTGCGCACAAGCATACGATGCGATTTCTACAGTAACTTTTCACTGACCTGTAGAACAGTGGTTGCACAGCATAAAACAGGGCTTTTTCCTGAGTGCGTGCAGAAAACTTCCGCCTCCAAAACAGGCCCCGAAATGGCGGAAGTTTTCGGCTGTGCTACCTGCAGAGATCTGCTCCCAAAACAGAAAATGAAAGCAACACTGCTCCTCTTACCAGACCACCGCGAGCTTGGCTTGCTTTCTTGAGCTCCTTACCACGAACAAGGCTCTGATACCATGTCAAGATTGTGGGAGAGAAGGAAGGAGTCTCGCTTGAAGCTTTCTTGCTTGCACAATGGGGGAAGACACACAAGGGTGGAGGCTGAAAACAGTTTTCCTCTTCTTAGTTGTGGAAGCCAAAAGAACTCAAGTACAAAGAAAATAGAAGAACCCTAGATATGGGTCTCAAACCAAACTCAACTAACTAAGGTGGCATACTAACTGAGCCACGAACTATAGTAGATAAGGATAGCTATCATGTAGCTATTATTCATGGGCGGTGTACCAACTGCGTCTGCAACAACTGACAAGTCGGTGACATAAATACACAACGGTCACCCTGGCGTATCACGAGTGGAGCTCGATATCTCAACACATAGTTGTTTGCAACCAGCCTAGCCTTATACTTGCTAATCGAACCATCTTCATTATGCTTGATTTTGTAAACCCACTTACAACTAATAAATTTCTTATCCGTAAGAAAGGGTACCAAATCCCAAGTCTTATTGGCTTCTAATGCAGTCATCTCCTCATCCATTGTTGCATCCCAATGAGCATGACCAAGAGCACCCTCAAAACAAGTGAGCCCAACATTCTCAACTACCTTCATAGTATAAGCATAATAGTGTGCTACATAACCTTTAAAACCAAATATTTTAATAAGGTATATGATCCTATTAGACTTGTGTACCACTGGATCACTCAATGGAGCCTTTACATTACTATGTCCTCTTTGTACACCTAGTGTCCTGATTGAAGGAATATCAAGCTCATCATCCAAACTCTTTGAACCACTAAAATCTCCCATTAGGAGAAATATGGACTCTCTTTTTTGCCCCTTAAGGGGTTTCTCTCACCTCTCTCTCTCTAAAAAGAGATTTCAAAATAATATTATAAAAAGAGATCTTCTACAATCAAGCAAATCTCGTTTTTGTGTTTTCAATAGATTTCACCTATTATTTTATTCCCAAACTGCAGGATAAGGTCACTTTTTCTCAAAATCCTCATAACTAGAAAAATACAATTCTATTTTTTCTAAAAACGCAGCCAATCATTCTTTAATGCCCTCATGACTCTTTAATGCCCTCTTTAGTGCCCTCATGACTTTTCAATCATTCTCATTCTCGCTTCTTAAAAGGGCGGAAGTTAAAAAACGATATAAAATGACGTACACATCATATTTTAATATTATTTTTTACCCAGAGACACCTTTTTGATTCGAGAGTTTCCTTGTAAATTTTCATCTTTTTTGGACAAGTATATACCTATTTTTGGGTATTTTTTCATTCCCTCAGAAAGCTCTAGTTTTGTCCCAAATTTTGTGCATTCTTCTCTTTCCCTCCAGAATATGGTTTCTTGCATACGAGTTCTTCTGAAGCAGCATTGAGGAGTAGTTTTGATACCATTTGTTGAAATCAAAGAATTTCTATCTACAACACACTCTACCCTGCTACAAGCCATCTTCCTCTTCAGAAATATGCAGTAAGAAATCTCCGTCTTCAACAGTCTATACTACAAGCAATCCAGTGATAATGGAGGTATCTTTATTTTTTAAATCTTTGTGATGTTATTATTCTTCACAGTTGTTGTTCAGTCCTTAAGCATCAATTCATAGAGAGAGAGGGGGAGAGAGAGAGAGAGGAGGGGAGAAGGGGGGACAGAGAGGACTGTGTGAGATGAACAAAGAAAATAAGTGATAGAGTGACAGATAGTAAATTAGGGTAGAAGATAAGATGATGTTATTGTTTTCCACTAGCCAAGCTTCAGTATGAATGTGTTTAGGGTTTCCTTGATGAATTTTTGTTGAGAGAGAGAGAGAGAGAGAAAGAGAGAGAGAGAGAGAATATTTTGGATAGAATAGAAGATAAGATTTGATGCTAATTAGAGGTAGATTAAAAGCCAAGATTACAGGCTGATTAGGGGTTGATTAGGGTCTATCAAGACTGAAAGCAAGAGAAAGAGACAAGAACCAACTGGGTTTTAAAAAAAACACAGATATAGTGAATCAAAGGGGTGTAGTTCTGCGATTTGAATGTTAATCCAAGTTAACATTTGCATACTTTTTTTTTTGCAGAATGCAGGTGCAGGATGTACCAAGAGAAAGAGAGATATTCACTTTCAATTGGAGGATGAATATGCACCAATGTTCAAAAGAACTGTGGAAAGAGATGATGCAATAAGATGCAGGATGCAACAAGAAAGAAATGCAGGGAAAAAAATTGTGGACCTTTGGGTTGATGGGTGCATTTATCCACCCGATCCACTCACTCGAAGGCCACCACAATTTGAAGGGCTTACATCATTTGTAAAGTTTGCTTGTGAAGGCAATGAAGGATTGTATGGATACACATGCAGACTTGTCACACAAGGATTAGCAGGGGCTCATCAAACCTTGACAAATATGCAGACAAGATTACAAGGGAATATGCAATCTTTGATGGAAAAGGATAGATTATTGGCTGAGAAGGATAGAGAGAACCAGAACCTACAACAAGCAATGTCTGTCATTGAAGATGCTATGCATGCTACACACGTGCAGAATATGGAGTTACAGTCTAAAGTCAATGACTTGGAGAAGGAGAATTGAAACATAGAGAGGAAGCTCACAAAAACTTTGGAGATTGGGCCCACTTTAAAAACCAAAGAGGCACGTCGGCGCATCCGATCCGTTAAACCAATTGGCCAATTAGCCAAAGGAAGTGGACAATATCATAGATGGATATATGCTCAATCTACTACAATGAGAAATATGTTTCCTCATGCAGAGAATGATACTATTGCCAAAGTCCTTAGCAAGAATATGGGCAAAAATGCATTGGAAAATCGTAAATTCAGGGACATTGTGGATGGTGTTGCTAGTGAACGTCTTAGGGATGTGAGCAACTTGTTTACTGCTACAGATGCTCAGGGATTATGTGACAAGGTGGGAATGAGTTCTGAGTCATATAGTATGCTCTATCAACAATTGGATACAGGTTTTAAGCAAGTCTTCAATACTAAGCGAGTAATGCCTCTGCCAAAACCATTTCACGTGAAGAAGGCTCGAAAACAACTAAATGAGAAAGTTTTAGAACTAATTGGTGAGCCTACGCATCTGGAACACACACACATATTGAAGTATGGTTCCAAAGAAGTTGCCTTTGTATTGAATGCATCCAACAACTTTGTATTGGATATATGTAGGGTTCAGATTGCTATGGTCAAGTTTTACAATATGTCTATGGAAGAATGTAGAGGCAAGCTTAAGTTTGTCCTCAAACTTGATGAGAGTGAGATTATCAAGGGGCAAAGACTTGAGCGTGTGAGTATAACACTTATGAATCGAGCATTGGATCCCAACATCGATGAAAAACATCCTTTATACTTCAATGTCCAATCGGAGAATGAAATATGGTGGCTTGTAGCATTTGAAGTACCAAAGGAGGACCATGAAGTACTTAAAGTTTTTTTTAACCTCACTAATATACCCAGTGTTATTCAACAGCAAAATAATGGAGCAGTTTTACACGTTGAGGGGTTTGGGGACTATCAAGTTGAATGGCATCTTGCAGGTGATTTAAAAACATTGAAGTGTATGTTTGGTTTATCAAATGCAGCAAATGAAAAATTTCCGTG
The DNA here is from genome assembly GCF_053477565.2 of Lygodium microphyllum. Classification (NCBI taxonomy): domain Eukaryota; kingdom Viridiplantae; phylum Streptophyta; class Polypodiopsida; order Schizaeales; family Lygodiaceae; genus Lygodium; species Lygodium microphyllum. The sequence goes on along the minus strand of NC_141154.1, from coordinate 31,348,119 downwards.
CATATTAATTTGCATGCAAACTAGGAAGAAAGGGAAAGATGGAAAGAAAGAATGGCTTGCCAAGGCAGGACAACAGGGTGCTCCGACACGTGATCAGAAAGTCATGAGAAATGGAATGCTAATTCCAGTGGATCCAAACTGGCGCCCTATTTTGGAAATACCACTAACAAGGGTTCACTTTTGCACATTGCATTGTTTGGTTAGAATAATTGAGAAGCTAGTATATGAATATATATGCTTTGCATACAAGATGCAGCCCGTGTCAGAATCTGATGCTACATGCAAGAAGGTAGAACAAGTCCTCTCTGAAGTTGGATTGCACGGAGGCCAAGTAGAAATAAAAAAGGACGAGAAAAAATCGGGGAAGAGTGGAAATGTTCCTTGTAAACCATGCTTTGGCGGACCCAAGGCTAGGAAGTTTTTATCTCCACCTCGAGATGAGGAAGGCAATATACTAGTAAAACAACCAGAGAAGTACGAAGCATGGAAAAAGTTGCACCTTGCTGTTTCAGATTGGAGCAATGGGGGACGAATGAGGATTGCGAAGGCAAAAGTGTGGATACACCTAGATAGATTAGCAGCTCTCTTACAGAAGTTGGGGTTTATGGATGGTGATGCCAATGCATTTAAAGAGACAGCTGCTAAATTTCATAAGTCCATGGTGGAGGCATGGACTACAAATAGCATAACACACTACATGGTCAGTATTATCACCATTGCAAAAAAAAATCATCATTTCGAATTACTTTGTGTTTCTAATCTCTTTTTTTGTGCAGCATATACTTGAAGCACATGGTCCATACTTTGCAGATCAAGGAAGTTTGGCAATATGGTCAACTCAAGGCATGGAAAGATCTCACTGGCAAGCTCGCTGTGCTTTTCAAAAGGCAACTGATCATGGAGGTGGCATCAATGATTCCAATTCTATGAGGCAATTATTCCAATGGTGGTATAGGAGACTAGAGATAAGATACGAGGAAAAAGAAAAGAAGTCCAAAACATCTCAAGCAGAATCTATAAGTAGGGCAATATATGAAGTGAGAAAAGCAAGATATGAAAACAGCACAGCTAGACAACGGCACGCAAAATGGTTGGCAACCCAAGAGAGAGATGGCAAAAAATGGAGACCTAGATAAAGATAATAATTTTGATGCATTTAGAGTCCACAAGAGAGCACAAGTCCCAAGGATATGACACATCAATACTCATATCTCTAACATGAGATGTCTTATAAATTTTCTTTAAAATTTCAAAGGTTTGTCACTATATTTTTCAAAGTCGATTTCGAACTTTGTTTTTTAATTATGAAAAGTCAATTTTGAAATCCTAAGACAAAGATATGAAAATTCTAAACATTGGAACATTCATTGGCCTAGAGAGAGAGGGGGGGCATGAGGGGGGTGTTAGGAGATAGAGAGAGGTAGGGATGGGGTGGAGAAATGAAATGAAATGATAAATTTAAAATTCATTTACACCACAGTAAGTTTGAAAGTTTTGTATTTAAGTCGTCTCTCCTTTCATTTTTTCCCATTGCTCTCCACTCTACTCTCCACCTTTCTATCCTTCATCATCACAGCCATGGCACGTTCCAAGCTTCCTATCAAAAAGGTGCCTGTGAGAGCAAGAGCTCAACACTCGTCCGAATCTAGTGAGCGTACTGTGAGTGACAAAGATCCCCTGGTGACCGATAACGGTGGTCCTACTGCAGCCAATAATGGTGGCGCTACTGTGGCAAAAAATGGTGGCCCTAGTATGGTCGATAATGATGGTTCGCCATTGTCCAGAAATGGTGGTCCACATGCTCCAGCTGCTCCACCTCCCACTACTACTCCAGCTCGTAATACACGCCCTCCAACACATAAAAAGCGAAGATGGAGACCAGGCACAGCTGCACTACGCGAGATAAGGAAATTCTAGAAGAGTGCCGACTTGATTATTCCTAAGGCACCATTCTCCAGGTTGGTGCGAGAAATACTGCAAGATCTACAGTCAGGGCATCATCACAAGTTCTTTTCAAGGTACTAGGCAAGGAATGTGGGGCGATGGTCAAGCCAAGCCTTGCTTGCTCTCCAAGAAGCAGTTGAAAGCTACTTGATTGATCTAATGAGTGATGGTCAACTTTTAGCCATTCATGCCCGACGTATCACTATTAAGCCCATAGATCTGGTTCTTGTTCGCAGAATCCGCAATAACAAGGATGCATTTAATCTTAATGTCAACAATATGCTTTGAGAAGCTACCTTGTAATTGGATCTATGTTTTTAGCTCAGGTTTGGTTGTAGATTGTAAGGAGCTTAGTTTTGGGTTATCTTTCCAGTAGACCTTCAAGTATTTGATAGTAGTGGCATGCAAAATGGAGCTAAATTTTCCCTAGCTCTAGTTGTACTTGGTGCGATGCACTATCTACCGTGTATTTCATAGTTTCGCAATGCTAAATCCAATATGTGATATTCTATTTTGACCATGTTTCACATTGTGTGAATTTTCAAGTTTCCAATTTTGTAAGTAGTTTTGTTGAGGATAAATTCAATGTGCAACCACGTACACGTCGGTGATCAGTTGTACATGGGCCGATGCACTATATCCTTACTATATTTAGTGGTTTGGCAACAGTATATCCGATGCGATATTCCATTTTACCCATGATTTATTTTTTGTCAATTTTTAAGTTTCCAATGTTTCGCATTGCGAGGTTGACAATACATTTAATCTGCAGTTGCGCACACTCATTATCAATACATTTAATCTACAGTTGCGAGGTTGACAATACATTATCAGTGCAGTATAATGCAGTTAACGCATTTTCAAAAAAAGATTGAACCGTCAAATTTATAAATCGAAATCTGGTGAAACTTCACCCTCATGATGGGCATTAGAAAAACTCATTTATATTAAAAATTTGGCCCCATCAAAAGCCTCTGGGTCACCTGTCCGGAGGCTTGCGTCTGGGGCCCTGAATCTGGGGATTCAGGGCCCCAGACGCGAGCCTCTGAGCCTCCGGACAGGTGATCCAGAGGCTTCTGTTGGGACCAAAAAAATTTTGGGTGGTTGATGTGTCCTTGAGGAGCCTACAGGTAAAATTTCATGTGAATCGGAGCACTGGTGATATTTTTCCTAAGCGTGGATTCATTAATTGAAATTTTAGGGTTTTTGAAAAGTTTGGCTATAAGTTTAAAGTTTCACCTCATTTTACACATTTCACTTTTGAGTTCTGAGTTCTCTCTCCTAGAAGACATGGTACGCACCAAGCAAGCGGCCCGGAGATACCCCCTTGGAAATTCCATACGGCAGCCACGTCCTCCAGCTCCACCACCACCACCACCACGCCAGCATCGCAAGCGTCGATGGAAGCCAGGCACAGTGGCTCTTCGCGAGATCCGCCACTACCAGAAGACCACTCACCTCCTGATACCGAAGGCTCCATTCCAGAAGTTGGTGCGGGAGATCATGGAGGGCATACTGATCAGGAACAACAAGAACCAGTTTCCAGATACATCACGCGCGAAACAACCGGATCGCTGGACTGCCCAGGCCCTCCTCACACTACAAGAAGCTGCTGAAGCCTACCTCATCGACTTATTTGGAGACTCAGTCTATGCAGCGGTGCATGCAAGGAGGGTCACTATCACCGACAGGGATCTGCGGATAGTCAGGTTCTTTCGGTGATGGAAAGATAGTCCTCGCGGAGGTCAGCAAGGATAGAGGTGTACAAACTCAAAAGCACATGGAATGTAGCTTCTGAAGACATTTTGTAAAGCCTTGGTTATAATGGACCCCATGTAAAATTGTTATTAATACAAATACAAAGTTTTTGGCGCATCTTATTTTTGTTTAGTCGCTTGATATTTATTTTATTTACATTGTTGAGTTATCGTTACATGCGTTTGAACAAATACATGTTGCGCACGAATTCGATAAAGCACTGTGTATTAAATTTAGGGTACGAATCGTGTTACGTATAAATTCGACAAATAAACATAACATTCAAGTAAAAAAAAACAGTAAATGATACGTATCACAAACTACATTGCACGCGAATCCAACAAACATCAGTTTTCATTACTTGAAGAGAAGATTACAAAGTGCAGTACATCAGTGATGCGATATCAGTAGGCAATAAGTACATCTATTCTCTCCTAGGCTTCTTGGAGCTAGGCTCCCCATGGTCAGAGCTATTCTTTATCATAGGCAACAATACATTTTGCCCCAATAGTTCATGTCTAATGACAGTGGGGTCTTCAACACCGGCAACCATGCCACGGGCCACCATGGAAAAAATTGGGCCAGACCTAGTACTCGTGAATAAGTAGAGAAGCTTCGAACGTCGAAGCAACACTACTTTCTCCAGGCTGGAGTTGGTCGGGATGGTCTTGAAGGGCCCAGCCTTTGTTAGTGCCCTCAACTTCAAGAAGTTCTCTGCAAAAGCAGGGGAGCATGTCTTATGAAATACAATAATGTCGTTGACAAGCTGCCCAACGTACTCCTTCAATGTCGAGTCTTGCACCCTTCCTTGGCTACCAGATCGGCCACCCTGCCTAGATGAAAACTCATCTATATAGACAATCTCCTGCAACACACAAGTTCAGTATCAGACTCACTATGCATGGAGTGTGCTGAAGATATATAAATCATATTCATATGAAACTTAACCAGTAGGGCCTCTAGGGCATCGGGAGCACACACATGTGTTTTTGTCGGGATCGGGCCCCCAGATGTGCCCTGGCCGGAGGCTCGCGTCTGGGGGCCTGAATCTACACCAGTAGGGCCTCTAGGGCATCGCGAGCACACACATGTGTTTTTGTCGGGATCGGGCCCCCAGATGTGCCCTGGCCAGAGGCTCGCGTATGGGGGCCTGAATCTGCATGTAAATTAGTTACTTATTATTAATTTTATATTTACATGCAGATTCAGGCCCCCAGACGCGAGCCTCCGGCCAGGGCACATCTGGGGGCCCGATCCCGACAAAAACACATGTGTGTGCTCCCGATGCCCTAGAGGCCCTACTGGTTAAGTTTCATATGAAACCGAGAACATTACCTTCTCTGCATCATCTATCTGCCGATGTAATGGAGCATCCAGGTCTGCTCCTGCCACTGGGCTGCCCTCGTCTCTCTCCTGGGTAGGCACTGCATAGTCGGGTCGAGGACCAAAAAGGCTTTCCTGCAACTGCTTGAACTCCTCATCAGAGATCTGATACTGTGGCTGTCAAGAATCGCGTGGTGGAGGGGGTTGCTCAAGATGCTGCGCCGAACACACACAGAATGCACAAGGAGAAGCTCACTCAAGAGACAAGAAGAGAGATGGAGGCCAAAACGTTTTCTTGTTGGTTTCTTCTTCTTCTTCCACACACTTTACAATGTACTCAAAGTATAGATAAGATACAACATAAAAGGAAAGTGGCCTACTAAGTCAATCAATGCATAACCGACTACACTAGTTGACTGGCGCTATAACTATGCAGCTGTAAATAGGTGTAACAACCTAAATATAATAAGTAATGAGTCAGTGGCCATGTGAGAGTCATAATGACCATCGACGTGCTAAGTGTAGACGTGTGGACCCATCTAACCAGGCGGTCCATCATCCATGTCCACATGTGTTGAGCTTGCCATCTCAACACTCCCCCTCAAGCTCAACTGCATCTCTGCAACTCCAAGTAAGCTTCGAAACTTTTGAAGCTTCTCTGTACCCAATGCCTTCGTGAAGATATCAGCTATCTAATCCTGTGTGCTGACATACACCAAGTCAATCTCACCTGCTAGTACCTTCTCTCTCACAAAGTGGTAGTGTACCTCAATATGTTTTGTCCTGGCATGGAACACAGGGTTCCTAGCCAACTGTATACTACTCATGTTGTCACAATAAATGACAACTGGACCTTCCACCTGCACATCCAAATCAGCCAGTAACTTTTGCAGCCATACTACCTCACATGCTGCAACAGCAACACCTCTATACTCAGCCTCTGTACTCGACAAAGCAACTGTAGATTGCTTTTTGTTGCTCCAAGCAACTGCTGCACTACCAAGAGAGAACATGTATCCGTTGGTAGATTGTCTATCAAACATACTACCAGCCCAATCTGCATCTGTGTATCCAAACACCTGTACGTCTATACCTGCCTCATAGAAAAGCCCATAATGTAATGTGGACTTCACATATCTCAATATGCGTCTCACTGCATCCAAGTGTGGCTTTCTAGGTACTTGCATAAACTGACTCACAAGACCAACAGCGTAGCTCAAGTCTGGCCTTGTAATGGTCATGTAGATCAAACTCCCCACTATCCTCCTGATCTTAGTAGGGTCTTCTATCTCATCCCCAACATCAACACTCAACTTTACATTTTGCTCCAATGGGACTGAAAGTGGTTTGCATGCTGTCATACCATACTTGGACAACATATCCAAGCCATACTGTCTTTGGGACAGCCATATACCATCATCACATCTGATCACTTCAATGCCAAGGAAGTATCTTAGCTCACCTAAATCCTTCATCTCAAACTTCTTCTTCAAAAAGTCCTTGACTTCAGCAATCCCACTATCACTGTCACCTGTAATAATCAAGTCATCCACATAGATGACTATGATGACCAAACCTGCATCTCCCTTTCTCACATAAAGTGAGTGATCAACATCAGAAACATAAAAGCCAATATTGACAAGATACTCTCTGATCTTGTCAAACCATGCTCTAGGTGCTTGCTTGAGCCCATAGAGTGCCTTCTTCAACCTGCACACATACGTGGGATGCTCTAAATCTTCATAACCTGCTGGCTGATCCATATACACTTCTTCCTGCAAATCACCATGCAAGAAGGCATTCTTTATATCCATTTGCTGCAACCTCCAACCTTTGGCTACTGCCAAAGCAATCACACATCTGACAGTTGCCATCCTAGCAACTAGACTGAAGGTTTCATCATAATCTATGCCATATGTCTGGGCATAGCCTTTTGCAACCAGCCTAGCTTTGTACCTGCTAATAGAACCATCTGCATTGTGCTTAATCTTATAATCCCACTTACATCCAATAGCTTTCTTTCCCTTCGGCAATGATACTAGATCCCAAGTCTTATTGGCCTCTAATGCAGCCATCTCCTCATCCATTGCTGCATCCCAATGAGCATGACCAACAGCCTCCTCAAAACATGTGGGCTCAACATCCTCAACTAGTTTCACCATATAAGCATAATGGTGAGCTGCATAACCTTCAAAACCAAATCTTTTAACAGGGTATCTCACCCTGCTAGACCTGCGTACCACTGGATCACTCAATGGAGTCTTTGCATTAACGCGTGCTCTCTGTACACCTGGAGTCCTCACTGAAGGAATGCCAAGCTCATCATCCAAGCTCTCTGAGCCACTGGAGTCTCCATCAAGAACTGCATCAATGCCTTCTGACACCTTATTCTTTCCTTTGTCTTTACCTGTAGTGCTACTAGATGCACCCAAAGATGTAGAGGTACTCCTTAGTCTCCCAGATCAAGGACTATCAGATGATGTCTCTGGTCCACTAAGAGTCCGTGATTCTTGCTTTTCAGCCTGCACATGAGTGTCATGATCATCATCATCATCCAATGCATCACCACTAGATGCATACCAACTGCTCATTTCATCAAAGATGACATCCCTGCTCACTCTGAACTTACATGTGACAGGGTTGTAACAACGATACCCTTTCTGCTCTAAAGAGTATCCAATAAAGACACACTTTTCAGCCTTTGGATCCAGTTTCTTCCGCAACTCATCTGGCACATGAACATACGCAATGCAGCCAAATACTTTCAAGTGTGAAACATCAGGCTTCTTACCTGTAAAACATTCTTCGGGGGTCATACCATGAACTGCAGCTGTGGGAGTTCTGTTCATAATATAAACAGCAGTATGAACAACCTCAAACCAAAAATGCTTAGGCATATTCTTTTCAGCCATCAAGGCACGTGCAACTTCTGCAATATGCCTGTTTTTTCTTTCTGCAACCCCATTTTGCTGTGGGGTATACCTACATGTGAACTGTGTCTTTATCCCATGAGACCTCAGAAAATCACTGAACTCATTGGAGAGGTACTCTCCCCCTCCATCTGACCTCGAGCACTTTACTTTCAAGCCTGTTTCTCTTTCAACTGCAGCCTTGAAAGTTCTAAAGTGCTCAAAAGCTTCACTCTTTTCCTTCATAAAATATACCCACAGCTTCCTAGAACAATCATCAATGAATGTGACAAAGTATGAACTGCCTCCAAGAGATACATTTTGTGTAGGCCCCCAAATGTCTGTATGCACAACATCAAGGATATTTCTGCTTACATCTCTATCATGTGAAAAGGGTTGTCTTGCCTGCTTACCAAACTGACATGCTTCACATACCTTCTGAAATTCTGCAACTCTAAATGTAGGCAAACCTGTAACCAATCCTTTGGACTGCATTAATTTCAGTCTTTGTACATTTGCATGTCCAATGCGTTTGTGCCAAATTTCAATGTCTGCAACAACACCTTTTCCTTTGGCATACATAGCAGCATTCATAGTAGGAATTCCAGCATCTAGAGTGAACATACGTTCAACTCTACTTCCCTTTGCTACCAACCTGCACTTGTCATTGAAGTCTTCTACAAAGCAGCCCTTTGCATTAAATCTGACTTGCAGCCCTTGCTCTACCATTTGACCGACTGACACCAAGTTCTTTGTAATAGATGGCACATGCAATACATCTAAAAGACTCTTTGTCTTACCATCATGCAAGGACAAGGGAACTTTTCCAATGTGTGAAATTGGGTGGCATGAGTCATCACCCGTCTGCACATAACCTGCATTCTGTAAATCCTGCATCTCTCCACACCATTCTGCATGGCTGGTCATATGATTGGATGCACCTGAATCAACATACCAAACATCTTCATGTGTTCCCTTTCCTGTAACAGCATTCAACATATGCTGCATAACGAACAAACGTTCATTTTTGTCTTCATTCTGTCTGAAGACGATGCATAGTTTCCTTGCTGCAACTTACCACTGCGGATATCATCTTTCTTAGCATAACATTGGGCTGCAATATGACCTGTTTTGCCACAGTAGTGGCACACAATACCAGAGTTGTTAGAACCTCTGTTCTGCCATCCACCTCTTCCTCTAAAGCTCCCCCTGCCTCTAAAGTTACCATGACCTCCTGAAACCTGCATATCGCCAAATTGCTGATTCAATCTGTTTTGTTGGTTGTCACTACCACGTCCTGTACCACGGCCTCTTGAAGAGAACATGCCACGTCCCCTTCCAGAATTGGAGTAGAAAGCTTGGACCTGTTCACCACTTCTTTTAGATGTCTCACTCTGCATGTTGATCTCTTCAGTGATCATAAGGGAGACCAATTCATCGAAATCTGAAAATGGCTTTCTGACATATACGGAAGTTACAAAAGACTTCCAAGCCTTTTCATTGTTAAGTCCACCCAAGGTAGATGACACCAAATCATCATCATCGGGCATTGCATCAATCGTTGCTAATGCATCTGCAATGCTTCTTACTTTCAGTGCATACTCATTGATAGACATCTTCCCTTTCTTCAATGTATTCAACTCTTGCTTGAGTTGAATCTTTCGTGCCTTTGTATTTACAGAAAACATACTTTCAAGTATGGTCCAAGCTGCATATGCATTCTCTGCATTTCTAATGTGTCCCAGCATATTATTGTCAATTACTGCAGACAACCAATACATGACCTTCTTGTCTTTTGCATTCCATTCCTTTCGCGCCTTTGTCTCTTCTGCAGTTGGAGGATCACTCACCTCCGGCTCCTTTTCTTCACCTGAAACGAACTCGTAGAGGCCTTTTCCAATAAGGAAGTTCGTGACACGAAACTTCCATGATGGGTAGTTGTTCTTGTCGAGCTTCTCAATGATGGGGCTTCCACTCTTCTCTGCCATTATCACAAAACTAATACCAAACAGCAAGCAAATCTTCTGCAACCCTTGACCTGTAGTGCACAGCAGTACACTAGACAACCTTTTTCACTGTCTGCTCAACAATACATGCAATCTGCAACTAGTTTGCAGATAAAACTTGTGTTTACTCACTGGTAAACACCTTTGAACTTACAGATCTGAAATCTGTAACCTGCGCACCCACGTTCGGTTAATACAGTCGAAGTCACAGTGTACCCCGAAACTGCTGTCCGCAACCTTGCGGCTCTAAAACGGGCCCTGAAACGGCCTCAAATGCCCAAAATAACTGCGGGTAGGCCCTAAAGGGCTTTTCTGCAGAATATACAGCGCTCTTCGCGCACACCAAATCTCACTGCGATCTGAGATTTTTGCTCTGCCCTGCTTCCGGTGCCTCCACAGGCACTATCCAAGAGAAGGAGTAGAAGAATGGGAGAGATTCTTACCCGTAGCTTGCTTGCTCGAACCTTGCTTCTTCTCCTTCACTTCAGCCTTCGAAATCAGCCTCTCTCAGTGGCGCGGCTCTGATACCATGTCAAGAATCGCATGGTGGAGGGGGTTGCTCAAGATGCTGCGCCGAACACACACAGAATGCACAAGGAGAAGCTCACTCAAGAGACAAGAAGAGAGATGGAGGCCAAAACGTTTTCTTGCTGGTTTCTTCTTCTTCTTCCACACACTTTACAATGTACTCAAAGTATAGATAAGATACAACATAAAAGGAAAGTGGCCTACTAAGTCAAACAATGCATAACCGACTACACTAGTTGACTGGCGCTATAACTATGCCAGCTGTAAATAGGTGTAACAACCTAAATATAATAAGTAATGAGTCAGTGGCCATGTGAGAGTCATAATGACCATCGACGTGCTAAGTGTAGACGTGTGGACCCATCTAACCAGGCGGTCCATCATCCATGTCCACATGTGTTGAGCTTGCCATCTCAACAGTGGCGCCGCATCCTCAATCTGCTCCTGGATGCTCACAATGGCAGAGATATCATCGATGCTCGTGCCATCATAACGAGCCACCTCATCAACATGTGGTGGGGTATCCTGTAAATCAAAATCTATGAAATCACTAGGTGCATCACGCACCATGATACAGTATAGTTCTTCTTCCCTAAGCTCCAACAACTCTAGCACATCCTGCATGAGTAGATATTCCACCCCCTCGATGGTGTTAGCATGGAGAGAAGAGAGGGGTGGCTCTTTGCTCGTGGGCATCTCATCAAGGCAGGGAGGTGGGTGCACAATGGCCAAGATCTATGCTGCCTCAACACTCAGATCGAGAGTGATCTCCTCAGGCTCCCTCTCAAAGTACTCTAATAGTGGCCGAGAGGGTGCGTCGATGTCCTCGTCACTGTCCTCTTGCACCTCAGTGCACATAACATATATGGCAAAGGCAGCATCCCTCTCAATGAGATCCATCATGACGTGGTCCTGTGACGAGGTGGGCACTGCTCTAGCGCGGAGATGTTGCCCCACGTGCACCAGGGCTCGACTTATCACCTTTGCATGGCTGGATCCGGCACACAAACTATACAAAAAATCCATCGGAACCCACCTGAGAGTGGAGTCGGGAATAGAGCAAGTGAGAGGGTTCACTGCATCACAAAATGATGCTAGTATACTAGAGTGAGGGTCTACAGCGGAAAGCGAGCTCTCTAGACTCAAGGTCACGCAAAACCTAGGGTATATCTGGTCCCCTATGTGCGCGTAGCATGTGGAACTGATCCATGCGGTGAAGGCGGGAGTGGTAGCCATGGCACACAAAGAGAGAAGGAATGAGAGCACAAGTGTAGGGAAGTAGAGAATGAAAGTGAAAATGAGTTTGGAGTTATAGCTTTTATGTGTCTAGGGTTTTAAATAAAGGTTCTTTATAAAGTTATTAACTCTAAAGTTTCAAATTAAAACTCTTACCTTAGTTTCTTTATTTTAGTACTTTAAAGTCACTGTTAAAATTACTCATACAGACAAACGCTTCGTTCTACATTATTATATCCTCGAATATGTTTGGGTCGCTGAGTATATTCAAGTCTAATGAGAGAAAATATATAATTTTTTAAAGAAAATAAATCTAAAAGGCCTTGAAATTTCCTTTGGATCCAATTTAATATTAAAATGTAAGAAACGAGCAGCAGAGATGCGCTACAATATATCATTGTGCAAAGACAATATTCTCTAGATTATAGACCTCTAACCTGCAATTTAATTATGATTTTTAACTACACGATTGAGTAATTATAGTATGTATTATCGCACGCTTGGATCACAGTAAACTAAAATTTAAAGTACTCAGAAGTTCAAAAAAGGTATGTATTCGCTCTTTATAAAGTTTTTTTACAAGGATTCCACTATCTCAAGGATATGTGGAGAAGCACATTGTTTACATGTCATGGATTGCTCACTACGAGTCCTGACTTTTCTATTATCTAACTTGAAATAGAAGTTGTAGAGGGGCTCACTGGACATTAATTGGATTTTTTGTCTCAGAAAATAAATGGGCCAATGACTCTCTGCACTGACTACGAAAGGATTATGACCACTCCACAAGATTCCCACATCTACGAGCGATGTATGTGTGTCATCTCGGATATCTTGATCCAAGCTGATCCACTCTCCTCGCAAAAGTCGCCATCTTCTATATCGAAAGCGAACACACAGAGTTTGTCTAGCAATGAAATACCTGTAATAAAAACAAAAATAATGGTAAGTGATCAATGCGACTAACATAACAATTCATCTAAGCGAGACCTATGTCAATTAAATCAAGGTATGCAAAGTAGTAAAAAAGTTTTACCTGAATGTAATATCAGATTGGTTGACCCTGCACTCAATCGTCTCATCAAAATGTGTTCTTTTGACTTCCCAAGACTCACCCAATAGCTGACTCATCCATTCCTCGGATGGACACTTGCATTGATAAGTAATCTTTGTTTTCTTCAAAACATCACATGAACCAAACAAATGTACAAACAATGAGAATGGAATAAACCAATTAAGATGCACATCTTTGGAGCCTGTGGTGGGTTTCATAGCACTATTGATGTCAGATTTTATCTTTGACTTGCAAGCTCCTGACAACTCCAAGCTACCAATGAACCATTCACCACTAGACAGCGGCGGCAATGGGACATGCTGCAATCTCTGGCTTTCTACCACATACAATGAATTATAAAAAAAGATATTTTGAGTGGCAAGTTGACTTGTAGAGGTATTATCATAGATCAAAGAACCTATCTCTTCATGCCAAACATGTATCTTGCCGCTTAAACATTCCACATTCTACCATTCATGCAAAGTCGATGGATATAGAGCTGTCAATCAAACAAGACTGAATTAGAATACTGCAAAGACTTTTAAAAACAACTCTGATACAAGAGAATAATCAATGATAAAATTTAACAACTTACTGTTTTGTTTATAATTTGCAATGTTGTTCTCGTCGTGTACAGAGATTTGTTTATGCATATAAACATGTTGAATCAACACTTCTGTTACTACACTTGTGCCATTAAACACTTTTCTGAACTCTAGAATTCTACATTTCCAATGTTTGCTAGGGTTTGCAACATCCTTGCGCTTGACCTTGAAACTCCCTCGAGTACTTGGGTGCATCAAAATCCAATCCAACTTATAATACTTATCACAAATCCAATTACCGCCATTATCTTTCCTGTTGAAGACCTCCACTGCAAGTATGCTACTAATATTTTTCCTCCATGAAGATATCTGTAACAACCAAATACAAAAGTTACCTATCAACATGTGTATAATTTGCAAATGTTCTCTCCAAATGAAATTAAATTTAAATGGATCAATTTAAAAAAGAAACATTGTACCTGTAATTTCTTTCACAAAGATCCCTAGATATGTTGAACAAGAAGTTGACTTATAGCAAGACCATTGTTCCTTCACTGACAGATTCATGTAGTACAAAAACAAAAGAAATATTGGGTCAACGCATACATATAACTTATATAGGCTTTGTCCAAATGCGTTGAAATTTAACCATGGAACAGTAGTAAAAAATGGTAATATACCTGCGGCTTTCTCTGCAAAAAATCCCAAAGATGTTGTAGAAGTTGAGTTCTTAATAAATCATTGTTCTTCACCCTCGGAGATTCTTGGAGTAAAAAAACAAAGGAAAGCTCAGTATGCATGTAACTTGTATTCACCCCCTGACACTCTCACACTTCCTCTCTCAAGCACAAGCACAAAAAAACAAGAAGAAGAAGAAGAAGAAGAAGAGAGCCACTTTTGCCACACACCAAGAATGAGCTTCTCTATTCACTTTTTGGTTTTTATTCATGCCCTCATCCCTTTGGACACCCATCTTCTTTTTTACATGACCAGCCATGTTTCCAAGGCCTCATTTCCTATTCCCTTCTATTTACATTATGCCTTCACTTATGCCTATCCATTCTTTATAACTTGCACATGAGGGAGCGTGCCACTCTTTTACAAAAATTTGAAGGCAACTTTACATTTTTAAATGTGCCTTTGCCTTTGCCTTGACTTTAAGGTTACGCATGCTATTTTGGCCTTTTCTCCTCTTATCCCTCTATCAAGCCATCTTTTTAAAATTTTTGCAATTTTCTTTGCTTTCTTTCTCTTTGTTGTCTTGCATTGGGGTTAACATTACCCTCCTCCTCGTTGAGCGCCAATCCCATGGCACTTGCGGAACTTTGTTGATGAGAGCTGGGATAATTGAAGAGTGGTCATGAGAGTCGATGATGGGGAATTTGTGGGGATGGGTCATGGGAGAGAAGCATGTTGAAATGGTTGAGGTTGTGGAGACCACGGATAGGTCGAGTGGGTGATAGGGACATCCAAAGTTGGTGGTTAGACGTGGGTTGTCAGATTCACTTGAAAAAGAAAAGAGAGAACATTGTGTCCATGGTGCTAGTGGAACTAGGAGCTAGGTAAGCCTGGGGTATTGTCCCACACTTGAGGACCTAGTTCTTGTATAGGAAAAGTGTGGTGGGTGTAGGTTAGGGAGATAGGTCTAACCATAGGTGAGTGTGGTCTCCTTAGATGTGTCCTGCCCTTAATGTTCCCTAAGCATGGGGCAAAGGAATAGGGGATTAGGGGCAAAGCTGGCTGAGCAAGGCCACTGGATGTGCCTAACTTGAGGACCCCTAGGCATAGTGATTGTGGCACTCATCAAGTGAGGTGTGTTTTCTCACTTCCTATTTGATTTTCTTTTCTTTCCTTGCTCTTGTCTTTCCTTTTTACTTTTTTCTTTCTCTTTTTTTTTCTTGTTTCCTTTTTCTTTCATTTTTCAATTTTTCTCTCTTTTTTTTAAAAAATGTGCATGAGGAACTAGCGTCATATCCATGGTTGTGATAGGAGGAGGTTTGGAGCTTAAGAGATTTACTAAAGAAGTTCCTACCCTGTATATATTCCTTTAGATTCATATGTACATTCAAAGGGGTTGTTGAAAAAAATGGATGACTACACCTAGTAAATCGCTTGTTGTTCATGTCCTCTAGTAGGGCCATGCAAAAGGATGGGAGGAGGGTGGCTCTCCTCATGAGCTTGGCCACCCATTGCACAACTATGTATGTTGCCATTTAAATCAAAAAACAAGGGTGGTAGACGGTATTTGTCGTGAGAGGTAGGCTGTTGCTTAAGAAAAACTCTAAGTAGCCTAAGATAGTTACAGGTTGTGATGAAAGAAAGATTGGGGCAAGAAGAGAAATCGCTAAAAGGAAATGGGAGATGGAGGGCCCTAGGTCATTTTCAGAGAATATAAGGGATTCCTCTAGCTTAGTAGCATTTACATTGTATATTTTAGGGAAATTGTAATCACCATGGATATCGAAGTTAAAGTCCACCCCTACCCTTCTTGGATATGGCATGTATGTTGGGTTGTTTCACTTGTAGGGTAGGGTGCTATAAAATGATATCCATGCATCCATACTCTCATCCAAAATTCTCCACCTCCACTTGGGCTATGACTCATACCCCTTGACGGTCTTGGGTGCCTCCATAACTTTGTTGTCCCAATAGATTTGTGACTCTTTCTCCCATAGTGTTGGATTCTTCTCTCTTTCTACACTCCACCAATCTCCAAGTCTTCTACCCATGCTTATCACTTCCTCTACCACTTTAGGGGATAATACTTAGCTCAATGTGGGTGGGTATCAGAAGGTAAATTTGAAGGGCTTGCACTTGTTCTCCCACTATTCCCACACTCTGAGTTCCATGTTCGAGTTGACTAGAAGCATTTTTCTTTTTGCGAGATGGGGGCTTTTGGAATTACTAGGGGTCACGCCCTTAGTCTTCTTTGTGCTTGTTCCAGCATGTTCTTCCTTATTTTCATGACCTTCTCTTTTCTTTCCACAGTTGCTTCCTCTGGTGGCACTTCTTGTTGAGCTTCTAGTCTTGGAGAGGGTGGGTGAGGGACTCGTTCCTTATCTTGTTGCCTCCCCTCGAGATCATGTCCCACTTTAGGGAGTGGTATTTGCTACTCTTCTTCTCTTACTAGCTCTTGTGGTCCCTGCTCCTCCATATACCCCAGCCATTCCATCTCTTGAACTATTAGTCCTACCCTTAGTAGTAGGTAGTCCCTATGCTCTCATTGGCTTATGTTTGTTTTTTCTTCATGCACCTAGACACACAAGCCACCGTGCCTTATGGCCATGTAGGTAATCTCCACCTTAATCTTTAAGGTTTCAATGGCCTCCTTCTCTTTTGGATGCATGACATCTAAAATAGCGATGAGGATGGCACATTGCTAGACTTCCATGCTTGTCTTTACGAAATTTTCCCTATTTTTTGCTAACACTCTATTGCCTTTAGAATGGGCTAGATGGCATGCCAGTTCTCTAACTTTTTTTTTGCTTTTGGTGACTCATTCCTTTACTTTTTTCTTCATTTCCTCTAGGCTTTCATTCTGCCTTTGTGTGCTAAGGTCGCTATCCATCGGCTCTAGCTCTTTCCACCTTTGGATCGCTTCTTCTTTCTCCTTCTCCATGTTTGCAATTCCTCTTTCTAGCCTTCCCTACTCTTCTAGCTCCATTAGTAACCTATACTCCATTTTCTCCATATCTCTTTGATGCTCTTCCTCTCTTTGAGCTTTTTTTTGTGTTCCTTGCCTTAGGTTTATCCATTGCCTCTTCTATCCTCTTCAACTGTTCTCTCAATTCTTCATGTTGCATGCCTATGCAACCCTATCAGTTCCTATTGTTCTTCTTTGAGCCTTCCTTGCCAATTATCTTCTTCCTTCTCCTTTTCCTTGAGCTCTTCCTTTATCTCATAGATTTCTTTTTGGTATCCTGCTACTTATCGAGTCCTTTGCAACTGGAAGGTTGCTAATGCTTCTCTTTTAGCTTCCAATTCAGATATCGTTGTTTTCTTCTCCACCTTTTCCCTCTCTAGTTGTGCCAAAATCACTTTGGCTTACTCGATGTAGCCCATGGACAATGGCGGTGCTATAGGTATGGTCATTGTCGATGCCTCTATTCTCTACTTCTTGAGTCTTGTCTAGATTCAGTATATCTAGAGCTACCAGTCTCTTTGTTCCACTCGTTGGAGCTCCCCCACTCAAATACAGGGATATTTCTTATACCTTACTCACTAGGTGTTGCACCCAAGCCATGAATTTTCTTGCATCTGCATTGTTCTAGTGATGCCTTGGGTGGTCATGGGAGTTACAGGTTGGGAAACAAGAGCACGTTGTCGCAGCGCATAGGGTTGAAGGTCACCATAGGGGTTTGGCAAGAGAAGAATGTATGGGGGTTCAAGAGCTTAGACTTCGGAGATGGTAGAGATAAGAGAAGGGTTGAAGGTTTCAATCCAAGTTCTTGAAGATAAGAGATAGCAGGGTGTAGGTAGATTCAAGGAGAGGAGTAGAGGGAAGAGAAGGGGTTTGAAGAGATTGAAGATGTAGAAGAATACTCTAAAAAAGAATTAGAAAATATAGAAGAATACTAACAGAGATGAAGCCTGTCAGTTTCTTTTAGCATTATGAGAAAATATAACTCTAATAGACAAAAACGTATACAAAATAATACCTTCCTCTATGCTGCTCAAATCGCCAATCTGATGCTTCCAATGGCTCCAAAAGGGGGGTTAAATACTAGGATGCCTGGCCAGAATCCTGCTAGATCACTCCTTCTTCATCTCCCACTTTCAAAGTGCTATTCACTGCCTGAAAATAGTGATCGCGCGTCACGCAATTTCGCTAATCTCTTTTTTTACATAAAATCCTCTCAAATTGGCTGAAGGCTACATGCTTTCTTTTGCATGTCTATAACGTGCCCGCTCCTCAATCATGGGGCATGTCTTAGCAGTCCATCAAGAGATATATCTAGAAGACGCCACCCGGTACTCCCAAGGAATGACACGGGGTTTTCCAACTAGGGTCTCTCCAGTCTGCCCCGCAATGAAACTTATCCGGACGTTCCCACTAGGATCGACCTGAAGTCCAGGTTCTTGGTCAACATTGTCTAAGGTCATAGATCGACTTTTTCCTAACATTTCCTGTTAACATTTCCTTTGAGGAAAGCTCTCGGCTAACCGAGACCACCCTTTTGTAGAATAGACCCATTGGTCACATCCACCACGCACCCTGGAGGGTTGTTTTAGTTATCTAATTACCTACCATGTTATGTTTGACACATAAAAACAGCCTCCTTAATTAACGTGTTAGTCATCACAGGTTCCTTTACGTAATTTAAGGCACAGACATGAAGACAAGATAAAACAAGATTAAACACTTCCTTAACTTATCTTCGAATTAATGTTTGTCTCCCGCCCATATAGGAGAATTAAGTGTTCCTTTCTGCCTCCGCAAAAAAATCCTTCCGTCTCCCGACAACAAAACTTGAAGGTTTATCTTACCAAGATTCCACCTTGTAACTAGTATCAAGGCCTCGAGATCCCATCTTGAGTCAGGTAGAACACTTGTGTAGGGCCCGGAGGCACTGGGATTTACGGCCAGAGCCCCCACTGGCACCCAAGCGTCCTCTTATGCCAAGTGATTTCCACGGAGAGATCTCTCGCGGCGGGTTCGGTCCACATTCTTGGCGCAGATTCATAACCCCCTTGGTTAGGATTTGGCGGCTCGCAGGGGTAGCAAGCGCCATCCTTCCTTAATTATCCCTTTAGGAAATCAACTGTAGTTGAAGCAACCAGCATAGTAACAATTGCTAGGAAAAACATCCCTTTCGTTTCCATGGCAATCAATCATCTCAGACCCGACCATGAAATCATCAAACACTCCCCACTTGGGTTAACATCAAAAACCACATTAACAAACAGTTGAATGCACAACCTCTTGCTTCAAGGCATCGCAATCCCATTGCATGCACAATCAGAATTTTAACTGGATGTATCAAAACAATTGCTTGAGGGATTTACAACCTTTTCAAACCACCAAGCATAACCTTAGGTCACCAGCTTCAACTAAGCTAGGAGCATATCCATTTGTGATAGTCCACAGCAAGATCGATAAAACAATTCGCAGGCAATTATACTTATTCCTAATGCACCGGATCACATGTGACTTGCGTCTATGAAAGTCCAGGGTTTTGTCTAACGATGCAAGTGTATCTCATGAACACAAATTAACATTTCATGTGTTTCTTTTAACCATGATTGTGAAATGTGAATTCTAAATGACTATTCATGCACTAAACTGGTTGAAAAGCTATCATTTTATGTGAAGTAAAGTGATAACCTTATCATTTTATGTGTGTAAAAGTTATCATTTCGTGCCTAAAATCTTATGCGAATTCCAAACTCTACCATTTCGCGCATGAAACTTAGTTCTTAGAGTAAACAAAACCCTATGCACGACATCAATCCTTTCATCCCTTCCACGAGAAATTATTCATAAATTAATTTTAAATGCTTAGAACCTGGGCTTGATTTGTGTGTGCTGCGTTGGTTGTTCCACTTGCCCCTCCAGCATTACTGGTGGCTTGGGAACCTACGCTTCCCGTGACTTTCTTCTTGGGAGCCATTTGCCTCGCGGAGAATGGGCAATCAGGACCTTGACGGGTGTGGTGCGTTGGTCGTTCCACTCGCCCCTCCAGCATTACCGGTGGCTTGGACACCTACGCTTCCTGCGACTTTCTTCTTGGGAGCCATTTCCCTCACGGAGAATGGGAAGTCATGACCTCGACGGGTTTTGGGTTGCGGGTTTCGGGTTGACAGGTTCGGAAGAAAAGACCGCTGGATGGGGTCCTTTGCCGAGAGGGTGGTTCGGGCATAGCTCCTTGTAGTTACCAACTCTCACTTCTTTCTTTCTCCCTCTCTCTCTTCTTCTTCTTTTCACTTAATCTCCTACTCTCTCTCTCTCTCTCTCTCTCCCTCTCTTCTTTCTCCACTTACTACCTCTTCTTCTTCTTCTTCCACTACTTCTCTTCTCTCTCTTTCCACCCTTTCTTCTTCCTGTTCTACTTCTTCCTCTCCTTCTCCTCCTCTTACTACCTCTTCTCCTCTTCTTTTTCTTCTCGTGCTCTTCTTCTCTCCCTCTTCTCTCTCTTCCCTCTTCTTCCTTCTTCTCTTCTCCTTCTTTTCTTCTCCTTCTCTTCTTCTCTCCCTCTTCTCTCTCTTCCCTCTTCTTCCCCTTCTTCTTCTTCCCCTTCTCTCTTCTCTCTCTTTCCTCTTCTCTCTTCTCTCCCTCTTCCTTTACAAAGGCAACCTTATACCAAATGGCCCAATAGGCCTGCCTATGAAGACGTTGGTATGAAGAAGACCAACAGGGCGCAACTGAGGGGGGGACGCAGTGTCAGTCTCGGAGGGGCTAGGGGGCTGCCTGTAGCAAATGGGGAGGGGGGGTTGTGGACGAGGAGGAGGAGGGGTGGTCTTATTGGGGGGGTGTAGTTGTATATCGCCACTTGGGTGGCATGCCCCTCCCTTTCCCTACTCACTCCCTCTCTCTCTCTCCCCGATGTACTGTCGGGGGGGAGGGAGAGGGAAAATTTTTTGAAAAAAATAAAAAAGGGGGGGGCTTCTATGGGGTACGGGGATGTTACATCCTCTCCCCCTTAGAGGAATCGAGATGTGCTTATCTCGAATGCACTTAGGGTTCATTGATAACCAGTTATCATTAGGTTCTAAAACCTGTGGGATAGGACCCATCACTCTTTCACTGCGCAACTTTGATTACTCAAATTCTTATCCTAAAATAACAACTTGCCATAACTCATAGGTTTCAATAGGATTTATTCCAAGTACAAGACTTATTACCTCAAGAGGATCTTCCTAAGACATCTACTCATCCTCAAAGGTTACAACAGGCTCCAAGCCTTCATCATTATATGGTTCATAATATGAGCCAAAAGTGGAGTTTAGACGGCTTTGTTTGACCGCACGTTCCTGATTCTCAGGGTCCAACTCAGGACAATCTATTTGGATGTGTCCTAGTTTATTGCAGTGGAAACATCGGCAGTTGGGGCATCTCTTACACCGATGTGTCCTATCTCTCCGCACTTGTGGCACCTCTTGTCTTGATCCCGTGAGTCATCTTCATCATAGTTTCCTGATTTAAGTTCTTGGACGATTGGATTTGCTTGGAGTAATGTGTCTTGCAAGTCCATTGGGCGCATTGATTCCAATCAAGTGTTTATGGATGGATTCAACCCAGCACAGAACTTTGACACCTGCTATGTCATATCCATTGGGGGTGCATACTTTAGGAGTGAAGCGAACTTTGAATAATATCCTTCAAGGGATAATCCTAGCTGCTTCAAGTCATAGAATTCATTCATCTTTTGTGTGTGGTAGGCAGGTGGCATATACCTCCCTTACACAGCTTCCTTAAGCTTATCCCAAGTGACTATCCCCTCCGAGGTCGCTTAGTCTCTGCACCACTGTTTCCACCAAAGTCTCGCTTCTCCTGTAAGATTTAGTTTGGCGAGCACGTCTTGGTTAGCAGGTGCAGTTCCTGCTAGCTCAAAATAGTTCTCCATGGACTCAATCCAGATCTCGACATCAGCTTGAACAGTTCTTCCCTTGCCATCAAACTCGAGTAGCTTAATTTGCTTGAGAAGGAACTTCTTCTCTTGCATATTAGCATTCGTGGGTGCAGAAGGTGCCTGACAATCAAGCCATACCACTTAGGTTATTTAGGTTATGTCTATGATCTGTCGAACATTAATCAATCATTCATCATTAAGAAGTTTTTCTCTGATACCAATTGTAACGTGGCTGCTCCTCAATCGTGGGGCATGTCTTAGGAGTCCATCGAGAGATATATCTAGAAGACCCCACCCGGCACTCCCAAGGAATGACACGGGGTTTGCCAACTAGGGTCTCTCGAGTCTACCCCGCAACAAAACTTATCCCAAGCGTCCAATTTTGACTAGGTCCGTTGTTTGTTTGTCCAAGTGGTTGATAGGGTTGAGTGTCTGAATCCGATTCTAATGAGTTTGATCGTCCCAATTAGATGGGGTGAATGTCTGATTGGACAGGCGAGGGATAGTTTGATTTTTGGGATTGGATAAACAACGTTTGATCAGACAATCCAAGTTAGTGCAAATGTCCAAATTCTAGGAATTGAACATCCAAGTGTTGATTTTGGGAATTGGACCCCTATCGGCCATGTCCCATTCCACTAGCATGCAAACAATGGCAACAAAAAATTGATTCGTGGCAAAAATTTTGGCCACGCCCATAAGTAAGGAGCTCCAGAATGTAAGAATACATATACATGGAGGGTTCTATATACCTGATACAAATGGAAAACTCATGTGGTAGCCAATCAATTTGCCGTAATCTCCAAGTCTTTCTCTCACTCACTCACTCACTCTCTCTCTCTCTCTCTCTCTCTCTCTCTCTCTCTCTCTCTCTACTATAGAAACTAAAAATGAGCCTTCCACCCCCTTCCTTGGGTCTTAAACCCTTGTCCTAATGCCCAAGCCTTATCAATGGAGTGCAAGCCCATTTTTCCCTGATTCCTTATGAATCCCAACCTTGTGAAGTGCTCACATAAGCAAAAAGAACTAGGATTGACCTGAAGTCCGGGTTCTTGGTCAACATTGTCTAAGGTCATAGACTGACTTTTTCCTAGCATTTCCTGTTAACATTTCCTTTGAGGAAAGCTCTCGGCTAACTGAGATCACCCTTCCGTAGGATAGACCCATTGATCACATCCATCACGCTTCCCTCGAGGGTTGTTTAGTTATCTAATTACCTACCACATTATGTTTGATACAAAAAAACAAACTCCTTAATTAACCCGTTAGTCACAGGTTCCTTTACGTAATTTAAGGCACAAACATGAAGACAATATAAAATAAGAGTAAACACTTCCTTAACTTATCTTCGGATTAATGTTTGTCTCCTGCCCATACAGGAGAATTAAGTGTTCCTTTTTGCCTCCACAGAAAAATCCTTCCGTCTCCCGGCAACAAAACCCGAAGGTTTATCTTACCAAGATTCCGCCTTGTAACTAGTATCAAGGCATCGAGATCCCATATCGAGTCACGTAGAACACTTGTGTAGGGCCCAGAGGCATTGGGATTTACAGCCAGAGCCCCCACTGGCACCCAAGCATCCTCCTACGCCAAGTGATTTCCATGGAGAGACCTCTCGCGGTGGGTTCGGTCCACATTCTCGGGGAAGATTCATAACCCCCTTGGTTAGCATTTGGCGGCTCGTGGGGGGTAGCAAGCGCCATCCTTCCTTAATTATCCCTTTAGGAAATCAACCGTAGTTCAACCGTAGTTGAAGCAACCAGCATAGTAACAATTGCTAGGGAAAACATCCCTTTCGTTTTCATAGCAATCAATCATCTCAGACCCGACCGGCCATGAAATCATCAAACACTCCCCACTTGGGTTAACATCCAAAACCACATTAACAAACAGTTGAATGCACAACCTCTTGCTTCAAGGCATCGCAATCCCATTGCATGCACAATCATAACTTTAACTGGATGTATCAAAAAAATTACTTAAGGGATTTACAACCTTTTCAAACTGCCAAGCATAACTTGGGTCAACAATCCATTTAGGGTTAGGTCACCAGCTTCAACTAAGCTAGGAGCGTATCCATTTGCGATAGTCCACAGCAAGATCGATAAAACAATTCGCAGGCAATTATACTGATTCCTAATGCACCAGATCACATGTGACTTGTGTCTATGAAAGTGTAGGGTTTTGTCTAACGTTGCAAGTGTATCTCATGAACAAAAATTAAAATTTCATGTGTTTCTTTTAACCATGATTGCGAAACGTGAATTCTAAATGACTATTCATGCACTGAACTAGTTAAAAAGCTATCATTTTATGTGAAGCAAAGCGACAACCTTATCATTTTATGTGTGTAAATGCTATCATTTCCTGCCTAAAATCTTGTGCGAATTCCAAACTCTACTGTTTTGCACATGCAATTTAGTTCTTAGAGTAAACAGAACCCTATGCACGACATCAATCCTTTCATCCCTTCCACGAGAAATAATTCCTAAATTAATTTTTAACGCTTAGAACCTGGGCTTGATTTGTGTGTGCTGTGTTGGTCATTCCACTCGTCCCTCCAGCATTACCGGTGGCTTGGGCGCCTACTCTTCCCGTGACTTTCTTCTCGGGAGCCATTCACCTTGCGGAGAATGGGCAGTCAAGACCTTGACGGGTTTCAGGTTGATAGGTTCGGAAGAAAAGACCACTGGATGGGGTTCTTTGCCGAGAGGGTGGTTTGGGCATGGCTCCTTGTAGTTACCAACTCTCACTTCTTCCTTTCTCCCTCTCTCTCTTCTTCTTCTTTTCACTTAATCTCCTACTTTCTCTCTCTCTCCCTCTCTTCTTTCTCCACTTACTACCTCTTCTTCTTCTTCTTCTTCATCCACTACTTCTCTTCTCTCTCTTTCCACCCTTTCTTCTTCCTGTTCTACTTCTTCCTCTCCTTCTCCTCTTACTACCTCTTCTCCTCCTCTTCTTCTTCTCCTGCTCTTCTTCTCTCCCTCTTCTCTCTCTTCCCTCTTCTCTCTTCTCTCCCTCTTCACTTCCTTCTTCTTCTTCTCCTTCCCTTCTTCTCTCCCTCTTCTTTCTTCTCTCCCTCTTCTCTTCCTTCTTCTCTTCTCCTTCTTTTCTTCTCCTTCTCTTCTTCTCTCCCTCTTCTCTCTCTTCCCTCTTCTTTCTTCTTCTCTTCTCCTTCTTTTCTTCTCCTCTTCTTTTGTCCCTCTTCTCTCTCTTCCCTCTTCTTCCCCTTCTTCTTCTTCTCCTTCTCTCTATTCTCTCCCTCTTCTCTCTCTTCCCTCTTCTCTCTTCTCTCTTCTCTCCCTTTACCTTCACGATGGCAGCCTTATACCAAACGGACCCAACAGGCCTACCTATGAAGATGCTGGCATGAAGAAGACCAGCAGGGTACAACCGGGGGGGGAGATGCAACGTTAGTCGAAGGGGCTAGGGGGCTACCTATAGCAAACGAGGGGGGACTTATGGACGAGGAGGAGGAGAGGTGTCCTTATGGGGGGCGTGCAGCTGTATGCCGCCACCTGGGCGGCATGCCCCTCCCTTTCCCTACTCACTCCCTCTCTCTCTCTCCTCGACGTACTATTCGGGGGGGAGGGAGAGGGAAAAGAATTTGAAAAAAATAAAAAAGTGGGGGGGGGACGCTCCTATGGGGTACGGAGATGTAACAATCTCCTTCTAATCTAGAAGTTATCTATAGTTTTATGGATTTTTGCAAGATATAATATCTAGAATATCAAAAATTGACTAGACACTTGTCCAAAAAAAACTAATATTTTGAACCATGGACACTAATACTAATGTCTAAAGTGGCATTGGCTCTCTAAATCTAAAAGGAAGCCACACTCTAGATTTTTTTTACACGGTGTGTGCGTAGCGGTATGACATTCACCCCCTCCTAACCTGCACATCCTCTGGCATATGCCAAAGTCTTACGGATTTGCAGTGTTAGAAGAAGTATCTTCTACCATGTCAATGTCTTCATCTTTTGTCTCTTCTTCTTCCTCTATGTCTTCATGCTCTTGAATTATATTCAATTCTTCTAGCGCATATGTTGAACTTTCTCTTCGTTTGAAGAGCTTGATTCTTTTTCCATCTATGGGTATTTCCATGCTTGTTCCATCCAATTCAACCAATGAATATGTGGCATTGTCATGAATTACCTTTACCACATATGGGCCAAACCAACGCTTTACCATCTTCCTAGAAGCACTGTATTGATTGTCTAGACTGCTGTCATAGACAAGCACCCAGTCATTTTCTTGAATTGCTCTTGGCTGAAGTCGATGTCGCTTATCAAATCTTCTTTTGTTCTTTAGTCTTGCTGTCTTTAGCTTCTCAATAGCTGCTTGAACATCTTCAGGCCTTCTTTCTAGCTGCCATATGCGCAAAGTCAGCAACTCTTGTCTATTGATGCCTTCCTCCCAAGATAGAAGACTCCATGTAAGAATAGATTCTTCAATTGGCATAATTGGTCGTTGTCCATACATAAGTTCAACTGGCATATAGCCAGTCACTGAACTATAAGTAGTCCAGTCAGCCCATAATGCAAAAGGTAGCATTTTAGGCCATTCTTTGATCTTTCCTCCACAAGACTTTGCTAGAGCTTTGAGAATAGGTTGATGACCTCTCTCACTCTTTCCATTTCCTTTAGGGTTGTAGGATGAAGTTAAAGCCAACTTAATACCCAATTGAACAAAGAAGTTGCATGCCTCATCATCATCCAACTCTCCTCTATCTCTAATTACTTTACCCACACAACCATATCTACAAAACACTTCTTCAAGCCAAAAACGACAAACAGCTTGAGTGGATTTGGTTGTTAAGGCTTTGCCTTCAACTTGATTGGTTAGATTCTCCTTTGCAAGCACTATATACCGCATATTCCATATTCTTGTAGGCATGGTTAGAAGATCAATAACCCATCTATAATGTATAGACAAAGGATAAGTTGGTTCTAACCCATCTTGATGCCTGACCATAGAATACATTTGACACACATAACAGGTTTCAAAAAAATGTGTTATGTCCTGATACATATTTTGCCACCAATATTTTTTTTGACTTTACTAAAGGTTCCCCATATGCCTCTATGGCCAGCCCATAGGCTTTCATGAAATTTCTTCATTACATGTTGTTGCAATCTTTTGTTACCTGAAACTCGGACAGGCGCTCCTTTCTTCTTCTTTGCGTGCTTCCATAGATGTCCTTCTTTAAGGAAAAAGCCATAAACTTTCCTCTTGATATGTTTGAACTCCTCATCAGTCCAAGTCTCCTTCTTCTTCATTGTGCTCAAATATTGGCCGATATTTAGCCAATCTTCTTCATAATCTTATTCAAGGAAATGAACTAGAACTTGAGCAATGCAATGAGCATGTTGGCTTTTAGTTGACCATCCTGTTGTTTTCAGCTTTGGACTAGTAAATGCAGTAACTGAAAATGTATTTTCAGCCATGGAATAAAATTCAGCAAGTATAGATTCTTCAGCTTCATCTTCTTCCATCATCTCTTCTTCATTGTCATATCTTGCACATGATAGCATGTCAGCAACTGGATTTGCCTTTCCTACAATATGCTTTAATTTGGGGTTGAGTGACTTTAATAGCATCAGCTCTTCTTCATTGTCATATCTTGCACGTGATAGCATGTCATCAACTGGATTCGCCTTTCCTGCAATATGCTTTAATTCGGGGTTGAGTGACTTTAATATGCTGCAGGAAAGGCAAATCCAGTTGCTGACATGCTATCACGTGCAAGATATGACAATGAAGAAGAGCTGATGGAAGAAGATGAAGCTGAAGAATCTATACTTGCCGATTTTCATTCCATGGCTACTGAAAATACCTTTTCAGTTACTGCATTTACTAGTCAAAAACTAAAAACAACAGGATGGTCAACTAAAAGCCAGCATGCTCATTGCATTGCTCAAGTTCTAGTTCATTTCCTTGAAGAAGATTATGAAGAAGATTGGCTAAAGATCAGCCAATATTTGAGCACAATGAAGAAGAAGGAGACTTGGACTGATGAGGAGTTCAAACATATCAAGAGGAAAGTTTATGGCTTTTTTCTTAAAGTAGGACATCTATGGAAGCACACAAAGAAGAAGAAAGGAGCGCCTGTCCAAGTTTTAGGTAACAAAAGATTGCAACAATAGGTAATGAAGGAATTTCATGAAAGCCTGTGGGGTGGCCATAGAGGCATATGGGGAATCTTTAGTAAAGTCAAAGAAAAATATTGGTGGCAAAATATGTATCGGGACATAGCACATTTTGTTGAAACCTGCTATATGTGTCAAATGTATTCTATGGTCAAGCATCAAGATGGGTTAGAACCAACTTATCCTTTGTCTATACATTATAGATGGGTTATTGATCTTGTAACCATGCCTACAAGAATATGGAATATGTGGTATTTAGTGCTTGCAAGGGAGGATCTAACCAATCAAGTTGAAGGAAAAGCCTTAACAATCAAATCCACTCAAGCTGTTTGTCATTCTTTGCTTGAAGAAGTGTTTTGTAGATATGGTTGTGTGGGTAAAGTAATTACAGATAGAGGAGAGTTGGATGCTGATGAGGCACGCAACTTCTTTGTTCAATTGGGTATTAACTTGGCGTTAACTTCATCCTACAACCCTGAAGGCAATGGAAAGAGTGAGAGAGGTCATCAACCTATTCTCAAAGCTCTAGCAAAGTCTTGTAGAGGAAAGATCAAAGAATGGCCTAAAATGCTACCTTTTGCATTATGGGCTGACCAGACTACTCATAGTTTAGTGACTTGCTATATGCCAGCTGAACTTATGCATGGACAACAACCAATTATGCCAATTGAAGAATCTATTCTCACATGGAGTCTTCTACCTTGGGAGAAAGGCATCAGTAGAAAAGAGTTGCTGACTTTGCGCATATGGCAACTAGAAAGAAGGCCTGAAGATGTTCAAGCAGCTAATGAGAAGCTAAAGACAACAAGACTAAACAACAAAAGAAGATTTGATAAGCGACATCGACTTCGAGCAAGAGCCATTCAAGAAAATGACTGGGTGCTTGTCTATGACAGCAGTCTAGACATTCAATACAGTGCTTCTAGGAGGATGGTAAAGCGTTGGTTTGGCCCATATGTGGTAAAGGTCATTCATGACAATGCCACATATTCATTGGCTGAATTGGATGGAACAAGCATGAAAATACCCATAGCTAGAAAAAAAATCAAGCTCTTCAAACGAAGAGAAAGTTCAACATATGAGCTAGAAGACTTGAATATAATTCAAGAGCATGAAGACATAGAGGAAGAAGAAGAGGCAAAAGATGAAGACATTGACATGGTAGAAGATACTTCTTCTAACTCTGCAAATATGTAAGACTTTGGCACATGCCCGAGGATGTGCAGGTTAGGAGGGGGTGAATGTCATACCACTACGCACACACCATGTAAAAAAAATCTAGAGTGTGGCTTCCTTTTAGATTTAGAGAGCCAATGCCACTTTAGACATTAGTATTAGTGTCCATGGTTCAAAATATTAGATTTTTTTGGACAAGTTTTTAGTCAATTTTTTATATTCTAGATATTATATCTCGTAAAAATACATAAAACTATAGATAACTTCTAGATTAGAAGGACATTTTAACATCTCCGTACCCCATAGGAGCCCTCCCTCTTTTTTATTTTTTTCAAAAAAATTTCCCTCTCCCTCCCCCCGACAGTACGTCGAGGAGAGAGAGAGAGGGAGTGAGTAGGAAAAGGGAGGGGCATGCTGCCTAGGTGGCGGCATACAGCTGCACCCCCCCTATAAGACCACCTCTCCTCCTCCTCGTCCACAAGTCCCCCCCGTTTGTTGCAGGCAGCCCCCTGGCCCCTTCCCCCCTCAGTTGTGCCCTGCTGGTCTTCTTCATGCCAGCATCTTCATAGGTAGACCTGCTGGGCCATTTGGTATAAGGCTCCCATTGTGAAGGAAGAGGGAGAGAAGAGAGAAGAGGGAAGAGAGAGAAGAGGGAGAGAAGAGAGAGAAGAGAGGAGAAGAAGAAGAAGGGGAAGAGAGAGAAGAGGGACAGAAGAAGAGAAGGAGAAGAAAAGAAGGAGAAGAGAAGAAGAAAGAAGAGGGAAGAGAGAGAAGAGGGAGAGAAGAAGAGAAGGAGAAGAAAAAAAGGAGAAGAGAAGAAGGAAGAGAAGAGGGAGATAAGAGAGAAGAGGAAAGAGAGAGAAGAGGGAGAGAAGAAGAGCAGGAGAAGAAGAAGAAGGAAGTGAAGAGGGAGAGAAGAGAGAAGAGGGAAGAGAGAGAAGAGGGAGAGAAAAAGAGCACGAGAAGAAGAAGAAGAGGAGAAGAGGTAGTAAGAGGAGGAGAATGAGAGGAAGAAGTAGAACAGGAAGAAGAAAGGGTGGAAAGAGAGAGAAGAGAAGTAGTGGAAGAAGAATAAGAAGAAGAAGAGGTAGTAAGTGGAGAAAGAAGAGAGGGAGAGAGAGAGAGAGTAGAAGATTAAGTGAAAAGAAGAAGAAGAGAGAGAGGGAGAAAGAAAGAAGTGAGAGTTGGTAACTACAAGGAGCCACGCCCAAACCACCCTCTCGGCAAAGGACCCCATCCAGCAGTCTTTTCTTCTGAACCTGTCAACCTGAAACCCGTCAAGATCCTGACCACCCATTCTCCACAAGGCGAATGGCTCCCAAGAAGAAAGTCACAGGAAGAGTAGGTGCCCAAGCCACCGGTAATGCTGGAGGGGCGAGCGGAACAACCAACGCAGCACACACAAATCAAGCCTAGGTTCTAAGTGTTAAAAATTAATTTAGGAATTATTTCTCATGGAAGGGATGAAAGGATTGATGTCATGCATAGGGTTTTGTTTACTCTAAGAACTAATTTGCATGCACGAAAGGTAGAGTTTGAAATTCGCACAAGATTTTAGACACGAAATGATAGCTTTTACACACATAAAATGATAAGGTTATCGCCTTACTTCACATAAAATGATAGCTTTTTAACCAGTTCAGTGCATGAATAGTCATTTAGAATTCACGTTTCGCAATCATGGTTAAAAGAAACACATGACATGTTGATTTTTGTTTATGAGATACACTTGCATCGTTAGACAAAACCCTAGACTTTCATAGACGCAAGTCACATGTGATCCGGTGCATTAGGAATAAGTATAATTGCCTGTGAATTATTTTATCGATCTTGCTGTGTACTATCGCAAATGGATACGCTCCTAGCTTAGTTGAAGCTGGTGACCTAACCCTAAATGGATTGTTGACCCAAGTTATGCTTGGCGGTTTGGAAAGGTTGTAAATCCCTTAAGCAATTGTTTTGATACATCCAATTTAAATTCTGATTGTGCATGCAATGGGGTTGCAATGCCTTGAAGCAAGAGGTTGTGCATTCAACTGTTTGTTAATGTGGTTTTGGATGTTAACCCAAGTGGGGGGTGTTTGATGATTTCATGGCCGGGTCTGAGATGACTGATTGCCATGTAAAGGAAAGGGATGTTTTCCCTAGCAATTATTACTATGCTGGTTGCTTCAGCTATGGTTGATTTCCTAAAGGGATAATTAAGGAAGGATGGCACTTGCTACCCCCCGCAAGCCGCCAAATGCTAACGAAGGGGGTTATGAATCCGCCCCGAGAATGTGGACCGAACCCACCGCGAGAGGTCTCTCCATGGAAATCACTTGGCGTAGGAGGACGCTTGGGTGCCAATGGGGGCTTTGGCCATAAATCCCAATGCCTCCGGGCCCTACACAAGTGTTCTACGTGACTCGAGATATGGGATCTCGAGGCCTTGATACTAGTTACAAGGCAGAATCTTGGTAAGATAAACTTGTAGGTTTTGTTACTGGGAGATGGAAGGATTTTTCTGCGGAGGCAGAAATGAACCCTTAATTCTCCTGTATGGGCAAGAGACAAACATTAATCCGAAGATAAGTTAAGGAAGTGCTTAATCTTGTTTTATCTTGTTTTCGTGTCTGTGCCTTAAATTACATAAAGGAACCTGTGACTAACGAGTTAATTAAGGAGGTTGTTTTTATGTGTCAAACATAACATGGTAGGTAATTAGATAACTAAACAACCTGTTAATCCCAACACGAAGAAAGCAAAAGGAAATAAAAAAGACGTAGGGCAAAGGCGGAAAAAAGGTAGCCCGACAAAGAAAGAAGAAAAGAAAATGCCAAAAGCGCAAGGGCAACCTTAAAAAGCCCAAGGCAAATGCAAAAGGGAAAATGTGCATTTTAAAATACAAAGTTGGACCCTGAAATCTTGTAAAAGAGTTCCAGGCGGTGGAAAATCCGGAAAGCTAAAATAGAAGACAAAGACAAAGGCCAAGGCAAAGAGAAATGGAAGACAAAGGCGCACAAGGAAAAGCGCAAGTCAAAACTTTTATAAAAGAGTGCAAGCGCATCATGGTTTAATTCAAGGAGCGCCAGGCTCTCACCCGTGCAATTTGTAAATATAGACGGGCGATGGAAAGAAAGCTAGGAAGATGGAGGGACAATGGAAAAAAGGGCCTAGGCTACGGCGGCCGGCCATGTAAAAAAGGGGATGACCGCCCAAAAGGGATTTAGGGTTTTGTATATAAAGTTGAAAGGTGAATGATAAGCTCATTCTTGTGTGTAAAAAAAAGTGGCTCTCCTCATCTTCTTCTTCTCCTTGTTCTTGCTTGCTTGAGCTTGTGCTTGAGAGAGAGTGTGTGAGAGTGAGGGAGTGAGTGTATGAGGGTGAGGGACCGAGGAAGAGAAGCTCTTCATCTTCTTCTCTTTTCTTTTCTTCTCTTCTCTTCTCTTCTCTTGCTCGCGGTGATAGAGCTTGGAGCGTGGAGCTTGAGGATGGAGCTTGCTTGAAGTTTGCACTTGGATCGTGGGGCTACCGGAGTGCGCGGGAGAGGAGGTAATTCGAACGGCATGGAGGTAATGATGGGAACTAAAATGGGCCGGCACTGGCTATAGTACTAGCCGGACCTCATGCTCATGACACACAAACACCCTTACGGCCTCGCGGACCAGGAGCGTCAATCTAATGCGAAAGGACAAACTGCCCTAAAGCTTAATTCATGCATTTATAGTTTATAGTCTAACGTTTCCCTTAAACTCCTCAGAGGGAGAACCCATACATATTGGCAATGCCACGAACACACACATATGGAGGCACTCCAACGACTGATAGTCGAAGCTCCAATGCAACTCTCCTACATCGCAGGGATTGGCTCTTTGATGCACTACTAGACATATAACACATATGAGCACAAACTCCTCTCAAGGTACCAATATTTTACTTTCCAGGATGTACCATTCCTCACTACAATTTCCCCTTAGGACCCAACGGCTAACCTACAGCTTAGGACATCCTCTCATGCTCATCATTGGTCACAACCTAAGGAAAATAGGTGCCATGCATCCAGGAGGTTTTTCTGATACCTTTTAATTATTATGCTTAATGCAAATCATGTATGGCTATGTGCTCAGACAAAAGAAAGATAAACATCGTGCATCATGCATAAAGCATTCTTTCCATGAATTTTACTAGTGCGTGCTACGTTGAAAGGAGGCACCGAGCCATATGCTCATGCTACCATCCTCTTTATTCAAACCGTTTCCTATATGCCAAGTGCAATGCATAAATCAAATATTTTCTTTATCTTTCAGTGTTTCAGCCCCTCTTCATCCAACCCTTAGCATTTTGCATCATTGATCGGTTAAATAGGGTTTCTATGCATTTTTTCCTTTTAAAAGAATAATAAATACACACAAAACATAGAAAGGGGGACAAACCGAGGTCAACCTCGTGCTTTGCCATTGTCATACATTGCACAAATATAGATATAAATTTTCCTAATTTTTCTCTGCCCGTTTCTTATTTTTCTCTAATTTTAAACCCTTTTTTTTTCCATTTTTTGATATTTTTCTCTATTTTTCTTTAACAAATAATGACTGAAAATGAAAATTTATTGTGGGCTATGTCCTTAGGTTCATTAACAGCAAAAACTCAAATTTAGTTGGTGTGACATATCATATTTCTCATTTATATAGCAAAATCCCCAATTTTAACCTTAAAACGCGTGTTTTTCATATATTTTGACACTAATTCTGGCCAGGTAGCCTTATATTTTCTGATTTTCAGGTTGCAAACAGTTGAAAATCATGGAAAAAAATATCATAATGAACTTTCATCCCATATGAACAAGATTTCATAAAGCAAATAGCATAAAAAGATCATTTTTCTTTATAAAAATAGCATTACCGCTTATTTTCAGGTCTCGGTTTCTTGGTCTTGGTTACGGGACTGATTTCCAGCATGCATTTAATGCTCAGCATCTTCAAGAACATCACTCTTCAAGTCTTCATCCATCCGGAAGCAATCCGGTCTCATCCGGACAAGCTTTCCTCCACCATTCTTCATTGTCTTCATCCACACAAGAACATCCCCTTAAGGGAGAGTGAGGGAGGAGAGAGAAAGACTAGAATTGGCTCTCTTCATTCAAGCCATCATTTTACGGGCGAAGACAGGCGATAAGATCGGCCAAGAGGGAGAAAATCAGCCCTAAGATCGGTTGTATGGGGTACTCACAGCCTGTCATCTCCATCTCCATCCACGGAGGCGCAAAAAAATAGCCTGAAGATGGCGCCTTTATCCCTCATTCTCTCTCCACGTTTTTTCATGCTTCTTAATCAAAAATTTGAAGGGAGGGGGGGGGGTGGTGGTAAAATGTCCCAAAGGGCACCCCTCACAGATTGTCACTGAAAAGCTTGACAAGAACAACTTCCAAGCATGGAAGTTTAGAATGACGAATTTCCTTATGGGAAAAGGATATTGGGAATTTGTTGCAGGAAATGAAGAAGAACCAGTTCTTCCTGATGTTCCCAATCAACAGCAAATGCAGGCATTTAAAGCATGGCATGAGAGAGCCAGGAAAGTTATGTATTGGCTGTCTATCAGTATTTCAGACTCTATGATTGTGCATATTCAAGATGCAAGTACGCCAAAGGAGGCATGGGATACTTTGTCAAAAATGTATAGCACAAATACGCAAGCTAGGAAAATGCAGCTCAAGCAAGAGTTGCATAATGTGCAAAGAGAAAATATGAGCATCAATGACTACCACATGAAGGTGAAGAAGATTGCTTATGCACTTGCTTCCATTGGGTCGCCAATGGATGATGATGATTTAGTTTCTGTGACCTTGAATGGTCTAGGAAAGGATTATGCACAGTTTTGGACATCCATTTCAGTTCGTGAAAGATTTCCTGATTTTGAGGAGTTGATTGCTCTTCTAATTTCTGAGGAGCAAAGAAATGGTGGTGCATCTTCTTCAAGAGGAACTTCAAAAGAAGTTGTCTTCTACTCAAATGCTGGAAGAGGTAGAGGCAGAGGTAGAGGAGGCCGATTTGGAGGCCGTGGTAGAAATCAGAATATGCAGCAAACTCAAGAAAACCAGTCCTATGGAGGAGGACGTGGTAACTCTAGAGGCAGGGGGAGCCAAAGAGGTCGTGGTGGATGGCAAAGAGGCCAAAATGCAAACAGTAATGTTGAATGCTACTACTGTGGTAAAATGGGTCATATGGCTAAAGACTGCTATAAAAAGTAGAATGACATCATGAATGGAAAATTGCAACAAGGGAATTATGCATCTTCTAGTAGACAGGGTGATGATAGAAATGAGCATTTGTTTATGGTGCAGCACATGAATAATTCTATGACAAGTGCAGAAGAAAGCAACGATGTATGGTATGTTGACTCAGGTGCATCAAACCACATGACAGGTCATGCAGAATGGATGGAGGATGCAAGGAAAATGGAAAAACCAAGATTTGTGGAGACTGGTGATGATACTGCACATCCTATTGTGCAGATTCCTTTGTCTATGTAGGATGGGAAAAAGAAATACCTATCTGATGTATTTCATGTCCCGAATATCACCAAGAATCTGGGTTCTGTTGGTCAAATGGTTGAGCAGGGCTTGCAGGTCAGATTTAATCCTCATGGATGCTTTGTTGAGGATATGAAAAATAAAGGTCGCTTGATAGCAAAAGGAAAGAAGAAGGGCAGAATGTTTACGTTGGATGCAGACATGTCTGAATTGAGTGCA
This sequence comes from Lygodium microphyllum, assembly GCF_053477565.2. Lineage (NCBI taxonomy): Eukaryota > Viridiplantae > Streptophyta > Polypodiopsida > Schizaeales > Lygodiaceae > Lygodium > Lygodium microphyllum. Next base: position 31,312,189 of record NC_141154.1, on the reverse strand, counting down.
GCAATGTTTGCACATGGGACCGGTGTAGTTGCAGATATTGATATCTGGCATAAACGCATTGGTCATGTTAATGTACAACGACTTAAATCAATGCAGGCCCAAAATATTGTTGCAGGATTGCCTAGATTCAAGGTTGCAGAAATGCATAAGGTATGTGAAGCTTGTCAGTTTGGAAAATAGGCAAGGAAACCATTTCCTAGACATGTTCAAGAGAGTAAGAAGCCATTGGAATTAATCCACTCTGATGTGTGGACTACTAAAGATGCATCTCTTGGAGGCTGTCATTATTTTGTCACTTTTATTGATGACTATAGCAGAAAATTTTGGGTGTATTTTATGAAAAAGAAAAGTGAAGTTTTTGGGCATTTCAAAACTCTTAAAGCTATGTTTGAAAAAGAAACAGGCCTGCAAATAAAATGCCTAAGGTCAGATGGAGGGTGAGAGTACCTCTCAAATGAGTTTGCAAGGTTCTTGCAGGAGCATGGCATAAAGCAGTAATATTCATGCAGTCATACCCCACAGCAAAATGGAATTGCATAAAGAAAAAACAGGCATATTGGAGAGGTATCTCGTGCCATGCTCAATGAAAAAGACTTGCCAGATTTTTATTGGGCTGAAGCAGTTGCTACAGCAGTCTACATAATGAACAGGACTCCCACTGCAGCAATACATGGAATGACTCCAGAGGAGAGGTATACTGGTAGGAAACCAGATATTTCTCATTTGAAAATCTTTGGTTGCATTGCCTTTGTACATGTGCCAGATGAGTTGAGACCCAAGTTGGATCCAAAAGTTGAGAAGTGCATCTTTATTGGTTAGTCTCTGCAACAAAAAGGGTATAGATGCTATAACCCTTCTACTCGTAAGTTTACAGTGAGCAGAGATGTTATTTTTTATGAGATGAGTAGCTGGTATAAACCAGTAAATGTGATTGATGATGTAGATGCACAAAATGGTAATGCTACACAGAATTCATAGCAGCAGTCACAAAATATTAGTGGACCTGGAGCGTCCTCTAGCAGTGGTTCACATTCTTCGCCATGGACAGGCAGATTGAGATTAGGAGAATCTTCACAAAGCAATGCAGATAGTGGTATGCAGGTATCACGAAAAGGAAAAGAGAAGGTTGATCAGGCCATGTTTGATGTGAATGCAGGTCACTCTTATGTGGATGGTGAATCCAGTGGCTCAGAACAGAGCATTGATGATGAGTTGGGTATTCCTTCTATTGTTACACCTGGAGTAAGGAAGACCAGGGATGTTTTGAGAGCACCTGGGAGTGAACCTACTTTGCGCAGGTCTACGAGAGCTAGGTATCTTGTGGATAGGCTGAAATATGATGGATTTACAGCCATTCACTATGCATATATGGTCAAAGTGATACAGAAACCAGAACCCACTTCTTTTGAGCAAGCCATGGGAAAAGAAAAATGGGAGAAAGCCATGGATGAAGAAATGGATGCCTTGGAAGAAAATGCTACATGGGAATTGGTACCTTTGCCTAAAGGTAAGAATGCAATTGGCTGTAAGTGGGTTTATAAGGTGAAGCACAATGCAGATGGTTCTGTGAACAGATACAAGGCAAGATTAGTAGTCAAGGGGTATGCACAAACATATGGCATTGACTATGAAGAAACATTTAGTCCGGTTGCAAGGATGGCAACCGTAAGAGCAGTCATTGCTATGGCTGCATCAAAGGGATGGTCTTTACATCAGATGGATGTAAAGAACGCCTTCTTGCATGGTGATTTGCAAGAAGAGATCTATATGGAGCAGCCACCAGGTTATGTGCATGCTGTTCATCCTGAGTTTGTTTGCAGGTTGAAGAAAGCCTTGTATGGCTTGAAGCAAGCACCTAGAGCATGGTCTGACAAGATAGGACAGTATCTTGTCACTATTGGCTTTCAGATTTCCAAGGCAGATTTCTCACTTTACGTGAGAAAAACAGAGAAAGGTATTATGTTACTTGTCATTTATGTTGATGATTTGATTATGACAGGTGACCGTGATGAAGATATCCTTCATGTGAAAATGCTATTGAAGCAAAAGTTTGAGATGAAGGATTTGGGAGAGTTGCGTTATTTCTTAGGCATTGAGATGATTAGATCACCAGGTGGGATACAGCTCTTGCAGAGGCAGTATGGATTGGACATGCTGTCCAAATATGGGATGACAGGCTGTAAGCCTATTTCACTTCCTTTGGATCAGAATGTGAAGCTGAGCGTAGATGCAGGTGAGCTTTTGGAAGACCCTACTATGTACAGACGCATAGTAGGAAGTTTGATTTATATGACTATTACCAGGCCAGATTTGAGCTATGCTGTTGGATTGGTAAGTCAGTTTATGCAGGCTCTAAGGAAATCGTATTTGGATGCAGTTAGATGCATACTCAGGTATGTGAAGTCCACATTGCAGTATGGACTATTTTATGAGACTGGGGTTCAGATACAGCTGCATGGATACACTGATGCTGATTGGGCTGGTAGTATTTCTGATAGACGATCTACCAGTGGATATGTGTTCTCTTTTGGGAGTGCTGCAGTCACTTGGAGCAGCAAGAAACAGCCTACAGTTGCCTTGTCGAGCACGAAGGCCGAGTACAGGGGTGCAGCAATGGCTGCATGTGAGGTAGCTTTGTTGCATAAGCTACTTTATGATATACATCAGCCTACAGACGGGCCAGTTGTCATTTATTGTGACAACATGAGCAGTATACACTTGGCAAATAACCCAGTCTATCATGCTAGAACAAAGCACATTGAGATGCATTATCACTATGTGCGGGAGAGGGTTTTACTAGGTCTTATTGATCTAGTTTATGTCAGCACAGAGGATCAGGTAGCTAACATATTTACGAAGGCATTGGGCGCAGAGAAGCTGTGCAAGTTCAGAGACCTGCTTGGTGTGCAGGAATTGGGATTGAGCTTGAGGGGGAGTATTGAGATATCGAGCTCCACTCATGATATGCCAGGGTGACTGTTGTGCATTTATGTCACCGACTTGTGAGTTGTAGATGCGGTTGGTACACCGCCCATGAATAATAGCTAGATGACATCTATCCTTATCTACTCTAGTTCGTGGCTCAGTTAGTATGCCACCTTAGTTAGTTGTCTTTGGTTTGAGACCCATATATAGGGTTCTTCTATTTCTTTGTAAAAGAGTTCTTTTTGGTTTACACAACTAAGAAGAGAAAAACTGTTTTCAGCCTCTATCTCTGTGTGTATTCCCCCATTGTGCAAGCAAGAAAGCTACAAGTGAGACTCCTTCCTTCTCTCCCACAATCTTGACAAATAATTCTAGGGGACTGGCTAGTCAAGCATACCAGAATTACCTCCATTTTACTCACCAATATTCACAATCTCTAGATCATTCAGTGAGATTGACATCTCATTTGCTTGGTATCTAGCATACATGCATAGGCATTCCCATAATGATCAAAGGTCATTCCAAAGCTTTGTATGAATGTCAATGTGAACATTGATTTGCAACAGTTGGATGTCCTCTATTTTCATGCCCAATGTCTACCTAGTAGATACCTTGTTTTGCTAGAAAGGATGTGCTGCCTGCAGTTCTTTCAAAATCCTCCAAAGACATTTGTGGATGAGTCCTTCTCCATGGATCGCTTTCAAAACCACCAAGCCTTCAAAAGGGATCACCTTCATTGATGCCTTTTCAATGGATGATTCTTAATGATATATATCTCTCTTTTTGGAGGTGTCATTCAGATGGTTGTGTTAGAGTTTGTGTGTATTGTAATAATTGTATGTGATGAGTTCGTGCTGGTTGAATAATTTGTTCGAGAGCTCTTTTCAAACTATTGATGGTGGATGGAAAGCCTATGATGGAAAGCTGAATAAGAATCTTTTATATCCTTTACAAATTTGTTATGACTTCCAATTTATTATCAGATGAGTTAATGAATAACGAAGTTTTCCTTTAGAAGTATTCTTTTCTAGAGATACATGTGATAAGTTGGGGTCGTGGTTTGGCGAGATTATTGAAGATACTACAGAAGATCAAATTTGAGCTCTTTAGTGAACTTATATCCTTCTTTTCCTTAGTTTGTGAGGATGATTCCTTTCTAAGTGTGGGGATATGTTGAGAGTGGAAAAATACTAAATTTTTGACTAATTTTTGTTGTTTTTTAGGTCTGAATGATCGATTTTTTATGGATTTAGAGTTATATATGGTTGTTAATGAAAGTGTTTAAGAGTTTTTTGGATGATATTGATTATATTTTAGAAGCTCATGATGATTTTTAGTGGAAACATGAGGCTCTGTGATGTTCTCATAGGTTATGTTGAGGTTCTAATTGGTTTTGTATACCTTTTGTATAGCTTCTGTTTTGTTCTGATTTTCTTCTGTATGAAACATGAATTGATGATTGATGAAGATTGAAATATTTTGGAAGCTTATTGAATAGTTTTTGATAGTTTGGAATGGTTTTAGTATGAGTTATGAGGTTCTGATCGCCTTCTGTAACCCTCTGTAAACCTTCTGTATAGCCTATGTCTCTGATCTGTATCTGCTCTCGTCCTGTACTGTACTGTTCTATAGACCTTCTGTAAGTGTTCTATAGAATGTATGTGTGATTTTGGGAAATTTTTCTAACTTTTGGAAAGGATGAATCTAAGTTCAAAAGAGCTAAAACAAATAGAAGAAGCAGCTGCTTAAGACTAAAGAGAAGACTGAAGTGACAATGACAGTAAAGAGCTATGAAGAGACACTGTAGTGGCTCTGGTGCCTCTTCACATCAGACATACCTCTTGGGAGGAGCATCCACGACCTAAGAAGGATTATTGAGAGTCATTATGAGAGTATTATAGTGAGGAGATGAGGTACTATTGAGAGAGAGAGCTAGAGATAGTCGATTCTATCAAAACAGTGTAACTGTATATGAGAGATTAAGACAGAAAACTATGAAGACATTGAAGATGAATACTATGTGATTGATTTTCATTCAAAGATGGTTTATTTCTTTATGTTATTTGTTCTATTGAAGGATTCTATGAAGATGTTGAAGATTATGATTGATTCTATCAAATCCGTGGTAGATATCTACTATGATGCTACGTGAAGAATTACTGTTTTCTTTGTTTTGGTCATCAAAAGAATGAAATAAAAGCTTGTTGATGTTACAAGATAGATTTTATTGCACTAGAATCCCCTTTTCCTTGGTGTTTCTCTTGGGGCCCCAGGGATATAGTTAGTTAGTGGTCCATAATATTTCGTAACCTAAGCATCTCCCTTGAGCATAGTTGAGATGATATTTAGGTTTATTGGTGTAGTCTTCCAAGCATCCATCTCCACTCTTACCGCTTCCATTTTGATTGCCTAGGAAGATCAAATCATTACCTAGTCTTCTATGATGCATGCATTGTGCATCCAGGGTCGATCTAACAAGATATCGTAGTCCACTCCTTTCATGACTATAAAGTCTAGGACTCCTATGATCTTCAATGGCCAATTTCTTAGCACTCCAAATAGCCTCACTTTCATTCTATTGGCCAACGTGACATTGAACCTAGCATCCTCGAGGGGTAGGTTACCCCAAGCCTAGAGTACCACATGGTTAAGTACACTAGCTCCTGTCCTTGTGTCTACAATCCCTTTCCTCGTGGTGTCACCTAGAGCTTGGATTGGTAAGGCTGTGTGCATTTTAGTGCCTTCCTAGAAGGAACTAATGTGCAATGATTTGGGGATTGAGTGCAGTGTTAAGCTCTACATTTACATTAGTGCATCATGGTCTTGTAAGTTGAGGGTAGCCTTGCTTCCCCAATCCTTTCACCCACTGCTTTAGCTCCTACCATAGCGTTAGATGTTGCCTAAGTATTTCTCCTAAGCTCAGAGCTATAGGGGTGGTTACTAACATTGTGAAAAGATTTCTCGCAACTTGCATGCCCCTTAATTATGTCCTTATTTTCCCATAGTCATGACTAGTTTGCTGGCCCGTGCCATTCTAGCTCTGTCTAGGCGGCACAATTTGAGGTGTAGACATGCCTCTCGATCGTGTGGGAGAGGTTGGTGTACTCATGCTAGAGAGGGCTTAGCATCTTTTAGGTGTTCCTGAGCTTCTCTTACCCACTCCTTAAACTTTTCTATGGCTTCGAGTTGGCGCTTCAAGTTGGGGTACTCCCCTACCTTAGCACTCCCTTTTTCAGTCATCTTTGGGGTGGATATTTCAGCCTCAACGTCTATAACTTCCTTTCTGATAAGGAGTGCCATTGCGCTCTCGATTTTCAATGTGAAATTTTCCTTGCTTCTCTTCTTTCTTTGCCTATGAAATTTCTTTCTAATTGAGATTTCATCCATGTTGCTAGGCCCTGGCAATGATATGTTGGTTTGCCTCGTCTATGTGTGGGTCATGACATGCAATGGGATGGGTGTGGCCTTCCCATAGCATGTCTCAACTCCGAACAACCCTAATGGAACTGATGGGACAGTTACCAAGCTAGAGGATGGATTTTTCCTAAAGAAATGGTAAAAAAGGTGAGTGATTCCACACTCACTGCATCTGAGTTCAGCATTATCTTGGTTAGCTTGCTGCCTCTCAGGGCAGCACAAAAAGATGTGTCCTAGGTGAACACAAGTCTTAAAAAAATCAGTTCTTGGGTGTGCTCTCCTAAGCCTTTGCCTCTCTCCCTTCCTAATGCCATCATCTGCACTGGCTGATAGTCCATGAGGACTGGATTTCCCTCTTAATTATATGAGACATAAGGGTTCACATAGGGCTCCTCATCATTAGGCTCCTCCATGTAGTGGATTGTGGAGCAATGCTTGGTGGATGTGTTATGTATGGTCCAAGCGGCCTAGGTATACATGTGGGGTTGATCTCTATTCTAGGGATGGCTACCTTTGTATCGTAAGGTGCTGGGAGGTCAACAAGGCTCCTCCCTCAAAGAAATTTGGAGGTCTATTCCCTAGGTAAGTCTTATTGTAAGGTTATGAATATGGGAGTCTTTGTGGTTGCAGTGCATGGCATCGTGACCGAACCTATCGCAATTGGTGCAAGGTCACGACCTTGGGTCCTAACACTCAACTAGAAGGTGGATTCCATTGCAATACACGCATTGGACATGTGATCGCATAGGACTTCCCATCATCTCTCGCAACTTAACCAACTCTAGCTCCACATCTGCCAACTCCTAGCTCTGATCGACATTCTTCCCCTTGTCTTGGGTGCTTTTGTTGGATCCTTCACTAGTGTGGTCAAAGTTCTTTCAAGGACTCTAGGGGTGGTGATGTCCCAGTTACTAGGTCTTGAGCCCCTCTCTTTGAGCAAATCTTCCACTCGTATGGCTTCTTCGAAGACCCTAGTTAGCACATCCCTTTGTAGTATTGAGTTGTTCACCAAGGCCTTGTAAAGCTCTTCACTCTAGATTCAACTTATGAACACAATGGAGACCACTCATTCACTAGGTCTCTCTGCGGTTGGGATTCTCTATAAATACATACCTTGTGAAGTGCTCACATAAGCAAAAAGAACTAGGATTGACCTAAAGTCCGGGTTCCTGGTCAACATTGTCTAAGGTCATAGACTGACTTTTTCCCAACATTTCCTGTTAAAATTTCCTTTGAGGAAAGCTCTTGGCTAACTGAGACCACCCTTCCATAGGATAGACCCAGTGGTCACATCCACCACGCTTCCCTCGAGGGTTGTGTGGGAGCTTTCGCTCTACCGCCAAGACCCACGGACTGCTTATTGTTTCAAGCGTTTCAAGCCGAGCACTAATGGCTACCTCTCACATAGCCGAGCACCCTCCATATCTACGGGTGTAGTGAGCTTACCTCCATGCCATTCAAGCTACCTCCTCTCCTGCGCACTCCGGTAGCTCCACGATCCAAGTGCAAGCTTCAAGCAAGCTCCATCCTCAAGCTCCACACTCCAAGCTCCATCACTGCGAGCAAGAGAAGAGAAGAGAAGAGAAGAGAAGAAAAGAGGAGAAGATGAAGAGCTTCTCCTCCTCGGTCCCTCACCCTCACACACTCACTCCCTCACACTCTCACACACTCTCTCTCAAGCACAAGCTCAAGCAAGCAAGAACAAGGAGAAGAAGAAGAAGAGGAGAGCCACTTTTTGCCACACACAAGAATGAGCTTCTCATTCACTTTTCAACTTTATATACAAAACCCTAAACCCCTTTTGGGTGGTCATGCCCTTTTCCCCTTTTTACCTAGACGGCCGTAGCCTAGGCCCTTTTTTCCATTGTCCCTCCTGTTGAGATATCGAGCTCCACTCGTGATACGCCAGGGTGACCGTTGTGTATTTATGTCACCGACTTGTCAGTTGTAGACACGGTTGGTACACCGCCCATGAATAATAGCTACATGATAGCTATCCTTATCTACTCTAGTTCGTGGCTCAGTTAGTATGCCACCTTAGTTAGTTGAGTTTGGTTTGAGACCCATATATAGGGTTCTTCTATTTCTTTGTACGAGAGTTCTTTTGGCTTACACAACTAAGAAGAGGAAAACTGTTTTCAGCCTCCACCCTTGTGTGTATTCCCCCATTGTGCAAGCAAGAAAGCTAAAAGTGAGACTCCTTCCTTCTCTCCCACAATCTTGACATGGTATCAAAGCCTTGTTCGTGGTAAGGAGCTCAAGAAAGCAAGCCAAGCTCGCGGTGTTCTGGTAAGAGGAGCAGTGTTGCTTTCATTTTCTGTTTTGGGAGTAGATCTCTGTAGGCAGCACAGCCGGAAATTGCAAGAGTGCATTGTCTCAGGTTGAGACGCCCTTCGCGGTGAAGCAAGAGGGCAGTATATGCTGCAGGAAAGGGCTTTGGCCCTTGGCAACCTTGTTTTTTTGATTTGAGGCCATTTCAGGGCCTGTTTTGGAGGCGGAAGTTTTCTGCATGCACTCAGGAAAAGGCCTAGTTTTATGCTGTGCGACCACTATTCTACAGGTCGGTGAAAAGTTACTGTAGAAATTACATCGTATGCTTATGCACAGAGACATTGGGAGTTACAGAATCATCCCTGTTGCCTGTTGATGCAAAATCGTCACTAGGAAGTGACTGTGTGGTCAAATACCACTTTCGTCAGTTTTGCAGATTTGCCTTTGTGAGGCTGAAGCTGTGTTCTTTGTAGTGACAGAATTTTTTGCAGTGTTCTGTAATGGCGTCTGATTCTCTCTCTCAGATTGTCACTGAAAAGCTTGACAAGAACAACTTCCAAGCATGGAAGTTTAGAATGACGAATTTCCTTATGGGAAAAGGATATTGGGAATTTGTTGCAGGAAATGAAGAAGAACCAGTTCTTCCTGATGTTCCCAATCAATAGCAAATGCAAGCATTTAAAGCATGGCATGAGAGAGCCAGGAAAGTTATGTACTGGCTGTCTATCAGTATTTCAGACTCTATGATTGTGCATATTCAAGATGCAAGTACGCCAAAGGAGGCATGGGATACTTTATCAAAAATGTATAGCACAAATACGCAAGCCAGGAAAATGCAGCTCAAGCAAGAGTTGCATAATGTGCAGAGAGAAAATATGAGCATCAATGACTACCACATGAAGGTGAAGAAGATTGCAGATGCACTTGCTTCCATCGGGTCGCCAGTGGATGATGATGATTTAGTTTCTGTGACCTTGAATGGTCTAGGAAAGGATTATGCACAGTTTCGGACATCCATTTCAGTTCGTGAAAGATTTCCTGATTTTGAGGAGCTGATTGCTCTTCTAATTTCTGAGGAGCAAAGAAATGGTGGTGCATCTTCTTCAGGAGGAACTTCAAAAGAAGTTGTCTTCTACTCAAATGCTGGAAGAGGTAGAGGCAGAGGTAGAGGAGGCCGATTTGGAGGCCGTGGTAGAAATCAGAATATGCACCAAACTCAAGAAAACCAGTCCTATGGAGGAGGACGTGGTAACTCTAGAGGCAGGGGGAGCCAAAGAGGTCGTGGTGGATGGCAAAGAGGCCAAAATGCAAACAGTAATGTTGAATGCTACTACTGTGGTAAAATGGGTCATATGGCTAAAGACTGCTATAAAAAGCAGAATGACATCATGAATGGAAAACTACAACAAGGGAATTATGCATCTTCTAGTAGACAGGGTGATGACAGAAATGAGCATCTGTTTATGGTGCAGCACATGAACAATTCTGTGACAAGTGCAGAAGAAACCAACGATGTGTGGTGTGTTGACTCAGGTGCATCAAACCACATGACAGGTCATGCAGAATGGATGGAGGATGCAAGGAAAATGGAAAAACCAGGATTTGTGGAGACTGGTGATGATACTGCACATCCTATTGTGCAGATTGGAAAAATTCCTTTGTCTATGCAGGATGGAAAAACGAAATACCTGTCCGATGTATTTCATGTCCCGAATATCACCAAGAATCTGGTTTCTGTTGGTCAAATGGTTGAGCAGGGCTTGCAGGTCAGATTTAATCCTCATGGATGCTTTGTTGAGGATATGAAAAATAAAGGACGCTTGATAGCAAAAGGAAAGAAGAAGGGCAGAATGTTTACATTGGATGCAGACATGCCTGAATTGAGTGCAGCAATGTTTGCACATGGGACTGGTGTAGTTGCAGATATTGATATCTGGCATAAACGCATTGGTCATGTTAATGTACAGCGACTTAAATCAATGCACGCCCAAAATATTGTTGCAGGATTGCCCAAATTCAAAGTTGCAGAAATGCACAAGGTATGTGAAGCCTGTGAGTTTGGAAAACAGGCAAGGAAACCATTTCCTAGACATGTTCAAGAGAGTAAGAAGCCATTGGAATTAATCCACTCTGATGTGTGGACTACTAAAGCTGCATCTCTTGGAGGCTGTCATTATTTTGTCACTTTTATTTATGACTATAGCAGAAAAGTTTGGGTGTATTTTATGAAAAAGAAAAGTGAAGTTTTTGGGCACTTCAAAACTCTTAAAGCTATGGTTGAAAAAGAAACAGGCATGCAGAGAAAATGCCTAAGGTCAGATGGAGGGGGAGAGTACCTCTCAAATGAGTTTGCAAGGTTCCTGCAGGAGCATGGCATAAAGCAGCAATATTCATGCAGTCATACCCCACAACAAAATGGAATTGCAGAAAGGAAAAATAGGCATATTGGAGAGGTATCTCGTGCCATGCTCAATGAAAAAGACTTGCCAGATTTTTATTGGGCTGAAGCAGTTGCTACAGCAGTCTACATAATGAACAGGACTCCCACTGCAGCAATACATGGAATGACTCCAGAGGAGAGGTATACTGGTAGGAAACCAGATATTTCTCATTTGAAAATTTTTGGTTGCATTGCCTATGTACATGTGCCAGATGAGTTGAGACCCAAGTTGGATCCAAAAGCTGAGAAGTGCATCTTTATTGGTTACTCTCTGCAGCAAAAAGGGTATCGATGCTATAACCCTTCTACTCGTAAGTTTACAGTGAGCAGAGATGTTGTTTTTGATGAGATGAGTAGCTGGTATAAACCAGTAAATGTGATTGATGATGTAGATGCACAAAATGGTAATGTTGCACAGAATTCACAGCAGCAGTCACAAAATATTAGTGGACCTGGAGCGTCCTCTAGCAGTGGTTCACATTATTTGCCATGGACAGGCAGATTGAGATCAGGAGAATCTTCTCAAAGCAATGCAGATAGTGGTATGCAGGTATCACGAAAAGGAAAAGAGAAGGTTGATCAGCCCATGTTTGATGTGAATGCAGGTCACTCTTATGTGGATGGTGAATCCAATGGCTCAGAACAGAGCATTGATGATGAGTTGGGTATTCCTTCTATTGTTACACCTGGAGTAAGGAAGACCAGGGATGTTTTGAGAGCACCTGGGAGTGAACCTACTTTGCGCAGGTCTACGAGAGCTAGGTATCCTGTGGATAGGCTGAAATATGATGGATTTACAGCCATTCACTATGCATATATGGTCAAAGTGATACAGGAACCAGAACCCACTTCTTTTGAGCAAGCCATGGGAAAAGAAAAATGGGAGAAAGCCATGGATGAAGAAATGGATGCCTTGGAAGCAAATGCTACATGGGAATTGGTACCTTTGCCTAAAAGTAAAAATGCAATTGGCTGTAAGTGGGTTTATAAGGTGAAGCACAATGCAGATGGTTCTGTGAACAGATACAAGGCAAGATTAGTAGTCAAGGGGTATGCACAAACATATGGCATTGACTATGAAGAAACATTCAGTCCGGTTGCAAGGATGGCAACCGTAAGAGCAGTCATTGCTATGGCTACATCAAAGGGATGGTCTTTACATCAGATGGATGTAAAGAATGCCTTCTTGCATGGTGATTTGCAAAAAGAGGTCTATATGGAGCAGCCACCATGTTATGTGCATGCTGTTCATCCTGAGTTTGTTTGCAGGTTGAAGAAAGCCTTGTATGGCTTGAAGCAAGCACCTAGAGCATGGTCTGACAAGATAGGACAGTATCTTTTCACTATTGGCTTTCAGATTTCCAAGGCAGATTTCTCACTTTATGTGAGAAAAACAGAGAAAGGTATTATGCTACTTGTCATTTATGTTGATGATTTGATTATGACAGGTGACAGTGATGAAGATATCCTTCATGTGAAAATGCTATTGAAGCAGAAGTTTGAGATGAAGGATTTGGGAGAGCTGCGTTATTTCTTGGGTATTGAGGTGATTAGATCACCAAGTGGGATACAGCTCTTGCAGAGGCAGTATGGATTGGACATGCTGTCCAAATATGGGATGACAGGCTGTAAGCCTATTTCAGTTCCTTTGGAGCAGAATGTGAAGCTGAGCACAGATGCAGGTGAGCTTCTAGAAGACCCTACTATGTACAGACGCATAGTAGGAAGTTTGATTTATATAACTATTACCAGGCCAGACTTGAGCTATGTTGTTGGATTGGTAAGTCAGTTTATGCAGGCTCCAAGGAAACCACATTTGGATGCGGCTAGACGCATACTCAGGTATGTGAGATCCACATTGCAGTATGGACTATTTTATGAGACTGGGGTTCACATACAGTTGCATGGATACATTGATGCTGATTGGGCTGGTAGTATTTCTGATAGACGATCTACCAGTGGATATGTGTTCTCTTTTGGGAGTGCTGCAGTCACTTGGAGCAGCAAGAAACAGCCTACAGTTGCCTTGTCGAGTACAGAGGCTGAGTACAGGGGTGCAGCAATGGCTGCATGTGAGGTAGCTTGGTTGCATAAACTACTTTATGATATGCATCAGTCTACAGATGGGCCAGTTGTCATTTATTGTGACAACATGAGTAGTATACACTTGGCAAATAACCCAGTCTATCATGCTAGAACAAAGCACATTGAGGTGCATTATCACTATGTGCGGGAGAGGGTTTTACTAGGTCTTATTGATCTAGTTTATGTCAGCACAGAGGATCAGGTAGCTGACATATTCACGAAGGCATTGGGCGCAGAGAAGCTGCACAAGTTCAGAGACCTGCTTGGTGTGCAGGAATTGGGATTGAGCTCGAGGGGGAGTGTTGAGATATCGAGCTCCACTCGTGATACGCCAGGGTGATCGTTGTGTATTTATGTCACCGACTTGTCAGTTGTAGACGCGGTTGGTACACCGCCCATGAATAATAGCTACATGATAGCTATCCTTATCTACTCTAGTTCGTGGCTCAGTTAGTATGCCACCTTAGTTAGTTGAGTTTGGTTTGAGACCCATATATAGGGTTCTTTTATTTCTTTGTACGAGAGTTCTTTTGGCTTACACAACTAAGAAGAGGAAAACTGTTTTCAGCCTCCACCCTTGTGTGTATTCCCCCATTGTGCAAGCAAGAAAGCTAAAAGTGAGACTCCTTCCTTCTCTCCCACAATCTTGACACCTCCATCTTCCTAGCTTCCTTTCCACCGCCCGTCTATATTTACAAATTGCACGGGTGAGAGCCCGGCGCTCCTTGAATTAAACCATGATGTGCTTGCGCTCTTTTACAAAAGTTTTGACTTGTGCTTTTCCTTGTGTGCGCCTTTGTCTTCCGTTTCTCTTTGCCTTGGCCTTTGTCTTTGTCTTATGTTTTAGCTTTCCGGATTTTCCACCGCCTGGCACTCTTTTACAAGATTTCAGGGTGCCCCTTTGTATTTTAAAATGCACCTTTCCCCTTTTGCATTTGCCTTGGGCTCTTTAAGGTTGCCCTTGTGCTTTTTGCCTTTTCTTTTCTTCTTTCTTCTATCGGGCTACCTTTTTTCCGCCTTTTCCCTACGTCTTTTTTATTTCCTTTTGCTTTCTTCGTGTTGGGGTTAACATTACCCCCCTCCTAGACGAGTGCCATTCCCATGGCACTCTTTGTCGAAGGTAGCATGCGAAGCTTGCACCGAAGACGTGGGTGGAAGGGACTGTTGTGGTTTGCCTTGGGGGAGTTCCGATGTTGGTGCAGAGGAAGGTCGTTTGTGGCACTGTGCTGTTCCGATTGGCTGGTAATATGATTGTTGTAGGTGGCGATAGGGCTACTCTTTGTTGGGAATGGCCATTCATAGCTGGCATGGGGGTTGGTGTTCGTGGAATGCTCATGGTGGATTCTGCTCGTGATGATTCTCTGGTGGTTTGCATGATGAATTAAAGGACAAGAGGTCAGAGTGGAGTGTTGATGTAGAGCTGACGACGCGTCTGTTGGAGTCTTTAATACTTGCAATTGGAAAACCTCTCAGGTGGTCTCTCCCCAAGGGGTAGTGCTAGTCTTCTTCATCGTGCACAAGACATAGTTGAATTAGTTTGGAAGACAAGTTGAACTCTAAGCAAGCTGAGAGTATTGTCCTGCACTTGAGGACCCAAACTGTGTATATATTTTGGTGAAAATATTATGTGAGTGCTCGTACATACTTAGATATTACGTAGGTAGAAAACCGCAGTTTGGTTTCTCGTAACGACGGGTGGATGAAGCAAAGTCGTCCATGGTGGGAAGAAGTACACGTGAAGGTGTATGCGGCATCCTGTGCATGGTGATTGCACGACATAACATAATAGAACACAAGGATACCGCACTAGCGGTAGCTGGTAGACATTGGGCCTGTGCGCTGAGGACAGTGTACTTTTCATGGCCATTCGTGCAGTGCTTACCACAATTGATTATAATGGTATTAAGGCAGAATGCAAGAGGGAATTGTGTGAATGGGTTAGGGTGATAGGTCTAACCATTGGCGAGACAAGCTCTTACGTCTGGCCTGCCCTCGATGTGCCCTGAACTATTTTGGGTGATGCTAGGGGGTTAGGGGACTAGGGACAGAGCCAGCTGACCAAGGTCATTGGACACACCTAATTTGCAGACCCCTAGTTGCGGTGTTGTGATCATGGATGCTTGTTATGTTTCCGTTCGTTTTTTTTCTTTTCATTTCATTTCTTTTTTTTTAATTGTTTCCAAAATGCCTTTAAACAATTCATTAAATTCTTCCCTATCCTGAGCCGCCCTTTCTTTCTGTGAGCACCTGGTGCCCGAGCGTACGTTGGGGGTCTGTCCAATTGGCATTGCCACATGTTGCGCATTTCTTTGAGTCTTGACTTTCTTCGCATACCTTTTGAGGGTGGGCACATAGCGCACTAGCGAAGGGGCATGTGCCGCATGTTCCCGTCATCCGCGAAGAACGTCTCTGCAAGCCAGTTGCCCTAGGTTTTCCATGTTTTTCTTGTAGAGGGACGTGCAATATGCAAACCAAGGGTTAGGCCTTGATACGGAACAAGACCGTTCGCATGGGAGGGATTATAGTGTGGGTTATCAAATGCATATGACTAGAAGAGGTGGAGTGGGACGTGATGTGCTCGTTGTAGCAGGGTTGCCCCCGTGATGATGTTGACTTAGCCTCCCGCCATTAGTAGATCTTGGCTCATGCCGAGTTACATCGGCTGGTGGTCATGGATTTGGACAGGGCTCACCCTCAGAAGGATGGATCGGAAAGGGAAGGGTGTATAGAAAGGGACTGTACCCTGCTTACATCATCAAAGATGTTGATCAGGGCTTCCTATGGCGGTAATGAGGGTTGCATGCCGTTCATTTGGAGGTGGGGATGGTCACACGACTTTTAAATATGTGATGAGAGGAGGACTTGAGGGGCTTAGCCTGTCAGACCCAACTCTTCTCCCTGCGCTTGACTATCATTGCTTGTGTGTGTTGATATTATCTATATAGGGTCACACAAAAATCCTTGTTTATATATATATATATATTTACGAATCCATGTCACTTCACGAGGTGAGAGCGGAATTTTGATACTGAGAAGTGCTTAAAAATAGCTAAAAATTACAAATATCAAGGGAAAAATATTCAACGTCGAAGGCGGCGACTCGATCTAGGACGATTGTAAGCGTCAAAGTGCTTTAAAGGCGCCCGAGCGACACTTGTTGATTTTTCATAAATTTTCAGACTATCATGTGGGTTGACACGAGTTACCAGCCAATGTGGAATGCCGAGCCGGATGCCCAGGATTTTTCAGAGCTCAATTCGGAGTCCGGACGGGAAAGGAGCCAAGAAACCGGGCAAGATACGAAAAGGTGGACATTAGAGTGGCCAAATGTAAGTGACCTTTGGGGGGGGCCTTGGGGCATTTTATGCCACATCAAAGTGTGGCATCTTTTGGAGGATCAAAATGTGAGGAGAGATGGCGATAGGAGACGCGGAAATTTGCGCCAAGAAGAGGGGAGATCAAGCATGCTGCTTGTGAACAACCATACCAATCGATTATGGGGCTTCATTTCCCTCTGCCTGCTGGTCATATCGCCGTGCTTCGCTCCTCCAATGGTGGTCTCTATGAAGATCTGTGATTTCAGTCTTTCTCTCTCCTCCCTCTCTCTCTTCTAAGGGCAGATTCATGCAGTGAAGAAGAAGAAGAAGAATGGATGACAGATGCTTGTCCAATGAAGACCGGATTGCTCCGTGCTTCAAGAGGAATGAAGATTGCTGATTCCGGACTATCATGAGCATTAATGGCTGATGGAAATCAGTCCCGAGACATGGCAAATAAAAACCTACAACCCGCAAAGAACAGTAATTTCATTTTTACAAAAGAAATTGATGTTTTATGCAATTTGCTTCATGAATACTTGTTCCCATGGGATGATTATGCATCATAATGTTGTTTGATATGAGTTTGATCAGTTTATGCTCAGAAAATCAGAAAATCATAAGTGTTGTGACTGAAATTAATGGTGTAAAACCTGTAAAACACGCGAAATAGGGGAAAATTGGGTGGTTTTGATATATAAATGGAAATTATAGTAAGACACACCAACTAAATTTGTGTTTTCGCTGCAAATGAACCTAAGGGCCACAACCCACAACTCATTTTGTATTTTCAATCATTTAATATTGCAAAAAATACAAGAAAAATAGAGAAAATGGGTAAAAATAGGGGAAAAATGGATTTTGAGTGCGGAAAATTAAGGAAAAATAAGATTCATGTTTGTGTATGTATGGGGGGTTTGAAGTATGAGGTTTAGCCTCAGTTCAGCCCTATCTTTATGTTCTAGTGAGTTTTTATGGCTTTTTATACAATAAAAACATGGAAAATATTACCCTTAATCTATGCATCATGCACAACCTAAACGGGTGAGGGGGTAGAGAGAATGAGAGTGGTGTTTAAGTGCTGAGAGAAAGAAAAGGCTGATTGTTTTTATCCATTCATATCATATAGATCGATCGTTAATTTAAAATAAGGATCTAGTAGCATGAGGTCTCCTCGGTGCAAGGTTCGTGCAATGTAGCAATTACACGTCAGAGAAATTCATTGAAATAATGGTTTTGCACATGTGCACAAATGCTGATTTTCTTAATTGTTTGAGAACATGGACATTCACAATTTGCATGAAGCATAAAATGATAAAAAGTATCACACAATACCTCATGGATGCATAGCACCTGTATTCTCTAGATCGTGACCAATGTTGAGTGAGTAAGGTTGTCCCAAGCTGTAGGCTAGGTGTTGGGTCCCAGGGGAAAGAAAGTGAGGGAAATGGTACATTCCTGGATACGATCAATTGGTACCTTGAGTGGAAATATGTGTGATATTGTGTTTTATGTTGAGCGACGCATCGAGGGGCCAATCCCCAAGGTGTAGGAGAGTCGCAGTGAGGTAGCGGCAGTCAGCCGTGGGAGGACCTCCTATGTTTGTACTTCGTGCTATTTGGCAATGTGCTAAGAACTCCCTCTGAGGAGTGTTAATTGGGTTAGATTTGGACTACGAGACGTGATACAAATGCAAGATGTTTAGGAAGATGATGTATGTGTCATTAACGCTCCTGGCCGCAAGATCGTGGAGTTGTTGAGTGCATGATAGAGGTCCGGCTAGTGCATGAGCCAGTGCCAGCCCGTTTTAGGTCCCATCAGTGGTGCGTCTGCTGAGAGCCACTTATAAGTGGTGGTTTTCGGATCTAGGGTTTCTAGGGACCAAAAGGAAGTTGGTTTATGTCCTCTGACAAGGACCATCAAGCCGAAATCCAGAAAGCAGAATGTTCTGAGAGGGCTAGACGGTGGTTAGAGATCATAAGCTGTTATTCTCCTCAAAGGAACAGTCCAGTATGTATACGAAGCAGTGGTTTTAGTCACTTAACTGCTCCACCTATTCCATTAGGTGCAGGAGGAAGCATAAGTTCTTCCTCTTCTCCACCAAGTCTACCCAGTTCAAGTAGGGGTGTGAATCCGTTACTTCAAGCTCCTATTGCTAATCTGATAGTCACCATGGCACAGCCTATTGTGATTCCTGCAGGGACACCGGATTTACCAGCCTTAGGAGTTCCCTTGCCCATTTTTAATGGGTTAGCGAAAGAGGATACAGAATTTCACATTTGTGAATTTCAGAGATTGATGTTCAATTATCGCATCCAGGACGAGGGACATCTCATGATGTTCTTCAATATGACGTTAAAAGGAAGGGCTGCGGTATGGTATCACAGCATAGAGTCTGGAACCATAACCACCATTGATCAATTCTATGCAGCTTTCCGAGCGGAATATGCCCCTGAAAGAGGTGGCCAATATTGGTTGCGGGTCTTGAATGTAACACGTCAAGATCCTCATGAGAATGTAAAAGCATATGCTAAGAAGTTGAAGGAAGTATTCCGTAAGTTGCAAACTTACATTCCCATTCCGTCGGCTGCCCAGTTGCAATATTTTTTGCATGGGTTGGACTTTAATATCCAAGTACAATTGAGAACTGTGGCCTTAGCAGATATAGATACTGCTATTACGCGGGCGGAGGGAGTAGAAGTACGATTACAAACGGCCTACTCCTCTCGAATGAATGTTAATGGGGGTTTAGTACCTAGTGGTAATCCAACATTGACGAATGGAAGTCAAGGGATGCCTATGACTAACCCTGTTTGGAGAGGGAGTATGGTTTCGAATGTACCTTTAGTACCGGCTCCTCCCAGTATGACTATGCCCATGGCAAGTCAGTTGGCTCCATCAAATGTTGGAAGTCAAGTTTCAAATTCGAATGTTGTTCATGTGGGTCAACATCCAATGCCAAATCAGATTTTTAGGCCAATGGAACGACGGGTTAGATTGAGGCTACGAGTCGAGTGCATCTAATGTCCTTGGCGAAGTTAAGGATATGATGAAGCATTATACCGATATGATTTCCGAACAATATCAACAAATAGCCGTTGACGTTAATTTCTTGAAGAAGCAACAAAATTTGATAGGGAGTCGACGCCCTGAAGAGGGTGGACCCTCTAGATTTAGTTGTAAATGGTGTGGTGGACAGCACTTCCCCAGGAATTGTCCAAATGTGAAATGTGACATTTGTGGGAAGTCGGGCCATCTAGCTGCTACCTGTTGGAGTAAGATTAGTTCTCTCCAACAAGGGAGTAAACAACCGGGCCCAGTGAATCATAGAGCGCAAGGAAATAACTTGCAGTAGAATGATGCACCTAGGAAAATATTGCAGAGGGAAAAAAAAAATATAGAAGAGTTGCCACAAGGCAACGGAGTCAGCCTTATTAAGGTTGTACGAGTTAATGATGCTGAAACCTCTAACTTAAGAGCCATGACAAGAGGCCAAAAGACTAAAGAGGTTGACAAAGATAATACAAAACCGGTCGATGCAAACCCTAAACAAGGGGATAAGGGGACGCAAGTCCAGATTCCTAGCATAGAAGGGGGACCGCTAAAGCCGGTTGACAGAAAAGGCGACCCTAAGAAGGATGAGGAGATGCCCAGAAAGAAGGCAAGAGCCAAGAAAGAAGCACCAAAACCGGTCCAAAGACCAAAAGAGAGAATGGTTTGGCGAGAAAAGAGAGCTTTGGCTACTTATCATGACTTTGATCTAGCAAGTTCTCTTTGCAAAGTTAAACTAGATGTGAACCTCTTGCAATTGATCAAATGATCTCCAATAGTACCACAAGGAATTTAAGAAGATCCTTTGTATTGGGTATATTGTGGAACCTCTGGGCATAGCACAAGTAGGGGAAGATTGGTTTGACCATGCTGAAAAGAACTACCCTAGGGTTCCAGCTCATGTAGATGGAATATTAGTGGAACATGCCATTGTAGACACTGGATCCTCCATCAATATCATGAGTTCAGAATTGATGGAGAGGTTGGGTCTAGGCATCTAGAAAGATAGCTCCACCCTTCTGAGAATGGCTGATGACAGTCTAAGACAACCAGAGGGTTGCATTACTAAGGTCCATGTTACAGTTGCAAGTGTAGAATGTTTCTTGGACTTTAGGGTGATAAGATTTGCAGGATGCCCTAGCTATCGAGTGTTGCTAGGTAGGCCTTGGATCTTACGAACATACTGTCAAGTCGATATACCCGCCGGTCGAGTGGTTCTAGGTAGAGATGCTAATCGAGTAATAGTCAATGCTTATCCTGAGTCTCCTCAAAGTGAGAGAGCTCCTTTGTCTTCTACAGAATTAGAAACAACAGACGATCCATCTGGTAGTGAGACGTCATCCATCGATGAATCTAAAGAGGGGTCCACTATAGAGGATATCTATCAGATAACTCTAAATGAGCCGATAGAGCCGCAAGATAGGATAAGAGATGCGGATGTGATTGAGTTAGACCTTGGCACGTCGGCTGATTCGCGGCCAATTAAATTGGGTTCTATGCTCAGTTCAGCAGAAAGGGAGGACTATGTGTCCTTGATCCAAGAATTTCACGATATCTTTGCCTGGAGTTATGACGAGCTGAGAGGCATCCCTCCTAGCCTGGCTATTCATACTATTCCTGTAAAAGAAGGCAGTCGTCCTGTGCGTCAGAAGGTAAGGCGTATGCCTTTCGAATTGAAGGACGGGCTGTTTGAGGAGTTACAGAAGCTAAGGAAAGTTGGTTTGATCTTCCCTGTTCAGCACATAGAATGGTGTTCACCAGTTGTTATCAGGAAGAAGAAAAACAACCAGATCCGATTATGTGTAGATTTTAGAGAGATGAATAAGCAAGCGGTTAAAGATAACTAGCCGTTGCCGTTTATTGACAAGATTTTGGATCAATTAGCGGGTAGGAAAATATATTCGTTTATGGATTGCTTTGCAGGATATAACCAGATGGCAATTGCAGAAGAAGACAAGTTGAAAACAACTTTTATTGCAGTCTTTGGTACTTTTGCATACCTTGTGATGGCCTTTGGTTTGTGCAATGCACCTGGATCATGGCAACGAATAGCAGACAAGACCTTTGGTGACATCTCCCCAGATGAGCTAAAAGTATTTATTGATGACCTGGGGGTAGCCACTGTAATACTACGACAGAAACGAGGCATAGACGCGCATGTTAGATGCGCAAAGTCGGGCACGTCTATCACAGCGTCTATAAGTGCGTATAAACGTGCGTGTAAATAGACGCAAATTTTGCATCTATATATCCGCGCAAATAGATGCTAATATAGACGCGCCAGCAGACACACAATTATTTAACCACCTAAAATTAGCAATTCACATAATTAAAAAACCAAAGTTAACAATTATTTAACCACCTGAAATTGATTCTTGAGCATGCACATGTGCGCATGATAAAACCCGTAGAATTAAGAATACACATTGAATCATTGAATTAAAAAAATAGAGTTAATAATTACTTTTTCATTGCTCTCTAATGAATGGCAGTTCCTCCAATTGACAAGCGTGATATAAGTAATTAGCGGCAAGCGACATAAACCTTACAGTTAGTAGCAAGCATTGCAATATGTATCTCGTAATTTCTCTACATACTTGAAGATGATAAAAGATATACTTCCTTTTTATTATGAAAAATTCAATTTAGCTTTAAAATTGACTATTGATTCTTGAGTATGCACGTGTGCGCATGATAAAAAGCATAGAATTAGGAATACACATTGAATCAATAAGCAAATTAAGTATGTTACAGTGAATGATCCATCTCATCTTCAATGAGATCAGCCCTTGCTAATCTATCTAATTCTAGGTCTATGTTACCAAGAGGTAACGAAACAAATAAGTCTATCCTACTATTAGATGTGTTGCTATATTGCTCAATAACTTCATCAATATCATCGACAATCACATTATTGTCTTCTTTTGCGTTTCCTTGAACATCCTCGCGAGGTTCATCTTGTAGTATATATCGCATATCATCCATTATGGTGTCATCATGCACATCATCATTAATTGTTGGATTGTCATCTGCTATCTCCATGTCGGTAATATTACCATATATTGGTTTTGAATGATTAGATATAGGGATGACATACCACCATCGGTTATTGTTTACCATTGGATGATACACAACCTGTATTTGAAAAACAAAAGCAAAAAACTTAAGTACTTATTATATTGTGTATATGTATCACATGTATACATATAAAAAAATTAGCCTTTGCATATATACATGCTTGCATTGTTGAGGTAGTACTAATGTGTCATTCTTGTTTTGGTGAAATTTTGTAGAGTCAATGATTACAAAACCACTTGGATGACGTCTGATTTGCAATGCTCACCATTTGTTACCACTTCTTTAAACCACTTCACATCCAGTACATATATAAAGAATCGTCTGAAGTCAAGCTTCAGAATATCTTGGATCAAGCCATAATAACCTTCCATGGTACCATTGGCATCCTCGAAGTGAGCAAGGACACCACAATCTTGGGTATTTCTCTTTTCATCTATACGTTGAGTTCGAAGATGTTTACCCTCACACCAAAGTGCATTGAATAATGTGCACTAGTAGTAAAAGATAAAAGATCAAACACGTCAATTATTTATATAAAATAAATCTTATAGAAACAAATTAATTGATAGTATGTCTCACCTTTGATAAGCAACCTCGTGCGTATTCCCACTCTTCTTGAGATATATTAATTTCCTCCTCTTTTTCCATTCTCTCCATTTCCTCATGTAATCAATCTATATCAATATGACGTGGGAGCGCATTTAGATGATCTGGAAATCAGACATTACGTCCATATCTAGTGCGAAATTCTTGTCTTTCGCTTTTTCTTCTTGCCCTTGCTTCATTATATAGTGTCACCCATTTGCTCATTACATCACTATTGAGCACACAAAAACTATTTAACTTACGAAGTTCTTCTTTTGTTAGCACTTTACTCATTCCTTTTCCTTGAGGTACTATAGAGGTCATCCTCAAGTCTTCATCATCTTTCCATAGTCGTGGTTGAGAGGGATCCACTTCAGCAAGATATTCAAAGATATAAATAAGGGATGATTGCACTAACCAACCCTCAGCCATGCTTCCCCACGCCGTGCTTTTTGCCTCACAAAATCTTTCAAGGTTTTCATGAAGCGCTCAAGAAAAAACATCCATACAATGAATACCGGTGATTTTTCTTGGTCCCATTCTCCATACAAGCTGAGGTGTGACATTGCAATTCGACGTGCTCGAAAAATACACCCTCGACAACGATCACACATGCATTTAATTTTTTGTCGTAGCCATGCATCTCAATTATGAAGACGCAATGTTTCATCCTCGCTTGAGGATGTGCTCATTGACTCACCAGCTTGCACCGTACTAGGTGATGATGATGTCGACATGATTAAACCTAATTAATGACAACATCAAAATATTTGTCATTCATATGTTTACATAAAATCTTAATTTTAAATACACAAAAATCATCATAAATACATTAAAACTTATTATAAGAATTCACTATCAAAACTTATCTTAAAAACAAAAAATTATGATAAATCCCAAATGCGCATCTATATCCGTGTTTAACTACGCGTCTATATTCGCCTCTATACTCACGTCTACCTGAACAATAGATGCACATGTACACAGGAAAATAGACGCACACGTCAAAATTCAAACCGTACTTAAATCATTTCTTTTCAAACTGCGCCTTTCCTTTCCTGCATTTTTTACGGTTTTGAAGCTTGAGTTTAGCCAACATGCAGTCTCTTCATGCCTCACCTTCTCATGACTCACCTCTTCTTTCATTTCAAACACACAAGAAGGGAAAAAGGAAAGCCAAGGAGAGGAAGAAAGAGAGAACAAGAAAGAGGAGAACAAGAAGAAGCAGCAAGCAAGCATCAAGGGAGGGTAACTTACCAAGGAGAGGAAGAAGGAGAAGGAAGAAGCGCCACCACCCGCCACACCAAACACCCAAGGTGAGTCTCTCTCTCTCTCTCTCTCTCTCTCTCTCTCTCTCTCTCTCTCTCTCTCTCTCTTTGTTTCTCTCTTTCTCTCTCTGCTCTGTCTGTTTATTTAGGATTTGTGATTCCATTATGTATTGCATTTTGTAAATCATCAATGGCGGTTGTCGGCCTAAAATCGGCCGACCGAGCGGGTCTGATAGCGCGTCTACATCTCAGTGTAGACGCAGACATGAACGTGAAAAATATTTCCTCTCAGAGCGTCTGAGGGCGCATCTTAGAGCTCGTGTGCTTTGCAGTGTACACGCGATGATACATGCATTGCACAGAAGGTTGACCTGCAGTCTACACGCAATTATACACACGCATTGACCTAGGATGCGCGTCTAACAGCGCGTATGTGCTGCATGTTAGATGCACAGATAGACGCGCTGGACAGAAGGTTCACTCTGGAGCGCGTTTGAGGGCACGTCTAACCTGCAATTTAGACGCAGGGATACACGCGCCAGGTCTCCCAGTTCTGATAGTAAACAATATATTTTTGCAATGATGAATGTGACCAATCCCATGTTTGTGTTTATCAGTTTTCTTGTTTAAGAGAAGCATTAGCACTTAAGTGTTATGCTCAATGTCTAAAGAAATCTCTTTGAAAATATAGGTAATATATGATTTTTTGTATGCAAATAAATTTATCTTTTTCCTGTGTTTTTTTTGCAGATGTCGTATCCTAGTTCATCTAGCAATGACCCAGATGTGGATCGCATGAATAATACATTGGCCTCCTTTGGCAGGAGGGTCAATGCATTTTTTGGAGGTTTTCCTAGTAGGGAAGACTTCATGGGAGAGATGACCAGACACCTTGGCCGCTCTCCCACAACGGATGAGGTGTTCAGTGTCATGTCTGGGACGCCTCTTGCGTCTTTGCCAAGCACTACTTCCTAGACTCCACATGCAGGTACTCCACATACAGGTATTCCATATGCAGGTACTCCATATATAGGTACTCCATTTGCAAGTACTCCACATGCTCCACGTGCATCGGCTGAAGCACAAGCATCTGCAAAAGCACGTGCATCTGCAGAAGCTCGTGCGTCCAGCGAGGCAGAGGGTAGTCGACAGAGAGGGAGGAGGGAGAGTCGAGGGGGAGGACGAGGCTTGTGTGGGGGTTTCTAAGAGGTGGCGAGCGATCACCCTCACTAGTAGATCACGTAGAGGAGGTTGTACGCCAGTACTATAGAGTTACAGATGCTGGTTGGATCTTTCATGATGATGAGGGAAGGGATGTAATGGCATACATGAGGAGCGTCCTACATGCGACATATAAAGATTGTTTTATTGCCTTCAAAAATCAGAAAAGCAGCTTGTGGCAGCAAGGTGTTGAGGGCAGTCCATAGGAGGTACCCAAATCCTGAGGGTCAGTGATTCTCGGATGATTGGCGACGTACAAAAGTGAGGGATATGCTTCACAACAAAAGATCCCACCTCATGACACGGGCCAGGGACTCACTGCGGAGGTTGGAGGAGGGGCGTGGAGCCTATAGCCAACCACCTATGTGCCACCGCACAGAGTGGAAGAAAGCCAAGAAGAAAGTAG
Organism: Lygodium microphyllum; assembly: GCF_053477565.2. NCBI lineage: Eukaryota > Viridiplantae > Streptophyta > Polypodiopsida > Schizaeales > Lygodiaceae > Lygodium > Lygodium microphyllum. The sequence continues at coordinate 31,286,125 of NC_141154.1, read as the reverse complement.
CTAAGAAAGTGAAGAGTCGCCAGCACGGAGAGGCGCGACGGATCCAAATGGAAATAATGGGATCGTCGCATTACGGATCGGGCGGCAGAGAGTCGTGGGAGGCAGAGTTTGTAAGTATATTTTGATTTCTAGTTTTTTTTAAATTGATATTTCTTTCAATTCTTTATATATTTTAGTCTAATATATTGTGACTCATAATTGTTTGTATATCTCTAAATGTTTTGCAGACTACCATCGTTGGTAGGACACCTACTCCTGGAGAGGTAGGTTACCATCGAGGCCATAACCGCACAACGACATGGCTTCACTTTTATGAGGAGGGTCTCATCACTGAGGACCAATACAACCAGGCCATGAGGATTCGACAGCCAGAGGAGGTATGTTTTTCTTACTTTTCTATTAAAAGTATAACTAATTATAACTTTTTCTCCACCTTGTCTATGTAAGCAACCCTAATCTTTTGTGTGTGTAGGCGAACCCGAATGTGGAGCATAGCGAGGAGGGGGATAGCGACACTAGTAGCCATGGTGGTACTAGCAAAAATGTTTCCTCTTCAAATTCGTAGACTCAACACCATACCTCCTCATGAGGCCTTCTTTTCTTGTATATGTATGATATCTCTTTGAGCCTACTGCTTGCGGCCACGCTTTAGGTCGCAAGCACTTAAACTTCCCTTGTAAATGCTTTGATATATAATGAATACATGGACTTTTATTTTCAATTCTCGTGCCCGTAAGATACATTGTCTTTTTCCCAAATACACAATTTGATGTATGGGAGGGTTTTTTTCCAGTTCTGTTTTGCGTGTCTATCAGCGCATCTAAATTGCAGATAATTCGCATTTATTCGCGCGTCTATAATGCAGACTACACGCGCTTCATAATTCAAATTTAAAAAAGAAATTAAATATTTTTTTTAAAAAAAAGACATTTTTTGTTTTCCGTTCGCGTCTATGAGTGCTTATAAAAGCGCGTCTACCAGCATGTCTATATGCGCGTGTATATGTGCGTCTATTGCGCATCTATTTGTGTGTGTAAATTCGTTGATACATGCGATTATAGACGCGAAATGGTAGACGCACAAATAGACACACAGATAGACGCGCCCGTAAGAATTTCTCTATATTCAAAAATCGCGTCTAAATGCGCGTCTATGAGGCCTTTTTGTTGTAGTGTAAGGGAAAGGATGTTGGTTATTTTGAGAAAGTGCTTTGAGCGCTGCAGACAATTTTGTATCGCTCTTAACCCACGGAAGTGTGTCTTTGGAGTACCTTATGGGCTATTGCTGGGCCATGTGGTTAGTTCAGTAGGGATAGCAACTGACCCTGAAAAGATCAAGGTCATAGTTGCTATGAGTCCACCACGCACTCGGAAAAAGGTTCATAGCTTTCTGTCGTCGATAGGCTACTATCGAAGGTTTATAAATGCCTTGGTAGAAAGAACATTGCCATTAACGAATTTATTATCCTTTAGCTGTTTATTTGAATGGAGCGACCCTTGTAGGGTAGCTTTTGAGGATGTGAAACAGGAGCTAGTAAAAGCACCCGTTTTAAAAGCACCTAAAAGAGGCGAGATGTTCTACATATTTTTAGCAGCCACCATGCATAGTATAAGCTTCTATTTAGCCCAAATTTGGGAGGAAAAGTGGTATTATCCGATAGCTTTTGCTAGTCGAAAATTGGGCATTTCAGAGATCAATTATACCTACATGGAGAAGTTGTGTCTTGCGATGGTTTTTGGGACTAAGAAATTCAGACACTACATTCTCTATGAAAAGGTAGTATTCTATACGAAGGCGGAAGGACTTAGATTGCTTATGAACAAGCTGCAACCGCCTGATCATTTGGCAAAGTGATTAATCACTTTGCAAGAGTTCGATTATGAGATTAAGAGTAAGCCACAGAGGTTGCAGGGTATTGTGGAATGCCTTGTGGATTTCGGAGAGCCGAAAGAGACTTTGGCTAAAGGAAGCGATATTGAGGAAATGTTTAAAATTGATACAGCTTCTATTCCATCTTGGTATGCTACTATTACACACTATCTATCAACAGGAGAGACAGGAGCTGGTTTGTCAAAGTCTGAAAAGAGAAAAATCAAACAACAAGCTTTGAAGTTTTCCTTGATTGCAGGGACGCTATATCGGCAGGATGTTGATGATATCTACCACCAATGTGTGATGCCTGATGAGGTTCCTTTTATCTTGGAGGAGTGTCATGACTCTGCATGTGGAGGGCACTTCACGGGACGGTTGACGGCGCAGAAAGCTTTACGAGCTGGATATTGGTGGCCGTCCATCTTCCAAGATTCTTTTGAATATATTAAGCGATGTGATACATGTCAAAGGCATGACAGTAGAGAGAATAGAAAATGCCCACTTACACCTATCATGGGTATCCTTCCATTTGAGAAGTGGGGCATTGATTTAGTGGGTCCTATTACCCCATTGTCTACTACCCAAAATAGGTATATTATAGTAGCCACTGACTATTTCACAAAATGGTCAGAAGCGCGGGCGACGAGGCAGGACAATGCAAAAGAGACTGCAAGTTTCCTGTTAGAGCAGATTATCTGCCGCTTTGGTCCACCGAGAGAATTAGTGTCGGACCGTGGAACCCATTTCCTCAATAAGGTGATCAAAAGCTTGATAGAAGCTTGGCAAATCAAGCACAATAAAATGACTCCTTATAATCCACAAGCAAATGGGCAGGTGGAAAGTACTAATAAGCAACTTGTGGGGATCTTGTCTAAAATAGCCTCTGAGAAGAAACGAGAGTGGGACAAGAAGCTGTATGTGGCAGTATGGGCGTATCATACCACGTTCAAGTGAGCTACTAGCCATACTCCATTCAAATTGGTTTATGGGGAAGAGTGTGTGTTACCCCTCGAAATCGAATTGCCAACCATACGGTTTGCAATTAACCATTCTTTGGGAAATAAGGATTCCCTTTTTGAACATTTCACCACTATAGCCCACCTGGATGAGCTGAAGTTGCAGAGCTTATTACACCAGGAGGTAGCCAAGCATCGGATGAAGCAGTTGCATGACCTTAGAGCAAAGAAATATACCTTTTAAAAAGGACAGTTAGTCCTCTATTATGATGCGTGTAGGGATCTATTTCCAGGGAAGCTAGAACCCAAATGGGATGGCCCCTACAAGATTGTTAGGTTAGGGAAAAATAGGTCTACGGCCCTATTAGCTGATCTACAGGGAGTAGAGTTTAAGAATAAGGTTAATCTTGATAAGATTAAACATTATTATTTCTAAGTATGCTAATATAGAGAAATGCATTGCAGGTCCATGCTAGGGATAATTTGAGACCTGCAAAAGAGTTTAAAGTCAGTTGATGGGTCAGTTAATCCCATATTTGGAGCACCCATATCTGGAGCAGAGATGCCATCAGGGGAAGCTCATCTGGTGGAGCAAAGGATACAAAGTGATTGAGCAAGAATACGGAACCTTTGTGTGGGAGATCAAAGTCTTCTGCCATCACTGCTTGCGACTGTTGATGAGTATCCTTGTTGAGTTCAATGAAGAAGGTGGGATGGAGCCGTCAGTTCATCCTCTCAACATACTAAACTTTGATTACCATAATTACGAATAGAGGAGCTCGTGATGGCCAGCTATATAAACCGTTGTGGACGTATACATTATATTTTGACGGAGCATCCAGGGGCCCTAATAAAAAAGGAAGTGGTGGAGTAGTAATCCGAGATCCCTGACGTAAAGTTACGATGAAGTTAGCTGCTTATCTCGGGGTAGGATTCACTAACAACATGGAGGAGTATAAAGCCTTGATTATGGGACTGCATATTGCCAAACAAGGTGGTATTTGTCGGTTGTTAGTAAAAAGGGATTCCCAGTTGATCCTGAATCAGCTAGATGGGACATACACAGTGTGGAATCCCATTCTTTGTATGTATCATCGGACTGCGATAACCCTACTAGAAGAGTTTGAGAGAGTGTCTTTTCAGCTGGTTCCACGTTACTAGAATCAGTTTGCGGATTCATTGGCAAATCTTGCTTATGAGGAAGACCTCTTCTTTAATTGTGGTCCTAGTTTAGATATTGTGATCGATGATGAAACAAGACCCGGTCGCTTGTGGGGAATGTTATCAGAGCATGCGATATATGGCAGACAATGGTTGATATGGGTGATGCAAAGAGTAGCCGAGACCAATCTACCATTATTATCTTGGACCCATAGGTTAATTAGACAACATGTTATGCGTACGTCTCTTGCTATCTATGCAGGAGGGATGGGTCATAACCTTATGCATTTAGTTTAGGGCTACGAGCCCTGTGGTTTCCTCCTTGGGAAGGAGCCTATTATTGTATATCTGTACTATTCCAGGGAAGGATGTGTAGGTGTTATTCTATTTGATCTCATTAGGCCACGAGGGCCCGTGTTGCAAGGTCTTGAATGTTTTATTTTGTTAGGCCAAGAGGGCCGATTAAGTTTGGTAGTGAAGTGCTTTATTTCATTAGGCCAAGAGGGCCAGTTCTCTGTTTAGTGCAGGTGCGGTTAATGGTTTCTTGTTTGAGTTTTGTGCTAGATAGGTTCGGAAGAAGAGCTTGAAAGGAGCCTTTTGTTGCGTGGAAGCTTCTCGTGGCCCTATCCAGGTGATATCTTTCCTTTATGAGTACTGTGGTGTTTTTTTAATGCTATATGTGTTTGTGTACTTGTTAAGGGGTTTTCCGTTTCTTGTTGGGGACCAGTGTCCAAGGCATGAAGTCCCGAGGTTTCGGTTTAGTATGTTTGAGGGAGGTCTGAGTGGTCGTTGTCTCTTGTAAAGATATTGTCAAGCATTGAAGGACCTGTTTTAGAAGGGAGTTCTAGTGACCCTGTTCTGCTAGCCTGCTAGGCAGCCGTTTTAGGAGCTCTTGTTAGTTGTGAGGCCGTTAGAGAAGCCTGCAAGAAGGAAAATAAAGATGATAAAGGAAACAAACCCTGAATATCTTAAAGATAATAAATATATACGAAGGTGTGTAAAAAAGGGTTCTAACCCCTATAAAAATTGAAGAAGAAAAGAAAGAAAATCTTATGAGTAGTTGATCATTGCCTTACAAGGGCCTGGTAGGTTCCTGGGGACGAGTCAGACCCGGGGCCGATGCCTTGTCTTCCTAGGGGTGGCATCTTGCTAGAAAAGAAGAAATTAAGGAAGGTTGGAGCGAAAATAAAAGTGAGCATTAGAAAAGGATTAAGTGTCGCCTTGCGAGGGCTTGGTAAGTTCTTGGGTACCGAGACATGACCTGAGGCCGATGCCCTGTTCTCCTTGGGTCACTACGCTCAGCTCCCTCCTTTTTACATGCCCGAGTATGGAAACATAAAACCCTAAAAGAAGAAATGTGCTAAAAGAAAATACTTCTTGATCAGGCTATAGGAGTCCTCGCCTAGTAGGAGCTCCTGGTTGTGTTGTCCTTAGTTAGGTAGGTAATTCAAACCACTGCTTAGGGCAACCCCTTTAATAGTTCTTTTCAGTTTGGCCATGTTGGAGCGGTTGGTTAGTGACTAGCTTTGGACCTTCTATCAGATTATGCTAGGCCTACTCCTTGTGGATGTCATGCCTTGGTTTTGTCAGGGGGTACGGTGACCACTGTGCTGTGTTTAATACGTATCTACTTTCTATCAGCTTGATGCTTCCAACATGAGTTACGGGCCAATGCGGAATGCCGAGCCGGACGCCCAAGATTTTTCAGAGCTCAATTCGGAGTCTGGACGGGGAAGGAGCCAAGAAACCGGGCAAGATACGAAAAGGTGGACATTAGAGTGGCCAAATGTAAGTGACCTTTGGGGGGGGCCTTGGGGCATTTTATGCCACATCAAAGCGTGGCATCTTTTGGAGGATCAAAACGTGAGGAGAGATGGCGACAAAAGGCGCCGAAATTTGCGCCAAGAAGAGGGGAGATCAAGCATGTTGCCTGTGAACAACCATACCAATCGATTATGGGGCTTCATTTCCCTCTGCCTGCTGGTCATATCGCCGTGCTTTGCTCCTCCAATGGTGGTCTCTATGAAGATCTTTGATTTCAGTCTTTCTCTCTCCTCCCTCTCTTTTCTAAGGGCAGATTCACGCGGTGAAGAAGAAGAAGAAGAAGAATGGATGACGGATGCTTGTCCAATGAAGACCGGATTGCTCCGTGGCTCAAGAGGAATGAAGATTGCTGATTCCAGACTCTCATCAGCATTAATGGCTGCTGGAAATCAGTCCTAAGACATGGCAAATAAAAACCCGCAACCCGCAAAGAACGGTAATTTCATTTTTACAAAGGAAATTGATGTTTTATGCAATTTGCTTCATGAATACTTGTTCCCATGGGATGATTATGCATCATAATGTTGTTTGATATGAGTTTGATCAGTTTATGTTTAGAAAATCAGAAAATCATAAGTGTTATGACTGAAATTAATGGTGTAAAACCCGTAAAACGTGCGAAATAGGGAGAAATTGGGTGGTTTTGATATATAAATGGAAATTATAGTAAGACACACCAACTAAATTTATGTTTTTGCTGCAAATGAACCTAAGGGCCACAACCCACAACTCATTTTGTATTTTTAGTCATTTAATATTGCGAAAAATACAAGAAAAATAGGAAAAATGGGTAAAAATAGGGGAAAAATGGATTTTGAGTGCCGAAAATTAAGGAAAAAAAAGATTCATGTTTGTGTATGTATGGGGGTCTGAAGTATGAGGTTTAGCCTAAGTTCAGCCCTACCTTTATGTTCTAGTGAGTTTTTATGGCTTTTTATACAATAAAACCATGGACAATATTACCCTTAACCTATGCATCATGCACAACCTAAACGGGTGAGGGGGTAGAGAGAATGAGAGTGGTGTTTAAGTGCTGAGAGAAAGAAAAGGCTGATTGTTTTTATCCATTCATATCATATAGATCGATCGTTAATTTAAAATAAGGATCTAGTAGCATGAGGTCTCCTCGATGCTAGGTTCGTGCAACGTAACAATTACGCGTCAGAGAAATTCATTTTAAAAGAATGGTTTTGCAAATGTGCACAAATGCTGATTTTCTTAATTGTTTGAGCACCTAGACATTCACAATTTGCATGAAGCATAAAATGATAAAGCTGTAGGCTAGGCATTGGGTCCCACGGGAAAGAAAGTGAGGGAAATGGTACATTCCTAGATACGATCAATTGGTATCTTGAGTGGAAATATGTGCGATATGTGTTTTATGTTGAGCGACGCATCGAGGAGCCAATCCCCAAGGTGTAGGAGAGTCGCAATGAGGTAGCGGCAGTCAACCGTGGGAGGACCTCCTATGTTTGTACTTCGTGCTATTTGGTAATGTGCTAGGGACTCCCTCTGAGGAGTGTTAATTGGGTTAGAGTTGGACTACGAGACATGATACAAACGCAAGATGTTTAGGAAGATGATGTATGTGTCATTAACGCTCCTGGCCGTGAGGCCGTGGGGTTGTTGAGCGCGTGATAGAGGTCTGGCTAGTGCATGAGCCAGTGCCGGCCCGTTTTAGGTCCCATCACGAGGATAGGAATCAATTGTAGAACTCGGGATTGTACTGGAGCGTGGCACATGCATCTAGTACTTGTGGCAGCTTATCAATACCGATAGATATTTTGCCACATCGAGTATCATGGAACCTTCCCCGAGTCTATTGGCAAGATGTAACTCCTCCTCAGTGAGAATCTTATCAAGCAGAGGGTTTTCTTGGCTAGGTTCAGCCAAGTCCGTACCCCGAATGGCAATCAGCACTCGAAGGGAAGTTGGTGCCACATAGGTCGAGTCTCTTTGAGACTGCCATTTGGCCAATCGATCCTCAGAGACTGTCATGATCTGAGCTCCTAATTCGGCCATTGCAACGCGGTTTTCACACCAACACTGTTCAAATTGACTTGGCCCTCTGACAGTCGCTTTAGTTGCTCTATCTCTAAGAGATTTGGTTGGCAGAGCACATCATTGAATGTGACAGTTAAGCGCAGTTCGTCGGCTTCCTCGCCCGAGATGAGTAGCATGCATTCATACAGGAGCTTGCTATAGTGCTCGTCAAGATGTTCTTGCTCTTCCCAAGATAAGGGAAATGGCAAGTATTCTTCGAGCTGCACTTTAGGGAATGTGCGCATGTCTGCCAGGACATAGACACATGCGAACACCTTGAGCTTGGCATCCAACTCACTTAAGCATTCAGTGACACTTCTATGTTCAACGAGGGCTTGCTCGGTTGCTATCTCATGTAAGGTTCTAGGAGTTTTCCTGGGCTTTAGCGTAGCTAGGGGCTCAGGCCTAGATGAGCAGGATTGGTCAACGCTAGGATGTCTGACGCTCTTGGGGTTTCCATGTTTCTCCTGAGGCTTCGTTATTGCGTCATGGTTTTCCTTGGATGTGACTGGTATAGGTTTGTCACCCTATTGTGACAGCATTATATCCACTCTTGACTGGTCAATGCTGTCACCCTGTTGTGACAGCATTATATCCACTCTTGATTGGTCAATGGAAGATCTATGATCGGTGGATTGAGTGTGGCAAGCAGGCACCATTGATGGTAACGACGACTGCTTTGATTTTTTAGAGCATATGAATGTGTCTGAGGTTTCACCGCTGTTAGGGGAGGCATCAATGAGTTCATTGGTGGGTGGACTCGATGCTTTATTCATCAACTCTTCAGCGCTCTTCGTCTCAATGTTCTTGGGGTCCACAACCACCTGCAACTGTTGTTGTTTTCGTTGTTTCCTCCTTTTTTTCTAGGTCAGTGAAGGTGCATCTCTCAACATCTCAGGATCCTGGACTAGGTCAACCGTTGTTGTGCTTGGTTGGGCCTTAGCATTTCCTGTCTCTAGGGTGTCCACATGGGTCATAGCCATGGCTTGCTGACTAGCCTCGCCAGGTTGTGAGGGTACAACTATCTCCCTTTTGGAAGAGTCTAGCTCTTCCGCCGATTCCTTGATCAGCCTCTCCTATTCTTCTCTTTCAGAGTTCAACTGATCGGTTAGGCGCTCAATCTCTTCTTGCTGCTCATCCATGTCCTGCTTTCTTTTCTCATCCCTAGTGTTGAGCTTAGCCATGAGCTCTTCAACTTTAGCAGTTTTCGCAATGAGCTCCTGATATTGCATTATCAGGAGCTTATGTTCTCTTTGTATCTTCACTAGCTCCTATGTTTCATTCTCGAGATGCTGCCTCTAGTGCTCTTCTCTGTCATCCTTAGCCTTTATTTCCTGCTTGAGATCCGCGATCTCCCTTTGCTGCATGGCTATCATCCTTGTTTTGTCAAGCTGGAAGGTGGCTATTAATTCCTTCTCGGTTGCCAACTCAACCACAGCTATTTTTCATTCCTCCTTAGCTCTCTCCAACTGCGAGAGTAGCTCTGTGACATATTCGTCTTAACTAGCTGGCAGTGTCATCATTGTTTGGATGGGTGTTGTTGAGGCCTCCACCTTTTGTCGTTTAGGATCTTGCCTAGACTCTGCATCTATGGCCGGCCACTTTTGCCCTGTAGCCGTAGTTTCAGTGCTCATCCCCTGGGATATCTCCTTGTTAATGAAGTACTACATCCATGCCACAAGATTTGATACGTCTATATCGGTGGGCTATCTCCTTGTTAATGAAGTACTACATCCATGCCACAAGATTTGATACATCTATACCGGCAGGGATGTTGGGGGTGATGGTGATTGGCTCGGTGGGAGGCACCAATAGAGTAGGAATTGGGTGCATTGGGCTTTGCCCTTGCCCTCAGTGACGACGGGTGGCACAATCTCCGGCACTTGCGTGCTTGACCCAGGCCTTTCTTCTCTATGTGGGCTCAAACTCCCCAATTCATCTGCTTTGATTTGTTGTTCTATGGACCGGCGTGTAGCTTTAGCCAGGTCCTCTTCCTCCTTCCTTCTTAGTTCTTTCTCTTCTTCATCAGCCTTTCTTCGCCTTTCCTCTTCTGCTTTTCTCTGCTCTTCCTTCCTTTTCTCTTTTTCTTCATTTTCCTTTCTTTCTCTCTCCTCTGCCTCCTGCTTTGATGCCTTCTTAGCCTTCTGTAATTGCTCATTTTCCTTTTCTTCTTCCTGTTTTTTCTTCTTCTCCCTCTCCTTGGCCTCCCTAAGGGACTCTCTCTTGGCCTTCTCTAAGTCCTCTTTCTCTTTTCTGCGGCCCTCATCATCCTTTTTCTTCCTTTGAGTGGTCTTCTTTTTGGGTTTCTTGGTCGCCTTCTTGCTTTCTTGTTCTTCCCCTTCTTCATTTGTTTCAGTTCTATCGGTAGATTCTTCTCTGTCCTGGTGAGGGGGTCCTATTGGGCGTTTCTCCTTCTCCCTCCTCTGCATTCTGCGTCTCTCTTACTGCCTCTTGGATGAGCGCAGTCAAGACACCTCCATACCCGATGTAAGAGGCCTTGGATGAAACTTTCTTCCTTTCTGTAGCTTTATATTGAGATCTCGAGCTCCACTCGTGACATGCCAGGGTGACCGTTGTGCATTTATGTCACCGACGTGTCAGTTGCAGATGCGGTTGGTACACCGCTCATGAATAATAGCTACATGACAGCTATCCTTATCTACTCTAGTTGTGGCTCTGTTAGTATGCCACCTTAGTTAGTTGAGTTTTGTTTGAGACCCATATATAGGGTTCTTCTATTTTCTTTGTACTAGAGTTCTTTTGGCTTACACAACTAAGAAGAGGAAAACTATTTTCAGCCTCCACCCTTGTGTGTATTCCCCCATTGTGCAAGCAAGAAAGCTACAAGTGAGACTCCTTCCTTCTCTCCCACAATCTTGACATGGTATCAAAGCCTTGTTCGTGGTAAGGAGCTCAAGAAAGCAAGGCAAGCTCGTGGTGTTCTGGTAAGATGACCAGTGTTGCTTTCATTTTCTGTTTTGGGAGCAGATCTCTGTAGGCAGCACATCCGGAAATTGCAAGAGTGCATTGTCTCAGGTTGAGACGCCCTTCGCGGTGAAGCAAGAGGGCAGTATATGCTGCGGGCGAGGGCTTCAGCCCTCGGCGACCCTGTTTTTTTTATTTGAGGCCATTTCGGGGCCTGTTTTGGAGGCGGAAGTTTTCTGCACGCACTCAAGAAAAAGCCCTGTTTTATGCTGTGCGACCATTGTTCTACAGGTCGGTGAAAAGTTACCAAAGATATTGCATCGTATGCTCGTGTGCAGAGACATTGGGAGTTATAGAATCATCCTTGGTTCCTGTATATGCAAAATCGTCACTAGGAAGTGATTGTGTGGTCAAATACCACTTTCGCCAGTTTTGCAGATTTGCCCTTGTGAGGCTGAAGCTGTGTTCTTTGCAGTGACAGAATTTTTTGCAGTGTTCTGTAATGGCGTCTGATTCTCTTTCACAGATTGTCACTGAAAAGCTTGACAAGAACAACTTCCAAGCATGGAAGTTTAGAATGACGAATTTCCTTATGGGAAAAGGATATTGGGAATTTGTTGCACGAAATGAAGAAGAACCAGTCCTTCCTGATGTTCCCAATCAACAGCAAATGCAGGCATTCAAAGCATGGCATGAGAGAGCCAGGAAAGTTATGTACTAGCTGTCTATCAGTATTTCAGACTCTATGATTGTGCATATTCAGGATGCAAGTATGCCAAAGGAGGCATGGGATACTTTGTCAAAAATGTATAGCACAAATATGCAAGCCAGGAAAATGCAGCTCAAGCAAGAGTTGCATAATGTGCAAAGAGAAAGTATGAGCATCAATGACTACCACATGAAGGTGAAGAAGATTGCAGATGCACTTGCTTCCATTGGGTCGCCAGTGGAAGATGATGATTTAGTTTCAGTGACCTTGAATGGTCTAGGAAAGGATTATGCACAGTTTCGGATATCCATTTCAGTTCGTGAAAGATTTTCTGATTTTGAGGAGTTGATTGCTCTTCTAATTTCTGAGGACCAGAGAAATGGTGGTGCATCTTCTTCAGGAGGAACTTCAAAAGAAGCTGTCTTCTACTCAAATGCTGGAAGAGGTAGAGGCAGAGGTAGAGGAGGCCGATTTGGAGGCCGTGGTGGCAGAAATCAGAATATGCAGCAAACTCAAGAAAACCAGTCCTATGGAGGAGGACGTGGTAACTCTAGAGGTAGGGGGAGCCAAAGAGGTCGTGGTGGATGGCAAAGAGGCCAAAATGCAAACAGCAATGTTGAATGCTACTACTGTGGTAAAATGGGTCATATGGCTAAAGATTGCTATAAAAAGCAGAATGACATCATGAATGGGAAACTGCAACAAGGGAATTATGCATCTTCTAGTAGACAGGGTGACGACAGAAATGAGCATTTGTTTATGGTGCAGCACATGAATAATTCTGTGACAAGTGCAGAAGAAAGCAACGATGTATGGTATGTTGACTCAGGTGCATCAAACCACATGACAGGTCATGCAGAATGGATGGAGGATGCAAGGAAAATGGAAAAACCAGGATTTGTGGAGACTGGTGATGATATTGCACATCCTATTGTGCAGATTGGAAAAATTCCTTTGTCTATGTAGGATGGGAAAAAGAAATACCTGTCCGATGTATTTCATGTCCCGAATATCACCAAGAATCTGGTTTCTGTTGGTCAAATGGTTGAGCAGGGCTTGCAGGTCAAATTTAATCCTCATGGATGCTTTGTTGAGGATATGAAAAATAAAGGTCGCTTGATAGCACAAGGAAAGAAGAAGGGCAGAATGTTTACGTTGGATGCAGACATGTTTGAATTGAGTGCAGCAATGTTTGCACATGGGACTGGTGTAGTTGCAGATATTGATATCTGGCATAAACGCATTGGCCATGTTAATGTACAGCGACTTAAATTAATGCAGGCCCAAAATATTGTTGTAGGATTGCCTAAATTCAAGGTTGCAGAAATGCATAAGGTATGTGAAGCTTGCCAATTTGGAAAACAGGCAAGGAAACCATTTCCTAGACATGTTCAAGAGAGTGAGAAGCCATTGGAATTAATCCACTCTGATGTGTGGACTAGTAAAGCTGCATCTCTTGGAGGTTGTCATTATTTTGTCACTTTTATTGATGACTATAGAAGAAAAGTTTGGGTGTATTTTATGAAAAAGAAAAGTGAAGTTTTTGGGCATTTCAAAACTCTTAAAGCTATGGTTGAAAAAGAAACAGGAATGCAAATAAAATGCCTAAGGTCAGATGGAGGGGGAAAGTACCTCTCAAATGAGTTTGCAAGGTTCCTGCAGGAGCATGGCATAAAGCAGCAATATTCATGCAGTCATACCCCACAACAAAATGGAATTGCAGAAAGGAAAAACAGGCATATTGGAGAGGTATCTTGTGCCATGCTCAATGAAAAAGACTTGCCAGATTTTTACTGGGCTGAAGTAGTTGCTACAGCAGTCTATATAATGAACAGGACTCCCACTGCAGCAATACATGGGATGACTCCAGAGGAGAGGTATACTGGTAGGAAACCAGATATTTCTCATTTGAAAATTTTTGGTTGCATTGCCTATGTACAAGTGCCAGATAAGTTGAGATCCAAGTTGGATCCAAAAGCTGAGAAGTGCATCTTTATTAGTTACTCTCTATAGCAAAAAGGGTATAGATGCTATAACCCTTCTACTCGTAAGTTTACAGTGAGCAGAAATGTTGTTTTTGATGAGATGAGTAGCTGGTATAAACCAGTAAATGTGATTGATGATGTAGATGCACAAAATGGTAATGCTGCATAGAATTCACAGCAACAACCACAAAATATTAGTGGACCTGGAGCGTCCTCTAGCATGGCTCACATTCTTCGCCATGGATAGGCAGATTGAGATCAGGAGAATCTCCTCAAAACAATGCAGATAGTGGTATGCAGGTTTCACGAAAAGGAAAAGAGAAGGTAGATCAGCCCATGTTTGATGTGAATGTAGGTCACTCTTATGTGGATGGTGAATCCAGTGGCTTAGAACAGAGCATTGATGATGAATTGGGTATTCCTTCTATTGTTACACCTGGAGTAAGGAAGACCAGGGATGTTTTGAGAGCACCTGGGAGTGAACCTACTTTGCGCAGGTCTACCAGAGCTAGGTATCCTGTGGATAGGCTGAAATATGATGGATTTACAGCCATTCACTATGCATATATGGTCAAAGTGATACAGGAACCAGAACCCACTTCTTTTGAGCAAGCCATGGGAAAAGAAAAATGGGAGAAAGCCATGGATGAAGAAATGGATGCCTTGGAAGCAAATGCTACATGGGAATTGGTACCTTTGCCTAAAGGTAAGAATGCAATTGGCTGTAAGTGGGTTTATAAGGTGAAGCACAATGCAGATGGTTCTGTGAACAGATACAAGGCAAGATTAGTAGTCAAGGGGCATGCACAAACATATGGCATTGACTACGAATAAACATTCAGCCCGGTTGCAAGGATGGAAACCGTAAGAGCAGTCATTGCTATGGCTGCATCAAAGGGATGGTCTTTACATCAGATGGATGTAAAGAATGCCTTCTTGCATGGTGATTTGCAAGAAGAGGTCTATATGGAGCAACCACCAGGTTATGTGCATGCTGTTCATCCTGAGTTTGTTTGCAGGTTGAAGAAAGCATTGTATGGCTTGAAGCAAGCACCTAGAGCATGGTCTGACAAGATAGGACAATATCTTGTCACTATTGGCTTTCAGATTTCCAAGGCAGATTTCTCACTTTATGTGAGAAAAACAGAGAAAGGTATTATGCTACTTGTCATTTATGTTGATGATTTGATTATGACAGGTGATAGTGATGAAGATATCCTTCATGTGAAAATGCTATTGAAGCAAAAGTTTGAGATGAAAGATTTGGGAGAGCTCCTTATTTCTTGGGCATTGAGGTGATTAGATCACCAAGTGGGATACAGCTCTTGCAGAGGCAGTATGGATTGGACATGCTGTCCAAATATGGGATGATAGGCTGTAAGCCTATTTCAGTTCCTTTGGAGCAGAATGTGAAGCTGAACACAGATGTAGGTGAGCTTCTGGAAGACCCTACTATGTACAGACGCATAGTAGGAAGTTTGATTTATATGACTATTACCAGGCCAGATTTGAGCTATGATGTTGGATTTTGGTTAGTCAGTTTATGCAGGCTCCAAGGAAACCGCAGTTGGATGCGGCTAGACGCATACTCAGGTATGTGAAGTCCACATTGCAGTATGGACTATTTTATGAGACTGGGGTTCAGATATAGCTGCATGGATACACTGATGCTGATTGGGCTGGTAGTATTTCTGATAGACGATCTACCAGTGGATATGTGTTCTCTTTTGGGCGTGTTGCAGTCACTTAGAGTAGCTTCTCTGCGCCCAATGCCTTCGTAAATATGTCAGCTACCTGATCCTCTGTGCTGACATAAACTAGATTAATAAGACCTAGTAAAACCCTCTCCCGCACATAGTGATAATGCACCTCAATGTGCTTTGTTCTAGCATAATAGACTCGGTTATTTTCCAAGTGTATACTACTCATGTTGTCACAATAAATGACAACTGGCCCATCTGTAGGCTGATGCATATCATAAAGTAGCTTATGCAACCAAGCTACCTCACATGCAGCCATTGCTGCACCCCTGTACTCAGCCTCTGTGCTAGATAAGGCAACTGTAGGCTGTTTCGAGGGGGAGTGTTGAGATATCGAGCTCCACTCGTGACATGCCAGGGTGACCGTTGTGCATTTATGTCACCGACGTGTCAGTTGCAGATGCCGTTGGTACATCGCTCATGAATAATAGCTACATGACAGCTATCCTTATCTACTCTAGTTGTGGCTCAGTTAGTATGCCACCTTAGTTAGTTGAGTTTGGTTTGAGACCCATATATAGGGTTCTTCTATTTTCTTTGTACTAGAGTTCTTTTGGCTTACACAACTAAGAAGAGGAAAACAGTTTTCAGCCTCCACCCTTGTGTGTATTCCCCCATTGTGCAATCAAGAAAGCTACAAGTGAGACTCCTTCCTTCTCTCCCACAATCTTGACACTTTAGAGGCTGGAGACCCTCCGCTTGCTGGCACACTTCCTAAAGTCAATGCTTTAGCTGCCTGGTCGATAGTTGTTCGTACATACCCATTCCAGTCAACTTCGTCCAGAGTGTGGGCCGCTAAGTTCTCCAACACAGGCACGCTGATTCAATGTATCAAGGAGTTGTAGCACTGGCTGGAGAAGAGCACATGTATTATCTTTGCTAGCAGCCTAGCTTCTGCGTCGGGGATGTCTAGGATGCTGATGCCGTCATTGGTGAGCACCTCCTCCTTTTTCATTTTCAGCATAGCATAGACATCCCTCTTTTATTTTCTCTCCGTCTTTGGCTCCAATCCCAACGCCTTCTCCACCAAGGCTGGGTCTAGATGGACCTGCACCTGCTTGGCACTTTCTCCTCTACCCACCGTCACTATGCCGCATTCTTGGTCTTGGTCATATGATCTGAGAAACTCTACACACTTCAGGTGGTCTGGCTCCTATGAGAATTTTTCAAGGTACTTGCTGAGGTTACATTGCTCGACCACCCTCCTAGCTGCTTCCTCCCTAGCCATCACAACTTCTATGTTGCGGACGGTTCGAAACTTAAGTTGGCTGAAGGCGCGGTTTTCTAGGTAGATGCAATATTGCTCTCTTTTCTCGTCTCTGAACGGGAGTCAGTGGGTGCAGTCTTGCTGCGACATCTTTTGTTCTTGTCATAAACTGTAATTTTCATTAGTGCTTGCGACATAATAATTTGCTGAAAAATAAAAACTCTATGCTTTTGAATGAATTCATTAAGATCCAATGTAGATTCTCCTTTTCAGACTTTGACTTTTTGCCTTTTACTTCAAAATTTTCATGCCCTTTTCCTACCCCACCCATTTTCCATAATATATGTCTATGTGCTTCACTGACTTTGATTTGATTTACTGATTCTAATTTGATTCACCTTACCCCCTCCCCTTCCAGCTTGAGAAGAATCCTTCCGAGGATTTAGGGTCAGAAGGTTAAGGGCTTTTGGCATGGGGGTGTAGGGGTTACTTGTGAAGGAGCCAAGTATAGAAATTGGGATTGTATTCCAAATGAGCTTTGCGGTCCAGGTCAAAGGGTTTAATCCCCACTTTGGTGATATATGTGAGAACATATGTTAGGAAGTCACCAAAGTTGACTCGGCTAGGAATGTGTAACTCTTCTTCCTCGGTCAATAAGCGATCGAGGTAGGGGTATCCTTTGATGTGTTCTTCTATAGGACAGCCCCGAAGAGTGGTTAACACTCGATATGAGGTTGGCGCGACATATGTGGGGTCGTACTCTGCTGTTTTGATAGCGCGGCACTACTCAGCATTGGTCATTATTCGGCATCCTTCAACTTCCCATTGCAACCTAAGAGTGTACCATGCCTTAAGAACTGGGATTCCATCTCTCAGCAAGTCTTGACAGCTCTGCAACTTCTTGGTGAGTGATGGCAGAAGTGGTTTGCTGATCATACAACGTGATGAGGCGTTATTTGATTGCTTGCTCTTTGGAGATCTCAGTGCTGAGCAATTCAGCAGCGGAGGTAGCGGCTTTTGCGAATGCAAATTCAAACGTTTCCTAAGAACAAGGCATTGTTTGAACTTCGGTTGCAAAGGATTCGTCCAATAGGCCTAAGTCTAGGCAATCGTAGCTCAGAGCTAGCGATACAAAAGTGGCGTCTAGTCGCTTAATGCAATCCACCACGTCATCCCCTGTTTCTTCAGCTAAATCAGCTGCTAGTGTGAGAAAGGATTTCCTCTCGTAAGAGGGCCTAAGGCCTGTGGGTGGTTGGGGTTTGGTAGGACTTGAGCCTTTGGCAATGAAAAGTTGCAGTGGTGAGTATTCTTGAGCTTGCAAATGGGTAGTTGGGACTATGGCTGGGTTAGCAGCAGCCTCGAGTGATGGCCTGCTGCTTTGGGAAGTCGGATCGACTCTGGCGGGTGATGACTCTTGTGACGGTGGTTGTCGCTTGGGTCGATAGGCTTGGGCAACTCTCTTGGGTTCACACGTGGATGAATTTGATGGTTGCGAGTCAGGGAAGCTCTGGGGCTTATGGTTTTGAGGTTTTATGGTTTTTGGGATGATCAAGCTTGAGGCTGGCATACGAGTGGTACCTTTGGTCATGTGGGTCTTAGGTATCCATAGCCAAGCATTGCCCTCATAGTAGCCTTGTGCATGCAAGAGGGCTATTGGGACCCATTTTTGACTGATTACGCTTTTATTCCTGTAAATGCGTTTGGGCCTCCTAGATTTAGAGTTTCTAGTCTTATGAGGGTAGGAGTGTCGACTTCGAGGTGAGTGTTGCAGTTGGTTAGGCATCCATTGAAGGCGAGGCTGTGGGGCCTTAGCTTTGGCTGCTATGGGTTGCGGTCTATGAAATTCGGGGAGTGGTGGCCGCGCACTACCCCCTCCTTAGACTTGACTACATATGTTTCTATCGGTGGCTTTGTGGCCTGGGATGAGGTCGTGCAGCTCTTGCTGAAAGCTGTAACAATGCAAACGTTGCTTATGGCGAGGTGGATGCACTGTGACGCATAATCAACATTGCAGTGAGCCTGCTTTTTGAAAGTTTGCTCGAGTAGCAACTCCGTGCCCGCGTCTTTAGTGTCTGGCAACACGAAAAAAATCAGTGGTATAGTCGTCGCAGACTCGATAAAGACGGTGGCTTTGCACTTGCCCAGAAGTGCGTATGAGTGGGTCCCATATGGGCTTAATTTAGCAGTGGTGGATTGAAGTTGTGGTTTGCCAAGTTGGGTCCAATGATCATGAGCTAAGACATTGCAGTCTGCTCCCTCGTCGATCAGGGCATTAAAAGAGCATGTTTGGTTGGCAATGACCGTGATATGGAGGTATGCGGGCTCTACAGCTTCCTCATCCTCATCGTCGATTTCAGTGATTATGGCTACTCGTACTTTGACAGGTGGTTCTAACATCGGTGGCTCATGCAAAGGATACGTAGGAGGGTAGTACTTCTTGACATGACTGCCATTGAAGAGGCCTATTCCTTCACTGTCCAGGGTCTCAAGTTTGACATTGCTTGTTCAGCTGATTGCATGAACTTTGAAGGGTCCAAGTCCTCTAAATTTCATTTTTTGCTTATGCCCCTTTACTGAGTAGAGGAGCACTAAGTCACCCTATTCGAACTCGTGCTGCTTGATGTGCTGGTCAAACCAGCTCTTGCGTCGGGCTTTCTCACAGATGAGCGCATGAGTGGCTAGAAGACGAGTCTTTAAGAAGCGTTTGAGTTCAACTAGGTATTGTATCCATGCCTCCTTCCCTTCCCATCATTCTTGAAGCGCTATTCTCAGGCTAGGAATGAAGAATTCTAATGGTAGAATTGCTTCTGTTCCATATGTTAGCCTAAAGGGGGTTTGACCGACAGCTATTTTATAAGTTGTGCAGTAAGCCCACAAAGCTGCCATTAGCTTGTTGTCCCAGTCGCTGCGTGAAGCAGAGACAACTTTGGTTAGGACATTGACAAGAATCTTATTCGTCGATTCGTCCTGGCCGTTTGCCTGAGGGTAGTATGGCGAGGATTTGCGATGGATGATGAGGAAGGTGGACAGGAGATGCGCGATCACTTCATTGATGAAGTGTGTGCCTTGGTCACTGACCAGTTCGATGGGGAAGCCTAATCGTGAGATCACTTGCTCCCACAAGAACTTAGCAGTCGTTCTAGCGTCGTTTTTTCGTGTTGCTCTTGCTTCTGTCCATTTCGTGAGGTGGTTCGTGGCTACAATGATGTACTTGGCCTGCAAATACTGTGCCACAAGAATGATGGGTCCAATGAAGTCAATTCTCCATTTTTCGAAGGGTTGTCGAGCAATAACTGGGGTTGATTCCATTTGATCCTTGCAAATCGTAACCTTCATCCACTGGCACTCGTCACAGTGCTTGACAAACCATGCTGTGTCATGGAAAAGGATGGGCCACCACAGTTGAGACTGCAGCACCTTTCGTGCTATCGTATCCCCGCTAAAGTGCCCTCCAGCAATGCCATTGTGTGCCTCTGAGAGCACATCGTGCATCTCATGCTCGCAAACACATCTACGCAGCAATCCATCTTGCCCCAGCCTATAGAGTTGGCCTCCAATCAGCTGATAGGGCTGGATCTTAAGGATTAATTGCCTAAGTTGGGCTTTTTCTATCGGTCCGTCAGGCAGTCCATGCTCAAGCACTTGGACTATGTCATCTGTCAAGAATCGCGTGGTGGAGGGACTTGCTCAAGATGCTGCGCCAAACACACACAGAATGCACAAGGAGAATCTCACTCAAGAGACAAGAAAAGAGATGGAGGCCAAAACGTTTTCTTGCTGATTTCTTCTTCTTCCACACCCTTTACAATGTACACAAAGTATAGATAAGATACAACATAAAGGAAAGTGGCCTGCTAAGTCAAACATTGCATAACTGACTACACTAGTCGACTAGCACTATAACTATGCCAGGTGTAAATAGGTGTAACAACCTGAATATAATAAGTAATGAGTCAGTGGCCATGTGAGAGTCATAATGACCACCGACGTGCTAAGTGTAGACGTGTGGACCCATCTAACCAGGCGGTCCATCATCAATGTCCACATGTGTTGAGCTTGTCATCTCAACACTCCCCCTTAAGCTCAACTGCATCTCTGCAACTCCAAGTAAGCTTCAAAACTTTTGAAGCTTCTCTGTACCCAATGCCTTCGTGAAGATGTCAGCTATCCGATCCTGCATGCTAACATACACCAAGTCAATCTCACCTGCTAGTACCTTCTCTCTCACAAAGTGGTAGTGTACCTCAATATGCTTTGTCTTGGCATGGAACACAGGATTCCTAGCCAACTGTATACTGCTCATGTTGTCACAATAAATGACAACTGGACCTTCCACCTGCACATCCAAATCAGCCATTAACTTTTGTAGCCATACTACCTCACATGCTGCAACAGCAGCACCTCTATACTCAGCCTCTGTACTCGACACAACAATTGTAGATTGCTTTTTGCTGCTCCAAGCAACTGCTGCACTACCAAGAGAGAACATGTATCCGCTGGTAGATCTTCTATCGGACATACTACCAGCCCAATCTGCATCTATGTATCCAAACACCTATAAATCTGTACCTGCCTCATAGAAAAGTCCATAATGTAATGTGGACTTCACATATCTCAATATGCGTCTGACTGCATCCAAATGTGGCTTTCTAGATACTTGCATAAACTGACTCACAAGACCAATAGCGTAGCTCAAGTCTGGCCTTGTAATGGTCATGTAGATCAAACTCCCCACTATCATCCTGAACATAGTAGGGTCTTCTATCTCATCCCCAACATCAGCACTCAACTTTACATTCTGCTCCAACAGGACTGAAAGTGGTTTGCATGCAGTCATACCATACTTGGACAACATATCCAAGCCATACTGTCTTTGGGACAGCCATATACCATCATCACATTTGATCACCTCAATGCCAAGGAAGTACCTTAGCTTACCTAAATCCTTCATCTCAAACTTCTTCTTCAAGAAGTCCTTGACTTCAGCAATCCCACTATCACTATCACCTGTAATGATCAAGTCATCCACATAGATGACTATGATGACCGAACCTGCATCTCCCTTTCTCACATAAAGTGAGTGATCAGCATCAGAAACATAAAAGCCACTATTGACAAGATACTCTCTGATCTTGTCAGACCATGCTCTAGGTGCTTGCTTGAGTCCATAGAGCACCTTCTTCAACCTGCACACATACGTGGGATGCTCTAAATCTTCATAACCTGTTGGCTAATCCATATACACTTCTTCGTGCAAATCACCATGCAAGAAGGTATTCTTCACATCCATTTGCTGCAACCTCCAACCTTTGGTTGCTGCCAAAGCAATCACACATCTGGCAGTTGCCATCCTAGCAACTGGACTGAAGGTTTCATCATAATCTATGCCATATGTCTGGGTATAGCCTTTTGCAACCAGCCTAGCTTTGTACCTACTAATAGAACCATCTGCATTGTGCTTAATCTTATAAACCCACTTACATCCAATAGCTTTCTTGCCCTTTGGCAATGATACTAGATCCCAAGTCTTATTGGCCTCTAATGCAGCCATCTCCTCATCCATTGTTGCATCCCAATGAGCATGAGCAACAGCCTCCTCAAAACATGTGCGCTCAACATCCTCAACTAGTTTCACCATATAAGCATAATGGTGAGCTGCATAACCTTCAAAACCAAATCTTTTAACAGGGATATCTCACCCTGCTAGACCTGCGTACCACTGGATCACTCAATGGAGTCTTTGCATTAACGAGTGCTCTCTGCACACCTGGAGTCCTCACTGAAGGAATGCCAAGCTCATCATCCAAGCTCTCTGAGCCACCGGAGTCTCCATCAAGAACTGCATCAATGCCTTCTGACACTTTATTCTTTCCTTTGTCTTTACCTGTAGTGCTATTAGATGCACCTGAAGATGTAGAGGTACTCCTTAGTCTCCCAGACCAAGGACTACCAGATGATGTCTCTGGTCCACTAAGAGTCCGTGATTCTTGCTTTTCAGCCTGCACATGACTGTCATGATCATCATCATCATCCAATGCATCACCACTAGATGTATACCAACTGCTCATTTCATCAAAGATGACATCCTTGCTCACTCTGAACTTACATGTGACAGGGTTATAACAGCGATACCCTTTCTGCTCTAAAGAGTATCCAATAAAGACACACTTTTCATCCTTTGGATCAAGTTTCTTCCGCAACTCATCTGGCACATGAACATACGCAATGCAGCCAAACACTTTCAAGTGTGAGACATTAGGCTTCTTACCTGTAAAACGTTCTTCGGGAGTCATCCCATGGACTGCAGCTGTGGGAGTTCTGTTCATAATATAAACAGCGGTATGAACAGCCTCAGACAAAAAATGCTTAGGCATATTCTTTTCAGCCATCAAGGCGCGTGCAACTTCTGCAATATGCATGTTTTTCCTTTCTGAAACCCCATTTTGTTGTGGGGTATATCTGCATGTGAACTATCTCTTTATCCCATGAGACCTTAGAAAATCATTGAACTCATTCGAGAGGTACTCTCCCCCTCCATCTGACCTCAAGCACTTTACTTTCAAGCCTGTTTCTCTTTCAACTATAGCCTTGAAAGTTCTAAAGTGCTCAAAAGCTTCACTCTTTTCCTTCATAAAATATACCCACAGCTTTCTAGAATAATCATCAATGAATGTGACAAAGTATGAACTATCTCCAAGAGATACATTTTGTGTAGGCCCCTAAATGTCTGTATGCACAACATCAAGGATATTTCTGCTTACATCTCTGTCATGTGAAAAGGGTTGTATTTCCTGCTTACCAAACTGACATGCTTCGCATACCTTATGAAATTCTGCAACTCTAAATGTAGGAAAACCTGTAACCAACCCTTTGGACTGCATTAATTTCAGCCTTTGTACATTTGCATGTCCAATGCGTTTGTGCCAAATTTCAATGTCTACAACAACACCTTTTCCTTTAGCATACATAGCAGCATTCATAGTAGGAATTCCAGCATCCAGAGTAAACATACGTCCAACTCTACTTCCCTTTGCAACTAATCTGCACTTGTCATTGAAGTCTTCTACAAAGTAGCCCTTTGCATTAAATCTGACTTGCAGCCCTTGCTCTACCATTTGACCGACTGACACCAAGTTCTTTGTAATAGATGGCACATGTAATACATCTGAAAGACTCTTTGTCTTACCATCATGCAAGGACAAGGGAACTTTTCCAATGTGTAAAATTGGGTGGCATGAATCATCACCCGTCTGCATATAACCTGCATTTTGCAAATCCTGCATCTCTCCAAACCATTCTGCATGGCTGGTCATATGATTGGATGCACCTGAATCAACATACCAAACATCATCATGTGTTTCCTTTCCTGTAAAAGCATTCAGTATATGCTGCATAACAAACAGACGTTCATTTTTATCTTCATTCTGCCGTGAAGATGATGCATAGTTTCCTTGCTGCAACTTACCACTGCGGATATAATCTTTCTTAGCATAACATTGGGCTGCGATATGACCTGTTTTGCCACAGTAGTGGCTCACAATACCAGAGTTGTTAGAACCTCTGTTCTGCCATCCACCTCTTCCTCTAAAGCTCCCCCTGCCTCTAAAGTTACCACGACCTCCTGAAACTTGCATATTGCCAAATTGCTGATTCAATTTGTTTTGCTGGTTGTCACTATCACGTCATGTACCACGGCCTCTTGAAGAGAATCTGTCACGTCCCCTTCCTGAACTCGAGTAGAAAGCTTGGACCTATTCACCACTTCTTTCAGATGTCTCACTCTGCATGTTGATCTCTTCAGTGATCATAAGGGAGACCAACTCATCGAAATCTGGAAATGGCTTTCTAACATATACGGAAGTTACAAAAGACTTCCAAGCCTTTTCATTGTTAAGTCCACCCAAGGTAGACGACACTAAATCATCATCATCGGGCATTGCATCAATTGCTGCCAAGGCATCTGTAATGCTCCTTACCTTCAGTGCATACTCATTGATAGACATCTTTCCTTTCTTCAATGTATTCAACTCTTGCTTGAGTTGAATCTTTCGTGCCTTTGTATTTACAGAAAACATACTTTCAAGTATGGTCCAAGCTGCATATGAAATCTCTGCATTTCTAATGTGTCCCAGCATATTATTGTCAATTATTGCAGACAACCAATACATGACCTTTTTATCTTTTGCATTCCATTCCTTCCGTGCCTTTGTCTCTTCTGCAGTTGGAGGATCACTCACCTCCGGCTCCTTTTCCTCACCTGAAACAAACTCGTAGAGGCCTTTTCCAATAAGGAAGTTCGTGACACAGAACTCCCATGAAGGGTAAATGTTCTTGTCGAGCTTCTCAATGATGGGGCTTCCACTATTCTCTGCCATTATCACAAAAATAATACCAAACAGCAAGCAAATCTTCTGCAACCCTTGACCTGTAGTGCACAGCAATACACCAGATAGCTTTTTTTACTGACTGCTCAACAATACATGCAATCTGCAACCAGTTTGTAGATAAACCTTGTGTTTACTTGCTCTAAACACCTTTGAACTTACAGATCTGAAATCTATAATATACGCACCCACTTTCAATCAATATAGTCGAAGTCACAGTGTACCCTGAAACTGCTGTCCGCAACCTTGCGGCTCTAAAACGGGGCTTGAAATGGCCTCAGATGCCCAAAATAACAGCGGGATGATCCTAAAGGGCTTATCTGCAAAATACACAGCGCTCTTCGTGCACACCAAATCTCACTACAATCTGAGATTTTTGCTCGACCCTGCTTCTGGTGCCTCCACAGGCATTATCCAAGAGAGAGAGTGGAAGAATGGGAGAGCTTCTTACCTCTGGCTTGCTTGCTCAATCCTTGCTTCTTCTCCTTCGCTTCAACCTTCCAAATCAGCCTCTCTCAGTGGCATGGCTCTAATACCATGTTAAGAATCCCGTGGTGGAGGGACTTGCTCAAGATGCTGCACTGAACACACACAGAATGCACAAGGAGAATCTCACTCAAGAGACAAGAAAAGAGATGGAGGCCAAAACGTTTTCTTGCTGATTTCTTCTTCTTCTTCCACACCCTTTACAATGTACACAAAGTATAGATAAGATACAACATAAAGGAAAGTGGCCTACTAAGTCAAACAATGCATAACCGACTACACTAGTCGACTGGCGCTATAACTATGCCAGGTGTAAATAGGTGTAACAACCTGAATATAATAAGTAATGAGTCACTGGCCATGTGAGAGTCATAATGACCACCGACGTGCTAAGTGTAGATGTGTGGACCCATCTAACTAGGTGGTCCATCATCAATGTCCACATGTGTTGAGCTTGTCATCTCAATATCATCTGCCCAATATTGCGTTAGATCAGCCTTAAATATATCTCTTTCGCTAGAAAGGTTAAACAGATGGGCGTCGGGTAAGTAATCAACAACATCTTGTCCATCGGCTTCTTCGGTGGGAATGTGTGACATGTGATCAGCCATGTAATGTTGTTTTCCCTTCCGCACCACCACGGAGAAGTCGAACTCTAAAAGCAGAAGGAGCCATCAAGCTATGCATCCTGTAGCACAAGGTTTGTTTACTAGATAGAGCAAGGCTTGATGGTCCACGAAGAAGGTAAAGGGCGTGGCCAAAAGATAATGCCGAAATTTCTTCACTGCGAATACCATGGCTAATCCCTCTCTTTCCATCGTCGAGTAGTTCATTTCCATCTCAGTGAGTTGTCTACTAGCAAAGCTCATTGGATAGTCTAAATTTTGTTCGCCAGGTTGGCACAACACTGCCCCCACGGCAAACTTAGAAGCATCGATATGCACGTGGAAAGTAATGGTCCAATCTGGGGCTTGTAGGATTGGTGTTGTGGTTAGAGCCCTCTTCAACTCTTCGTATGCCTGTTGGCATGCTTCGGTCCATTCGAAGACAATAAGCAGCTTGTACAAGGGTCTTGCGATCGACACATAATTCAGTACAAACCACCGATAGTATCCAGTATGGCCTAGGAAGCATTGAACTCCCTTGTAGTTGTTTGGGAGTGGAAGGTCAACAATAACCCTGACCTTCAAGAAGTTAGTGGCAATGCCATTCTTCGACACCACATGCCCTAGGATGCATCCATGCTTCACCCAAAACTGGCACTTTAAGGGGTTCAAGGAGAGACGATATAAGCGACACCGCTCGAAGACTGCTTGGATTTTTTCTAGGTGTTTCGATCCAGGTCGAGTGGACACTGAGGTCGTGGACAAAGACTTCTAACTCCTTGCAAAGCATGCCCTCAAAGATGGTGCACATGATGCATTAGAAAGTGGCAGGGGCATTAGTCAACCCGAAGGGCATGACAATGTAAGCAAAGACGCCCCACTCAGTGGTGAAGGCCGTCTTATGTCCGCAGGATGCACTTCCAGCTGGTTGTACCCTAAGAAGCCATCCAAAAAACTGTAGGCTTTCTTGCCTGCCACTCTCTCAAGCATGTGCTTGGTGTACGACAATGGATAGTTATCCATCTTGGTAGGAGCGTTCACCTTCTTGTAATTGACACATACTCAGATTTTTCCATTCTTCTTCATCACGATGACTATGGGCGATACCCAGTCTATGTGTTCAATTTTGTATATGAATCCCGCCCTCATCAGCTTATCAATCTCTTGTTTGACAGCATGAGCGTGCTTTGGATTCATAGGGTACAGTTGCTGCTTGACCGGCGTTGCGTCTGGCATCATGGGTATGTTGTGAGTCATGACACTCGGATCCACCCCCTTAAGATCTTCTAAGGACCAGGCGAACACGTCTATGTACTCTCACAAGAGAGCGACAAGACTCGTTTCTTCTTCATCAGTCAAGTCATCGGCAATGAAGACTGGTCAGGGTGTTTCCCCTTCTTGGGCTAGGTCCACCCCATTGACCTTGGCTGGTCCCTCGATTGGTTTGCTCGTCTGTGCTTGACGTTTGGCACCTAACAGAACTACTACCCTATCCCCTTTTTTGAATTTCATAAATTGTTTAGGGAGATCCTGCGGTTTTTGCTGTTCTTTGAAATTCAGAGTCTCCCTTAATGCGTCTAATTGTGAACGGCCTAGGGATTTCTGGATCACTATTAGAACTAACCTTCGATTCAGAGTCAAACCCTCCGTCTGCGCTAGAAGAGGTGGTCTCCCTTGGTGGGCGCAGTTCAGATGGTGATTCAATCCTAAGTACTGATGTCGTTCCTGGCTGGGCTAGGCCTGCTTGCTCAAGGTCTATGGCTCCTATGTGTTCCAACCAGACGTGATCACATTCCATACGCATGACTCCTCGCTCCATCCTGAAGATACTCTTTTTTTGCGGCTTGGAGTCTGCTCGTATTTGCTCTATTTCTTGTCCTTCAGTGTCATATTCCACGGTATCTACCTCACCCTCACTTTCATCACTGAAGGATTGGCAGTCTTCGTATTCGTTGTTAGAATTCTCTTCATCAGACTGCTTGTCATCTCCTAGGGCTTGGTATATCTCTGGTCGTTGGTCAGGAACCAGGGCCCAGTTATACATGAGGTTTAAGTCATGCACTCTGGTCCATTGCCACTTGGATTCATCTAAGAGATCCTAGAGTGGTTTGAAATTTGCAGCTGGATTGCCAGCTAGCTTGTCCGTTAGGTATTCCAGTATCTCCTAGAGTTCCCTTTTGTTGATTGGGACCTGGAATTTGACGGGCTTCGATTTTTCATGAAGGCTTCCTGCCATCATGCAGACTGGTATGGAGGGTGTGTCGTTAGCCTTGCTGATTTTTTTGATGGCTTACTCATACACCTCGTGATCAAAGAATGGCAGGTTGATTGTAGCAAGGACATGCATCCAATCCCGCTCGTCCTCTGGGCATGGGGTATACTTGGTCAAGGGCCCATAGGACTTCTTGACCTGAGCATTACCCTTGAGCATAGCAAAGATGGCATCTAAGTCGACTAGTGAGGTCTTCCAGGTGTCCATCTCTACTCTCACGGCATCCGTCCTATTGCCAAGGAAGATCAAGCCATTACCCCAAACTTCGATGACTCTAGCGTTGCACATCCAGGGTCGGCCTGATAGGATGTCGTAGTCCACTCCCTTCATGACTATAAAGTCAATGGAGAACTGGACACTTGCGATCTTCACTGGCCAATTCTTAAGCACCCCGAATGGCTTGACTCTCATACCGTTTGCTAGTGTGACATTAAACCTAGCAGTCTCAACGGGTGGGTTTTCCCAAGTCTGAAGCACTACGTGGCTAAGCACACTAACCCCAGCCCCCGTGTCCACAATTCCCTTTCTCATTGTATCGCCTAGGGCTAAAACCGGTAAGACCGCATGCATCTCAGAACCTTCCCAGAAGGCATTGACGTGCAAGGATTCAGGCATAGAGTGCAGCGTCAAACTCGGTATTTGCGTCTTTGTATCATGGTCATGAGGGTCTGCCGTGACATGCTCTTGTGACCCTTCAATTCACTACTTAAGATCTTGCCATAGGGTGGGGTGCTGCCTAAGCAGATCTCCCAGGCTAAGTGTTACACGGGTACTCACCAACGTGGTCAGGAGATTGTTGGGTGTTCTTTTCTCTCCTAACCTAGATTTTCTTGACCAGTGGGGCCGTGACTGAACCACGGCCCTGTAGCGCCGAGGCTTGGCCTTAGCGACACTGCTTCTGGTGCAGTTGCTTCTCCCGACTTTGGTTGCGGAGGTGAGGTTGGAGTACTTATGCTAGAGAGGTCGTCGATTTCGTCCTCTAAGATGGGCTCAGCGTCTTTTAGATACTCTTGGGCTTCCTTCACCCATTCCTTCACCTTTTCTATGGCCTCTAACTATCGCTTCGGATGCGAGTATTCCCTACCTTAGCACTTTCCTTTGCAGTCGTCTTAGGGGGGGCTAAAGTCTCTACCTTTGCGTCAGAGACCTTCTTTCCAGCAGGCAAAGTTGTAGCACTCTCCGTTTTTAGTGCAATTTTAGCTTCTGACCTCTTCCTCCTCTGTTTACGACTCTTCTTTCCTATCAAGGCTGAATCGAGATTGCTAGGTCCTGGCAGAGAGATGCCCGCCTGCTTCGTTTGGGCATGGGTCATGACCGGCAATGGGATAGGCGTGGCCTCCCCATCGAGGTTATCAATACCAAACAGCCCCAATGGGACAGATAGCACGTTGGCTGCTGAGCTAGAAGATGGCTTTCACTTTGGGCAATTGATGAAGAGATGGGTGATTCCGCACTCAGCACACCTTTGGTCAACCATGTCTCTATTTTGCTGCTCCCTTTCAGGGCAGTGTGATGAGACATGACCTGGGTGACCACAAGTCCAACAAGTGATTGGATCCTGCGTCTGCCCTCCTAGGCCTTTACCTCATCCTCTTCCTAACGCCATCACCGGTACGGGGCGATAATCCATGAGGACAGTGTTGCCCTCATCGTCATGCGAGATGTAAGGGCATATGTAAGCTTCTTCCTCGTTTGGTTCTTCCACATAGTGGATAGGAGTGTCACTTGGTGGATGGGTTACGTAAGGACCAGGTGGTCTAGGAATGCCTGTAGGATTTATTTCCATCCTACGAACAGCCGGCTTAACGTCGTTAGGCGCAGGGAGGGTCAATGGGGCTCCCCTTCCAAAAAATGGTTGCGACCTGTTCACTAGGTAAGACTGGCCGTAGTATGTGTGTCTTTTCCTGTGCACTTGTGCTCAATCAGGCTTTCAGTTTCCTTAAGTGTACTTCAAGTGCGGAAATTCAGGGTGAGTGCAATTTCTAGGTGTCTTACGCACTCTCGCGTTGTTTCGGGCCTAATAGGCTTATTGGTCAATTTTTTGGCCGTCTTGGCAGGGTTTAGGGTTTCCCTAATATGTTGCCTCGTTTGTTTTTTGTCCAATCAAGCTTTACAACTCAGCGGTTTTCGTCTAGGTCTCTGGGTCTAGCAACTGCCTACTTCTAGCTGTTAAGCAACTGCGCCCTATGAATTTGCCTATTCCTTGTGCCATAATCAAGTTCTGAGCATCCTCAGGGCTTTCGATAGTTTGCATTGTTGAGTTCTAGCCGGATCATGTCAAATTTCTAAAAATTTGATAAAAATCTACACTCGGCCCAACTGGTCCGAATTGCAGGGTCCGAATGGGTCACTCAGACGGGCCGAGGCACATGGGCCGAGGGCTGAATTTGGGACTTAGACAAGGTGGGCTCAGACCGGGGCCGAGGAGCGGACTCGGACAAAGTCACTCAAACAGATTGGCTCGAACGGGCCGAGTGGTCAATTCGGACAAGGTCGCTTGGATGGGCCAAGGCAATTGGGCCGAGGGTCGAGTTTGACATGCAGCAGAGGGCCGAATTGGTTGATGGTCTGAATGGTGGTCTCGGACGGGCCGAGTAGGTTTGGGCCGAGTGGATCGATTAGAGTTTAGGCCGAGTGGGCCGAATGGTAAGGGGCCGAGGGCCGATTCTGAGACTCGGCCCAGAAGTGGTCGCTCGAACGGGCCGAATGCGGTGCGACGACTACAACGAGGTGCCGATCTAGCTCGATTTGTGCGTTTCACCCAATCATGGCAAGCATAAACTTCCAGATCCTATCTAGGTGGATAGGAGGAGGGGCTCATATACCTGGGTAGAGCAATAGGCTCGTCGATGGAAAGATCGGAGCGAATCGTGCAATGGCTCTCTCTCTCCCTCTCTCTCTCTCTCTCACATTGAAATGGTTGCATGAGTCCTCCCTTGGCCTCTTAGCTCTTATGCCCCTTCCCGGGTATGGTGTTGATACCCCCAATCACTCACTTGGTGACCTTAGGCATCCCAAGTGAGCTTTTTACCATTTTTTTGTACAAATTTTACCCTGTTTTACCCTGTTTTGCAACAGTAAATCCTAATGCTTATTTTTTTGTTTTTCTTTGTTTTCTCCTACTCTAATGCATCTAACTCACAAAGTAAAAACCTACACTACTCCACCTCACAACATAACTTTCAGAAAAGCAAAAAACCTACTTGCCAAGGAGATCGAATACCATCTTCAACCCCCTCGCTTCCTACCTATCTCAAGCACCGGTTTGGGGAAAACCCTACTTCAATGCTCGATTCAAAGCGCTCAAGGCTTGAATCCGCTGGTCCCAGCAACGGAACCAAAATGTGGGAGCTTTCGCTCTACCGCCAAGACCCACAGACCGCTTATTGTTTCAAGCTTTTCAAGCCGAGCACTAATGGCTACCTCTCACATAGCCGACGCGCCCTCCATATCTACGAGTGTAGTGAGCTTACCTGGTGCGTCTGCCGGGAGCTGCCTATAAGTGGTTGTTTTTGAATCTAGGGTTTCAAGGGACCCTAATTTATCCATAAAATGGGGTTTGTTCAAGTATGGAAAAACTTGGCGTTCCCCATACAAAACTTACTAATGGACTTTGTCAGTTATGTAGAGCATGAGTCCTCTACAGAAGATAATTTATGTGATGAAAAGAGTAGCCCATTAGTGGTTACCCCATCCTCTAATACGATGGCATGGGCCGAGGTTTGCCTTGGTGTGGTCTCTACCCAAGAGAAATCATGTTTAACCATCCATCAACCTAGAGGGCATGAAACAAGCATGTTGGAAACTAGGGTAGTTATGGCATCAACAAGTTATCATGATAAAGCCATGATGCCATGGGAAAGTGCTAATATACGATGGAATATGCTTGTGTTTGAAACATTCCGTGTAATGGGCCACCATGACAACATAGTAGGCATTATAAGGATGTTAGAAGCCCTAGCTGTCAAGGGAAAACCGTTGCTTAAAAGGCACGATTCACAAGTTTTAAGAAGTGGTAATGATACATCTGCTTTAGATAAGGACCAAAAGCTCTTATATAAACCCGTTATGGACTTTCCTTTTAAAGGGAAAGGTATGGAAGACCCTCTAGGAGGGGATCAAAAGGACATGTTGAAATTTATAGGACTCCCTAGACCACTCAGTGAGTTGGCAAAAAGGGATGTCAATGAGGGTAATAACCTCCCTACATCGGAAAGGGTGGGGATGGAAGAGGTTAAAGATCCTAAGAGGCTGGACCCAGATCATGGTGAATATGAAGATTTTAATGACCCGGTGTTGATCCCAAAAGGAAGGACTAAATGTCCTCCTCTTTATAGGGATCTCCTAGTGTTTTATGGGTTGCCAGATGAGGATCCGATGATTCATTTAAGAGAATATGACCTAACTTGCATTGCAAGTGGGTTCGATGATATATATCGAATACTCATATTCCCAAGTACCCTAAAGGGAGAGGCAAGGAAAAGGTACTAGAGCCTCCCAAGAGGGTCGATCAGATCATTTGAGGAGTCTTGTGATAGATTTCTAGATGAGTAGGAAAAGAAGCTCCCTATGATTTAGGTTTTAGGGCAGCTTATGCAATTTAGACAGGAGTCTTATCTCTCTATTAAAGAGTATGCTAGAGCCTTTGATAGTACTCTTAGGCTTTGGCTAAGAAGAACCAGTGTATTACCAGATGATGTGCTATGTGAGCTCTTTCTAATAGGCTTAGAGATTAATACACAAATCCAAGTGGAACTGCGGAATCCTAAGTCGTTAAGGGAAGCAAAACTGCATGCCATTGATTATGAGGAGCATATTCAGAGATGTTGGGAAAACATTTGGAGTTTTCCCCGCTCAGTACAAGTGCATCCTAGCTTTCAATCACTTCTGCAAGGAGACAGCTCACTTGTTGATACCAAGGTAGCCTATGAGGGGAACCTTGGTGGCCAAAATCTCAAAGTAGAAAATGGCCATCCTATGAGTAGTAATGACATGCCTCTCAGTGAAAAGATTCCAAGCCATGTAAGTCCCATTAGTGCTTGCAACACTTCCACGAGAGGTAGTTGTGATGGCAACATGGATAGAACCAATGGGCCTATGAGTGTTGATAAGCATTCTGTGTGTGGTTCTAATTTTGTTGCTAGTAAGGCTCTTGAGAGACCTTTGGTATTGGAATCATGCTTTCGGGTGGATGTTGTTCCCTTCAATGAAAGCATGGTTCTTATGGGGAAAAATTTGTAGTATGGACGTAAACAAGTAAAGGCATCTTTTGTAAAGAGGATGAAAAATGCTAAAAGTCCACTTGTGCTTCACAAAGGTCATAAGGATGTGAGGCCATTTGGCCATAGGGATAAGTTTGCATTGAGTTCGTTAGACCAGTGCAGCAAATTGAGGGAATGTAAGAATATTAAGGGAAATGTGAGATGGGTTTGGAGACCCAAAATCTCCAAAAGTATAGGAAGAGTGTTGGATGTAAGGCCAAGGATCCCATCTAGATATATTGTGTCGAACCCCCAAGAGGATAAGATTGGATATACAAGAATCTGACGCCATTACAGAACACTGCAAAAAATTATGTCACTGCAAAGAACACAGCTTCAGCCTCACAAGGGCAAATCTGCAAAACTGACGAAAGTGGTATTTGACCACACAGTCACTTCCTAGTGATGATTTTGCATCAACAGGCAACAAGGATGATTCTGTAACTCCCAATGTCTCTGCGCACAAGCATACGATGCAATTTCTACAGTAACTTTTCACCGACCTGTAGAACAGTGGCTGCACAGCATAAAACTGGGCCTTTTCCTGAGTGCGTACAAAAAACTTCGGCCTCCAAAACAGGCCCCGAAATGGCCTCAAATCAAAAAAACAGGGTCGCAGAGGGCTAAAGCTCCTGCCCGCAGCATATACTGCCCTCTTGCTTCACCGCAAAGGGCGTCTCAACCTGAGACAATGCACTCTTGCAATTTCCGGTTGTGCTACCTGCAGAGATCTGCTCCCAAAACAGAAAATGAAAGCAACACTGCTCCTCTTACCAGAACACCGCGAGCTTGGCTTGCTTTCTTGAGCTCCTTACCACGAACAAGGCTCTGATACCATGTCAAGATTGTGGGAGAGAAGGAAGGAGTCTCACTTGTGTTGAGATATCGAGCTCCACTCGTGATACGCCAGGGTGACCGTTGTATATTTATGTCACCGACTTGTCAGTTGCAGACGCGGTTGGTACACCGCCCATGAATAATAGCTACATGATAGCTATCCTTATCTACTCTAGTTCGTGGCTCAGTTAGTATGCCACCTTAGTTAGTTGAGTTTGGTTTGAGACCCATATATAGGGTTCTTCTATTTCTTTGTACTTGAGTTCTTTTGGCTTACACAACTAAGAAGAGGAAAACTGTTTTCAGCCTCCACCCTTGTGTGTCTTCCCCCATTGTGCAAGCAAGAAAGCTTCAAGCGAGACTCCTTCCTTCTCTCCCACAATCTTGACATGGTATCAGAGCCTTGTTCGTGGTAAGGAGCTCAAGAAAGCAA
Organism: Lygodium microphyllum; assembly: GCF_053477565.2. Taxonomy (NCBI): domain Eukaryota; kingdom Viridiplantae; phylum Streptophyta; class Polypodiopsida; order Schizaeales; family Lygodiaceae; genus Lygodium; species Lygodium microphyllum. Next base: position 31,251,405 of record NC_141154.1, on the reverse strand, counting down.
GCCAAGCTCGCGGTGGTCTGGTAAGAGGAGCAGTGTTGCTTTCATTTCCTGTTTTGGGAGCAGATCTCTGCAGGTAGCACAGCCAGAAATTGCAGGAGTGCATTGTCTCAGGTTGAGACGCCCTTCGCGGTGAAGCAAGAGGGCAGTATATGCTGCGGGCAGGAGCTTTAGCCCTCTGCGACCCTGTTTTTTTGATTTGAGGCCATTTCGGGGCCTGTTTTGGAGGCCGAAGTTTTTTGTACGCACTCAGGAAAAGGCCCAGTTTTATGCTGTGCAGCCACTGTTCTACAGGTCGGTGAAAAGTTACTGTAGAAATTGCATCGTATGCTTGTGCGCAGAGACATTGGGAGTTTCAGAATCATCCTTGGTTCCTGTTTATGCAAAATCGTCACTAGGAAGTGACTGTGTGGTCAAATACCACTTTCGCCAGTTTTGCAGATTTGCCCTTGTGAGGGTGAAGTTGTGTTTTTTGCAGTGACAGAATTTCTTGCAGTATTCTGTAATGGCGTCTGATTCTCTTTCACAGATTGTCACTGAAAAGCTTGACAAGAACAACTTCCAGGCATGGAAGTTTAGAATGACGAATTTCCTTATGGGAAAAGGATATTGGGAATTTGTTGCAGGAAATGAAGAAGAACCAGTTCTTCCTGATGTTCCCAATCAACAACAAATGCAGGCATTTAAAACATGGCATGAGAGAGCCAGGAAAGTTATGTATTGGCTGTCTATCAGTATTTCAGACTCTATGATTGTGCATATTCAGGATGCAAGTACGCCAAAGGAGGCATGGGATACTTTGTCAAAAATGTATAGCACAAATACGCAAGCCAGGAAAATGCAGCTCAAGCAAGAGTTGCATAATGTGCAAAGAGAAAGTATGAGCATCAACGACTACCACATGAAGGTGAAGAAGATTGCAGATGCACTTGCTTCCATTGGGTCGCCAGTGGAAGATGATGATTTAGTTTCCGTGACCTTGAATGGTCTAGGAAAGGATTATGCACAGTTTCGGACATCCATTTCAGTTCGTGAAAGATTTCCTGATTTTGAGGAGTTGATTGCTCTTCTAATTTCTGAGGAACAGAGAAATGGTGGTGCATCTTCTTCAGGAGGAACTTCAAAAGAAGCTGTCTTCTACTCAAATGCTGGAAGAGGTAGAGGCAGAGGTAGAGGAGGCCGATTTGGAGGCCGTGGCAGAAATCAGAATATGCAGCAAACTCAAGAAAACCAGTCCTATGGAGGAGGACGTGGTAACTCTAGAGGCAGGGGGAGCCAAAGAGGTCGTGGTGGATGGCAAAGAGGCCAAAATGCAAACAGTAATGTTGAATGCTACTATTGTGGTAAAATGGGTCATATGGCTAAAGACTGCTATAAAAAGCAGAATGACATCATGAATGGAAAACTGCAACAAGGGAATTATGCATCTTCTAGTAGACAGGGTGATGACAGAAATGAGCATTTGTTCATGGTGCAGCACATGAACAATTCTATGACAAGTGCAGAAGAAAGCAATGATGTATGGTATGTTGACTCAGGTGCATCAAACCACATGACAGGTCATGCAGAATGGATGGAGGATGCAAGGAAAATGGAAAAACCAGGATTTGTGGAGACTGGTGATGATACTGCACATCCTATTGTGCAGATTGGAAAAATTCCCTTGTCTATGCAGGGTGGAAAAAAGAAATACCTGTCCGATGTATTTCATGTCCCGAATATCACCAAGAATCTGGTTTCAGTCGGTCAAATGGTTGAACAGGGCTTGCAGGTCAGATTTAATCCTCATGGATGCTTTGTTGAGGATATGAAAAATAAAGGTCGCTTGATAGCAAAAGGAAAGAAGAAGGGCAGAATGTTTACATTGGATGCAGACATGTCTGAATTGAGTGCAGCAATGTTTGCACATGGGACCGGTGTAGTTGCAGATATTGATATCTGGCATAAACGCATTGGTCATGTTAATGTACAGCGACTTAAATCAATGCAGGCCCAAAATATTGTTGCAGGATTGCCCAAATTCAAGGTTGCAGAAATGCATAAGGTATGTGAAGCCTGTCAGTTTGGAAAACAGGCAAGGAAACCATTTCCTAGACATGTTCAAGAGAGTGAGAAGCCATTGGAATTAATTCACTCTGATGTGTGGACAACTAAAGCTGCATCTCTTGGAGGCTGTCATTATTTTGTCAGTTTTATTGATGACTATAGCAGAAAAGTTTGGGTGTATTTTATGAAAAAGAAAAGTGAAGTTTTTGGGCATTTCAAAACTCTTAAAGCTATGGTTGAAAAAGAAACAGGCTTGCAGATAAAATGCCTAAGGTCAGATGGAGGGGGAGAGTACCTCTCAAATGAGTTAGCAAAGTTCTTGCAGGAGCATGGCATAAAGCAGCAATATTCATGCAGTTATACCCCACAACAAAATGGAATTGCAGAAAGGAAAAACAGGCATATTGGAGAGGTATCTCGTGCCATGCTCAATGAAAAAGACTTGCCAGATTTTTATTGGGCTGAAGCAGTTGCTACAGCAGTCTACATAATGAACAGGACTCCCACTGCAGCAATACATGGAATGACTCCAGAGGAGAGGTATACTGGTAGGAAACCAGATATTTCTCATTTGAAAATTTTTGGTTGCATTGCCTATGTACATGTGCCAGATGAGCTGAGATCCAAGTTGGATCCAAAAGCTGAGAAGTGCATCTTTATTGGTTACTCTCTGCAGCAAAAAGGGTATAGATGCTATAACCCTTCTACTCGTAAGTTTACAGTGAGCAGAGATGTTGTTTTTGATGAGATGAGTAGCTGGTATAGACCAGTAAATGTGATTGATGATGAAGATGCACAAAATGGTAATGCTACACAGAATTCACAGCAGCAGTCACAAAATATTAGTGGACCTGGAGCGTCCTCTAGCAATGGTTCACATTCTTCGCCATGGACAGGCAGATTGAGATCAGGAGAATCTTCTCAAAGCAATGCAGATAGTGGTATGCAGGTATCACGAAAAGGAAAAGAGAAGGTTGATCAGCCCATGTTTGATGTGAATGCAGGTCACTCTTATGTGGATGGTGAATCCAGTGGCTCAGAACAGAGCATTGATGATGAGTTGGGTATTCCTTCTATTGTTACACCTGGAGTAAGGAAGACCAGGGATGTTTTGAGAGCACCTGGGAGTGAACCTACTTTGCGCAGGTCTACAAGAGCTAGGTATCCTGTGGATAGGCTGAAATATGATGGATTTACAGCCATTCACTATGCATATATGGTCAAAGTGATACAGGAACCAGAACCCACATCTTTTGAGCAAGCCATGGGAAAAGAAAAATGGGAGAAAGCCATGGATGAAGAAATGGATGCCTTGGAAGCAAATGCTACATGGGAGCTAGTACCTTTGCCTAAAGGTAAGAATGCAATTGGCTGTAAGTGGGTTTATAAGGTGAAGCACAATGCTGATGGTTCTGTGAACAGATACAAGGCAAGATTAGTAGTCAAGGGGTATGCACAAACATATGGCATTGACTATGAAGAAACATTTAGCCTGGTTGCAAGGATGGCAACCGTAAGAGCAGTCATTGCTATGGCTGCATCAAAGGGATGGTCTTTACATCAGATGGATGTAAAGAATGCCTTCTTGCATGGTGATTTGCAAGAAGAGGTCTATATGGAGCAGCCACCAGGTTATGTGCATGCTGTTCATCCTGAGTTTGTTTGCAGGTTGAAGAAAGCCTTGTATGGCTTGAAGCAAGCACCTAGAGCATGGTCTGACAAGATAGGACAGTATCTTGTCACTATTGGCTTTCAGATTTCCAAGGCAGATTTCTCACTTTATGTGAGAAAAACAGAGAAAGGTATTATGCTGCTTGTCATTTATGTTGATGATTTGATTATGACAGGTGATAGTGATGAAGATATCCTTCATGTGAAAATGCTATTGAAGCAGAAGTTTGAGATGAAGGATTTGGGAGAGCTGCGTTATTTCTTGGGCATTGAGGTGATTAGATCACCAAGTGGGATACAGCTCTTGCAGAGGCAGTATGGATTGGACATGCTGTCCAAATATGGGATGACAGGCTGTAAGCCTATTTCAGTTCCTTTGGAGCAAAATGTGAAGCTGAGCACAGATGCAGGTGAGCTTCTAGAAGACCCTACTATGTACAGACGCATAGTAGGAAGTTTGATTTATATGACTATTACCAGGCCAGATTTGAGCTATGCTGTTGGATTGGTAAGTCAGTTTATGCAGGCTCCAAGGAAACCACATTTGGATGCGGCTAGACGCATACTTAGGTATGTGAAGTCCACATTGCAGTATGGACTATTTTATGAGACTGGGGTTCAGATACAGTTGCATGGATACACTGATGCTGATTGGGCTGGTAGTATTTCTGATAGACGATCTACCAGTGGATATGTATTCTCTTTTGGGAGTGCTGCAGTCACTTGGAGCAGCAAGAAACAGCCTACAGTTGCCTTGTCGAGCACAGAGGCTGAGTACAGGGGTGCAGCAATGGCTGCATGTGAGGTAGCTTGGTTGCATAAGCTACTTTATGATATGCATCAGTCTACAGATGGGCCAGTTGTCATTTATTGTGACAACATGAGTAGTATACACTTGGCAAATAACCCAGTCTATCATGCTAGAACAAAGCACATTGAGGTGCATTATCACTATGTGCGAGAGAGGGTTTTACTAGGTCTTATTGATCTAGTTTATGTCAGCACAGAGGATCAGGTAGCTGACATATTCACGAAGGCATTGGGCGCAGAGAAGCTGCGCAAGTTCAGAGACCTGCTTGGTGTGCAGGAATTGGGATTGAGCTCGAGGGGGAGTGTTGAGATATCGAGCTCCACTCGTGATACGCCAGGGTGACCGTTGTATATTTATGTCACCGACTTGTCAGTTGCAGACGCGGTTGGTACACCGCCCATGAATAATAGCTACATGATAGCTATCCTTATCTACTCTAGTTCGTGGCTCAGTTAGTATGCCACCTTAGTTAGTTGAGTTTGGTTTGAGACCCATATATAGGGTTCTTCTATTTCTTTGTACTTGAGTTCTTTTGGCTTACACAACTAAGAAGAGGAAAACTGTTTTCAGCCTCCACCCTTGTGTGTCTTCCCCCATTGTGCAAGCAAGAAAGCTTCAAGCGAGACTCCTTCCTTCTCTCCCACAATCTTGACAACTTGTAGCTTTCTTGCTTGCACAATGGGGGAATACACACAGAGGTGGAGGCTGAAAACAGTTTTTCTCTTCTTAGTTGTGTAAGCCAAAAAGAACTCTTTACAAACAAATAGAAGAACCCTATATATGGGTCTCAAACCAAAGACAACTAACTAAGGTGGCATACTAACTGAGCCACGAACTAGAGTAGATAAGGATAGCTATCATCTAGCTATTATTCATAGGCGGTGTACCAACCGCATCTACAACTGACAAGTCGGTGACATAAATGCACAACAGTCACCCTGGCATATCACGAGTGGAGCTCGATATCTCAACATTATTGGCCAGTTAATCTGTGGTCCTGTGAGAGAATCAGCCGAGCTTCATCCTCTTCTTCTTGGAATCTGCTGATCAAATCCATCATACTCACTAACCAACTGAGGGGGTTGAGAAATAGAAGTGGCAGGAGATGGAAGTGGAATAAGTAAAAGAGAATGAAGAGATGGGTAGGCAAAATCATAAAAGGAGGAATAAGATAAAGAAGGAGTGGCTGAAAATTTAAGTGAATCAATTAGGAAAGGTGTCAATTGATAAGTAGGAAAAGTAGAAGGTAAATGGATAGATGGGAAAGGGCATGGTGGAGAAGGGGAAAAAACTCGATCTTCGATGAAAGAACAATAGGTAAATATAGGAATTTAAGAAAAACCTTGAGGTTGGAAAAGAAGAGGTAAGATAGCTGCTAAGTTGGTTTTATAAAGGGAAAGATAAGTATCATAGCGATGAGCCATTTGTTGATAGTACAACAGGCTAGGAATAGAGGGACCTAAAACAGATATTCTTTGATAGGCATAAAAGAAGGATGAATCAAATGGATGGTTTTTGGAAAGATAAGCTAGGAGATCCACCCTCAGTTGGTTAGTGCTCTACATATCAGTAGAAGCTGTATTTTGATGTTGATTCAGGACCACAAAATCAATCATTGAATACCATGCATTGTCAGGGAAAGTAGCCACTTTTGAGGAATAACACTAGAACATGTCATCTATCCTCAACTCCAAATAGTTGACATAAAAAACAGCTTGCAAAACCACATCCCTCACATACCAGGCCAAATCTACAGCATCTGAAATCAACAGATCACCGTGTAGATACATGTAAGATAGCAACATGGTATCCATCGTCATAGAATCTTCAAAAACCATACGGACCACTTCTGTCAACAAATCAGAAGACCACGCCCCACTCCAACCATCCTGTGGAAGAGGGAGATCCATCGTGGAAAGCTTCATATAGAAGGCCAACTTCTGGAACTGATAATGGACAAAGAAAGAATGGTCCGGAGGAACATACTCCTGAAAGTGCTCAAATGTAGACCATAACAAATCCATCCTGGACTACAATCTTTCCACTTTATCTTGAAATAAAGGACACAATGTGGCCTGTCTCTGGAGAACTACCAAGTCTTGCTTAGAGATAGAAGGAATCATAGAAACATTAGGGCTTGGAGGAATGGATCGTGACTGTGTCAGTTGGTCTTGCAACTGCTTAATTTGGAAAGCTTGTGATTCCACTATATTATGAGCAGTCTGCAAAGCTGAAAATTTTGCATCTAAAAGAGTCTGAAACTCTTAAGCTTCTTTGGACATTCTCTCTTTCTCCTTCGAGACTCTAGTGACCTCTGACTGAGCTTCTATTAACTAAATCTTCAAAGAAGATATTTCTTCTCTCTAGGTCTCAATCATGTGGGTTTGTTGCTCCATTTGCTTAAATAGATCTGCAAGTGTGTCTTTAGCAGAGGCTAACTCTAAGGTTGCCTTATGCAACTGGTCTTTGGACTGCATTAGTTCTTCATAGAAAGAAGCATAGAATTGTTGAACACAAGCTGTCACTGAAAGTTCAATCGAACTCTGGATGTCATTACAAAGGAATGGAATAGCATCTCCTAATACTAAATTGTTCAGTGAAGGGACTGATATTTTCAAAGAACCCTCTCTATGTGCCCTGAATAAAGTGTTGCGTAAGGTACACAGGGAGGTCACTGCCAGATGTAGTAGGAATTGTGACTGAAGGAGTTTTATCTGCCACACGCTTCAAGCACTTCCGCTGAATGACCAAGGGAGGAGGGGAATTAATATCCTCTATGTCAATAGGTTCTGACTCTTCTAAAGGTGGAGGGGGAGGAACTAGATCAGATGGAGGAGGTGGTAGCACACCCTTCTTAAGGCCTGAGTATATCAAGAAAGCATATAAGTAGGAACCATAAGTGACATTTGTGACATTCCCTCTGGTCACTTTGATAAAATGTTGGTCCATCTTGGTAAGCAGGTAAATATTCCAATCAATAGCCACCCCTTTTAACACCATCTTGGAAGCTGTAAAGAGTTCCTTGGACAAATAATGGGATGGTATTTTGGCAGGCATAAACCTGTCTTGGAGGAACTGGCAGACTAACTTCCAAAGAGGATCAGTAATCACGGAAAAAGATACTCCTGAAGTGTTTATCACTTTCTTGACATCTAGAACCTCTTTGATCTGCTTCTGTAATAGCTTGATAATCTCATCGTTGGAGAATAATTGTCTAGTTGTATCAAAGGGTTCTCCTTTGTAGGGAAGAGACAAAGCCTTCCCTAACCCTCGGGGTGTCAATACCATGGAAGCACCATGAACCAGGCCGCCCGACTTCTTACTGTATGATGCAAGAAACTCATCACAGAGGGATGGATCATCTGGAATCAATGGGAGTGAAGCAGCCACGAAAGTTGCAAGTCCTACATTTGCTATAGGCTCAAAAGCCAGTAGAGAAGAATAATCTCTACTGATCAACGTGACATACAGGATAGGAGGTGGAGCGTGAGGCGCCATTCAGATGGAAAACACACACATCACAAACAAAGACAGTCACAAAGAATGCCTGTAGAATAACAAAAATAGCTATAAAAAAAAAGTCAAGCAAAAGAAGGACACCCACATAGACGTAACTAACCAATTTACCACCCCAAACAACCCATATCCTAGAAAAAATTCGGCATGACCTCTACACATATGCGATCAAAAACTTCATGCAAAACAAGCAAGTATCCAAAACCCTATATCAAGCAAAAAAGAAAGAAAAACTACAAACCGCACCCATAATTGTAGCACATAAGCAAACCATAATACCATAAAAAACCTAATCAAGACCTAACCATAACTTTGACTAACAATTTCAGCTAAGAGGACTTTACACGCCCATCCCACGAAGCATGTTTATTAAAAAGGGAAAAAAGTGCAGTGAGGGGAAATGGTTTTAATGAAGGGTTCATTTAAAGAAATTATTAACAATGGGTGAAAGGGTAAAGCAGTGCTTAAACGAAACTCGAACTGCAATTCCCAGACTTGGGTCTCTATATGCAAATTCATTAATTAAAAATTAATGATGATATGGAGCGCTTCTTTTTGTGAGGACTTGTTCATTTTTAATAAAAATTAAGGTTCCTTTGAAGTGCACATAGCGTGTGCAAAGTGAACGATTGGTTCATTTTTAATTATTAGAAAATTTTGTATTTAGCGCGAGAGCGCGTGAAAAAGTGGGTAAATAAAGTTCATTTCAGCAATAAATTGTGGCTAAGGGATAATAAAAATGAATAAAGCTAAAAAATAAATACCTCGTAGGGGTGTGTATGCAAAAGGCTGAAGGCGTACGGAGTACTCTCCAAGTGTAAGGAATCTAGTAAAAAAAAACAAACACCACTAATTGGAAAAAATAAAACACCTTAGTGTTTTTCTTTTATTTTTGTTATTTATTTATTTATTTCGTTTTTTTTAAATTTGTATTTTAGGTACATTTGTATTGTGTATGCTATTTGCTTTTGTTTATCTTTTTTGCTATTCTTTTTCTTTTTTTTGTTTTTTTAATAATTAAAAGGAGATATAGGACACATGAATATGTTGAAAAGTGTAAGGGTGAAATTTTAGAAATCTAGCAAGTGTCAACAATGTGTTTTAATTTATCCATGATTTTTCAACTGATTTTTGAAATTTAAAATGAATTTTCATAAGGGGAAGTATTAAATTTAGGGGTTTTGGCTTCAAATAATAATTTTGCCATTTATGGAAGCAATTTCAATTGATAAATTATTGGCAAAAGGGGCAAGGGGCTTTTGGAATTTTTTGAAATTTTTTAGAAATACTTTTGTATTTTTACCAATTTTAATGAATTTTACTCATTTTGCATGTATTTTTGAAAGAATTTTGACTTTTTGAATTTTTGGTAATTTAGTTTCTTGAATTCCCACTTTAGAAAATAATGCAAATGATTTCAACAATGTTGGAAAGTTTTTAAACGAATTTTTTGAAATTTCAATTAATTTTAATAAATTTTTGAAGTTTTTAAGTGTTTTATGTGTATTTTTGTGTTTTTATGTATTTTTCGGGTTTGGAAATTAAAAGGAGGTACTCGAGCTGGGTGTGAACAACGGAGGATGACTGCGTGTGAACGGCTGACTCCAACACACCACCGCACGAACAAACGGAAAGCGCGTCCTCGTGCGTGACCGTGCGCTAGCAACTCACGAACACGTCACAAGCACATGCGGAGACGTGCACGAAAAGTAACACGGGCCTACGAGGAGGTGTGGGGAGGGTGTGACGTGGGTGTGTTTCGGCGGGTAGTGAGGGGGAACAGGGACTATGGGAGAGGGGGGGTGTTGCGGCGGGGGGAGGGGGGTGTGGGTGGGAAGGGCGGCTAGGGGAGGGGTAACTGGGGTTAGTTGGGGGTGGGGTTAATGTGGGAACAATGGTTAGGGTTGGGGGGGGGGGGGGGGGGTTAAGGGTAACTATGGTTGGATTTGGGGGGGGGTGGGGTTAAGGGTAACCATGGTTCGATTTGGGGGGGGTGGGGTCAAGGGTAACCATGGTTAGGTTTAGGGGGTGGTGGGGGGGGGGGGGCAATTTGGAGGGAGGGGCTAGTTTGGAGGAGAGGGGGTAAGTTTGATGACTGGGCTGGCAAGTGGGGAGGAGGCCCACGGGGAGGGGCGGGCAGCAAGAGAAGGAGGGGAGGATGAGGAGGAGATGGTGGAGAGAGGAGGGCGAAGGAGGAGGTGGTGGAGGGGAGGATGAGGTGGAGGTGGTGGAGGGGAGGAGGAGGAGGGCGAGGAGGAAGTGGTGGAGAGAGGAGGGCAAGGCAGAGGTGGGGGAGGGGAGCGGGCACGAGAGGAGGCGGACGGGAGTTGGAGGAGGAGGGTGGTCTTGGTGGCGCCCAGCAAGGAGGGGCAGGCGCAGGAGAAGGCGGAGGCGAAGGGAAGGACGCAGGCGGGGCGAGGAAGAAGGAGGAGGCGAAGGGAAGAGGGAGGAGGCAGTGCGCTGGAAGAGGGTGGGGGAGGAGAAGGAGGACGCGGACAAGGGGGTGCTGAGGGTGGAGGAGGCAGCGTGGCGTAGGGGGAAGTCAAAAGGAAGGAGGTCGAGGGAGACGGGGAAGACAGGCCGCAGGAGGCATCGAGGCAAGGGAGAGGGAGCAAAGGAAGCACGGGACGCGGGCGCACAGGAAACGCAGGTAAGACCGTTGTGTTTTTTTTTTAAAAACATATATTTTTTAATAAATGAATTTTATGTGGTTGTGTAGTGTATGTTATGATTATTTGAAGTTGCGTTTTTTTGTTTTAGTGTTGTTTATGTGTGTGTGGTTTGTTGTTTTTGTTTTTGTTTTTGCTATTTTTGTGGGGTTTTTTTAATAATTAAAAAAAATAATTATTTGTGTTTGATGTGTGTGTTTTTTAATGTTTTTAATGTTGTTTATTGTTTGGTTGTTTGTTGTGTTTTTTTTTGTGTTTTTTTTCATTTTTTTGTTTTTTAAAAAAGATAAATTGGTTATGGGTGTAAAAAAAAAAGTGCACCCCCGTCCCGTATGCATGCGCGGGGCGGGAGTAAAAAAATTTATATCAGTGGGATCAAATGAGGCAGGGATGGCGACGTACGAGACACCGAGGTCATGGGGGCGTTCCAAGGCGCATAAAACCAAAAACAAGCGCGTTCACGTGCGATACGAGACACACGACCACACGATAAAAAAGAAAAAAATTTAATAAAACCCAAACCATACGTCGGATCGAAAATCTGTAAAAAGGAAAAATGGGCCGAGAGATGAGGGGAAGATGATAGAAAAAGGCAACACAGGTTCCAGGGCAAAATCAGGTTATTCACATGGGAAAAACACAAGAAACAAGCCCGAAAACACATACGTGTATTAATAACAAAAAATAAAAGAAAAACAAAAATAAAAGAAAAACACTAAGCTTTGCAAAGTGTAAAAAGTTCCCATGACCTTTATGCAAAGTGTAAAAAGGTTGAGACAGGTGTAGCTTAAGATATAATTATGGACATGCTCTTTGATGACACTGATATCACTCTTGATATGGGAGATTTGGGGGTTGAGCAGCTTCTGGAAAGAGTTACACCTCTTTTACAAAGAAAAAGGTTAGGTTCAAACTTTGTTTACATTTTTTTGAAACTCACATGTTGCAATGGCTGACTTTTGGTGCTTGATTAGGATTCATAGATCCATGGATATTGCCCATCATAATGTGAAGGGATCGGTTCTTGGGCTTGAAGCATTACTAGATCTTAAGGAGAAAACAAATAGGCGATACCCTTTCTTTCATAGCCTCTGATTTCTGAACCAGCTGGCAAGCAATGTGGAGTCTCATGTATTTAAGATGCCCTTTGTGGGTCCTGGAAGTGGGATTGACTTGGTTAATCAAATGAGGCCGGGTGGACTATTCGAGAAACAATTTGTCCACTTTGATCATGTGCACAAGACACGTGGCTAGACCATAATGAGTGCACATGTCTACCACCCTTTTGTCAGAGAATTACTTACAATTGTAGTTGGTGAGTTCAAGGTGGAGAATACAAATGCACAGGTTTTATTTTGGATTTTCATGAATGAAAGGTTGCAGCAATGTGGATTTGAGAGTGCACAGTTTTTAGGTTTCATGGCTGATGAGGCACAAGCAAATTGGCTTGCAGTGTGTACTATTTTCAATAAAGATAAAATGAGTGTCATGATGTTCAAGGAACACTCGTGTTCTTTTCACTGGGAAAAGAGTATGCTAGAACATACACGAGTTTGTATCAAGCCAAAATTTCAAGAAGAGCATAAGGATTTGTGTCGACGGTGGAGAGATGCACCAAGTGAAGTGTCAGCCGCATCAGCAAAGGACAAACTTGTTACATTTTGGAGTTTGGGAAATGCGCATGAGAGAGGGCTACACTGATTAGAGACATGGTTATCTTGGTGGGAGGTGCGGGGATTTCACTGGGACAATTGGGTATTGACACAAGGGGATGGAGGTCCATTTGTACTATGATTAATCTCTCAAAGTCTAAGCATGCATCCATGCAAGTAGCTTTGGGATACGCTCAACAAGTTAGCTTGTTCTCTACTTTAACTATAGACCTTGCCATGTCAGTCTTGCAAATCAAACAACACCATGCAATGTTTGCCAAAGGAGCAGAGGTGATGGCTGCATTGTAAGATGGAAGGAGAAGATAAGCAAGGCAAGCCAAGATTGCATTAACAGAGCACTTATAATGGAAGGAGAGGTAATGCGTGAGACAGTTGTTAGTTAAGGAGAGTCACACATTTTTTGGATTTCAACAACTGATTTAAAGAAATTTGGAATCTCCTTTGTGGTTAATGTATGCAAATTTCCAAGGTGCTCTTGTCCAGAGTTTGCTTTGAGGGATCTCAAAAAAAGAGTTGTGCGTGCCATGTGAGCATATATATTTTGTGTTCATTAGGGTGTTTGGTTTGCAACCTATAATACACAAATGTATGCACCAAGCTGCAATTACAAAGTTAGAGATTAGTCAAGCGCTCTCAAGACACTTCAATATTCCTTCTACTAGTGTTATATAGAAGGAACGTGTAAGGGATGTTTGGCATTTGGTTGGATTTTTTGATCCATTGCAAAAATGCAGAAATTGCAGGGAAGCAAGAAATTATGTAAAGTAAGAAATTAGGTTTGCGCCAAAGATAAGTCTCCCCTAAATTTAATGGTAGCTTAATTTGTGGCTGTCCAATCCTCTTTCTACTAGTCATGGCCAACCTATTTAGCTATTTTATCATCCTTCTCTCTTTCTAGATAAAATTTTTGATGAGCTTTTTTGTCTCTTACTCCTCCCTTTCATGAGTTGACCTACTATAGTCAACAAAGGCAATGGTTTAAATCAATTCTTCCTCTTTTTCTCAGCCTAGAATAGCCTATAGATTGTAGTTGACTTTCTTTTTATGTTGATTTTGACTAGTAGAATCTAGAAACAATATATACCAGTGGGATCTACTCATGATATCATGACAGCATCATTTTACAAGTAGACATCACACTTTTTGATGAGGATCTATATTTGTCAAGTTTAATACAACTTTAGTAAAATAATTTTAAAATATTTTTTAAATATAATGATAGTAAGCATACTCTTTTTTTAACTCTTTGTGTGTGTGTGTGTGTGTGTGTGTGTGTGTGTGTGTGTGTGTGTGTGTGTGTGTGTGTGTGTGTGTGTGTGTGTGTGTGTGTGTGTGTGTGTGTGTGTGTGTGTGTGTGTGTGTGCGTGTGTGTGTGTGTGTGTGTGTGTTCCCTTGGTAGGACATAACTTTGGTAAAGTTGTGAGTTAGGGACATCCAACACATTAAAATTTCGTATACATTACATTACTTTGATAAAAGTGCAAGTCAAGGTGATCCTATACATTAAAATTTTGGGTGCATTACATCCTCTCCCCCTTAAAGAAATTAGTATGCCCTTATCTCGAGAGGAATTGGGGGTATTCTTTAGATAGGGTATCTTCGTCTACCCAAATAGCATTCTCGTTTCCACTATTCAAGATGTTCTCTGATAGTCCTATTTCTAAGGATTCTTTGCTTTTTGTTAGTAATCCTTTCAAGTTGTAACTTCCTTATTTGAGCATTACAATATTTGGGCGCATGATTAGAGTTTGGGACATAGGCTTTGAGAAGACTAGCATGGATTACACCATAAGCCTTGAGATGAGATGGAATTTGCAACTTGTATGCATGTTTCCCTAGATGTTGTAGTGACCATAGTGTCTTGGACTAAGCTTCTTGAATTTTCCCAGTGATAGATAACTATTCTTAGATCAAACTCATAAGAAGACCCTGCCTTCTTCTTAAAAAATACATTCAAGCATTTAAGAAAACATGTCACCGCAAAGTACAAGGAATTTGTAGGCAAGTGATGCACTGAGAAGACTAACATGGAATACATCATGGATCTTGAGATAAGGTGGAAGTTGTAATTTGTAAGTATGTTTTCCTAGACACTTGGAGTAAGCTTCTTGAATTTACTTAGTGATAGAGAACTCTTCTTAGGCTAGACTCATAATAAAACAATGTCTCCTTCCCAGAAATCCATTTAGATCTATAAGAAAATAGGACACAACAATAAAGAAATTTGTAAGAAAGTAACAAAATAAGAATATGGAGAATCAAAAAATTTAATTATTGTAGATTAGTGCAATAGATAACTCATGCTTCCCCACAAGTGTGCTTTTGTTAGAAAGCTTCAATAGCACATAGCAAATAGACAAGAGCAAATACTAGATATATAGGCAAGTACAAACTGTAGCAATAAAAACAAGCCACAAACTAATACACTAAATAGAGCATTGCATGTATGCTTTTTCAAGAATGTGATCAAAATTAACCATCAAATGTATATTCAATAGGTCCATGAATTGTGCATGGCCTTTAACGTAATGTCTTTTCTAGTCAAGGGGGTGAGCCACCCAAACCCCCATAAAGAGGGGCTCTACCCCCTTTGCATGTCCCTCTAAGAAGTCACATGAAAAAAGTTGCATTGCAATAGGGCCTCAAAATAAAAACTTAGTTTAGTAATGGCTCTACGTATTTATGTAGCCAAGCTAGCAATGTATCAATGCCCTCAATGGTTTGCCTTTAGCTACCTAGCCAGACTTGGCAACCGTCTGGTGTTGAAACTGAGGTGTAGAGGTGAATGTGAAGCTTATTAATTACATCTCTTCGTATAGAGGGATCACAAAGGTAGATTTAGCAATGATCTATGTATTTTCATGAGGGGTGGACCATTAATCTCCAATAGGATCACTTTGGATGTGTGGATGCCTTCTAGTAAACTTAGACGGACTTAGTATCATGTTAGATTGCCTTAAATTGCTCCCACATCTCTTCCAACATTCTGTTAGATGCTTCTACCTTGAGTGTAGGATCCAAGAAGCTAAGAGGAGATAGGAAATTTTGGCTATGAAGAGAGTCATACAATAGGATGCATTATATGCAAACTCCATTATAGGTAGATATTCAATATTGGGTTTTGGTTATCTACTGCAATAGGCTCTATGAATGTCTTCAATTACTTGAATTACTTTTCTAGTTTGGCGAGATAAATTTGATGGTGGTATCCTATCTTAAATTATAGTTGAGTCTCAATGTCTTGAAAGGGGTTGGTCTATAATCTTAGGGTGAATAGATTATCCCTATCACTCACTATTCCATTAGGTAGGCCATAAAGTCAGAAGATTTTCTTTACAAGCATATTGGCGATATCTAAGGCTTTGAAGATTGCTTTGATTGAGAAAATGTGGGCACCTTTTGTAAGCATACCTATTATGACCAAGATAGTGTCATGGCCCCCATGAATAGTGGGAAGTCCCACTACAAAGTCCATACTAATAAACTCTTATTTCATTAGTAATATCCTTTAGTAGCTTAGGATTCCATGACAAACTTGAATACATCACTCTTTATATTGGGCCAAAAGTTACTTCTTCTTACTGTATTTAGGGTCTTCACATAGCTTGGATGTCTTGCTATGGGGATATCATGAGCTTCCCAAAGAATTTTCTTCTTAAGCTCCTAGTTTTTTGGAATGCATAGCCTATTGTGAAAATACATGTACTCACGTACATGCTAATCCATGTACTCGAGAAACAACTTAAGATCTTTGTCTTTTCTTGCTTGAATTGCACATATTCTAGATCCTTAGTGATTGTCCCTAATATTGCTTCGAGGATAGCAGTGTTCGGCATGGATATCAACTATATTAAAGCTTTTTCCTTGGAGGGTTTTCTATGATTATGTTATATAAGGGATTAGGGTTGTTTATAGCTATATTGATGCATCTATGTGTTTCAAAAAACCTTATAGGCACATATACATGTGCATTTAAGTCCCATCAAATGGCCAATGTTGTTATGTGTATAAAATGAATGATGAGCACAATTTTAATAATGCATTTACATGCATTCTAATCACAATTTCCATATGATTTTAAACACAATTTTAATCGTGCTCCATCCATGATCTTCACATAGTATTAAACCCATTATTTCTCTAATTTGTATGCACTGTTAGACATGGTTTTACATGTATAACTATATGCATCGTTTGGAAGCCAAAAAAATAGAAAGTTATTGAATAACAAGGTGATATTGTGTAAAATTTCCTGTTGAAAAATATTACGTACTTGTGAGTCTCACGCAATGACGATGCCAGCATTGAATATATGGATAGTGCGACCTTTTACTCGACGTATCCTAATCTTCATTGGCAAAAACGAGACCAAGGGTTTAAAGAAACTCGCACATCCTCGTATGAACCTCCTATTGGGATTAATGGCATATTATTTTTCCCCTCTTTCCCCCAGCTGACGGTCGTGCCGGAGGAGAGGGAGGGGAGGTGCTATGACTAAGCATCAGGAGCTGGAAGCCATGGGGTGTAAATACCCATGCATTAGGCTGCTTGGGGGGAGGGGAGGTCCCTCTCCCTAGCCTATATAAACCTTGTGAGGGGGGAGCTGTAGAGGCAGAGAAGGAGGCGATGATAATCGTGAAGCTACCGTGTGAGAGAAGGAGGAAGCCAGGATGCTGCCAGGCCAAGGAAGTGGTGGAGAGGCTGAAGGAGACAATCAAGAGCTGCATAGTGAAGTTGCCGTGAGAAAGGAGAGTGTGGTGTATGGTTGTGAGGAGGGAGGAGGTGCTACATAAAGCCGTCGTTTCTAGCCAGAGCACCGCCTCTCTCTCTCTTTGATCGTCGACTGCGCCAGGCCGTGAGGTGAGAAGTTTGCCAGCTGCCGCCAAGTACGCTGCCAGCATCTCCAACTGCCAGCCAGACTGCCGCCTGAAGATCGTGCTCCTATCCATAAGCCACTGTAATTAGTCACCCTCCTCTCATCCACGTGGATTACACCACGTTTTTTTTCAGAAGCTTCTTGAAGCTTCTAAGGGCTCTTCCAAGCCCCCCTTCCCGTGGAGGTTTCCCCCACAAAAATTTCTTACAACAATCATTTAAGCCCCCTTCCTATGAGGCTTCCATAAGGACCTTTCAAGTGGGTTTAATAAACCCCCCCCCCCTCGGGGATCCAAAGCCCCCTTCCCGTGGGCCTTTCCTATTGCCCTCTCAAGTGTATTTAAAAGCCCATTTACCCCGAGAAATAAGCCCCTTTTCCCCTTTTTTTTTGTCATTCCATTAGCCCGGGTTTTAAACCCCCTTTCCATGGACCCTTTTCCCTTTACCCATACAAAGCAGTTTTTACAGACCGTGGACTTAAGCATCCTTTCACCTTGCATCCTCAAAAATTGAGAACTTTCCCTTAGCATTTCCACAAAGTCATTTTCGTTGATTTTCCCCCATACAAGTCTTTTAAGGTCTCCCATTGCATTCCTACACAAGCCTTTTAAAACCATTATATCCATGTTCGTGAAGCCCTATTATATCCGGAATTTCCAATTTTCCTTTCCCTTACATTCCCCAAAGTCATTTTTGATGATTGTAAAGTCCAAATCATGAAATCAATACTTCGAGGAGGAAGCCTATAAAGCCTTCTAAAGCTCGATTCTGAAAGACGGTGGAATTGATCAAGGAAGTCGAACCACAAAGGGAGTTTCGCATATGAAGGAGATGGCCAAGATCATAAATCTGCATCCAAGGCGGAAAGCTTGAATTTGCGATGGCTCCTAAGAAGGCACAAGGCGCAAACGCAGGAGGATCATCTCCTAACATCCATGTGGACATTTCACCGCAAGTCCAGGTTTTCTTACTAATTCTGTTTTACGTTGTAATATTTCAATTGTGCATGATTCATTTACGAAAATTAGGATGTACTTTTTTGATTGAAATACCTTGGCTAAATTAAAGGAAATAACTTCGATCAAAGAATTGGTCATTTGTAAAAAACAAATGAAAAAGAAGAGCATAAGATCTCTATGCATTCCTAGCAAGTGGTTTTTATGCATTACAAAGTAACGAATTTAGATCATCTTTATAAAGTCGAAATTATTCGATTAGGCATGGAAAGAATAAATTGCACGTTGCATTATTAGGCATATTTCCTTCGAAATTATTCATTAAAAGAAGGTTGCTAATAATCCGTAGGAACTTGCAAGGCATGGAAATGGTTCTTGAGCTGCATGAAGTAGATTAAACACTAGTCAATTGGCTTAAATCTCAAACAACTACGAGAGGTTGTGTAATGCTCATTTAGCATACGAATATCTCATCTAGAAAAGAAGTTAGAAAAAAAGGCTACATGGTTAAACATAAAATCCTAAAGCTTAGTAGCATGAATCTTGTTTGCATGTTATAGGATGATCAATTGGAATTATGTTATAACTTAACATATGCTTTGATCTTAGCCAGAAAAGTTAGGGTTCCTAAATCAAATCATACATAGGCAATGAATCATGTGATTACAAGAATGGTAGCGTAATTATCTTCAAGAGTAGACAAGTAAATTGATTTAACCTAAACACCTAAACCGTGAGGGATTCGTAGGAATGGTTAAATCAATCAATAGTTCATTGATTGGGAAGATTTCAAAATGCATATGGTCTAAGTTTTTGTGTCCCCTATGGAACAAGAACGGTTGGCAAGACGATGGTACACTCTTGACCAACGTAACCTCATTGTACGTGAGCAAATAAGCCACAATATTATCCTTGCCCAGCATGTGTGAAATGTCAAAGTCATAGTTCTGTAAGGTTGCCACCCATCGCCTTTGCTTAGGAGTCAAAGCAGACTAAGTTAAGAAGTATCGGAGGACTCGGTGATCGCTTTTCACTCGGAAGCGGCTGCCATACAAATAGTGGTGCCATTTCTTGATGGCATGGAGGATGGCCAACATCTCTTGGTCGTATACATTCATTTGCATCTCCTTCTCATCAAGCTTGCAGCTTTCAAATGCAATCACACCATGCTCTTGCCGCAATACTGCACCAATACCCTGGCCACTGGCATCACAATGAATGGTAAAGGGCTTAGAGAAGTTAGGGCAAACAAGGATGGGGGCTAAAGTAAGTGTGCCATTTAACTGTTTGAAGCTATGATCTGCAGTGGCATCCCAAAAGAATGACTCTTTTTTCAAGCGATCAATCAAAGTTGCTGCAATGGTGGCATAGTGCTTAATGAAGCATCTGTAGAATGAAGAGAGACCAAGGAAGCCATGCAAGGAGGTGGTGGTGGAAGGAGTGGGCCAATCCTTAACACATTGCACCTTTTTGGGGTTAGTTTGTATACCATTTTTGCTCACAATGTGTCCCAAGTACTCCACAGATGTCTGCATGAATATACATTTGTTCTCCTTAGCAAAGAGTGGATTCTCTCTCAATATATCAAACACCCTCTGAACGTGTGTCAAGTGCTCCATAGACGACTTGCTGTAAATGAGGATGTCATCAAAGAAAACAAGCACGAAATTGAACAAAAAGGGCTGTAGGATTTTGTTCATGAGACTTTGAAAGGTGGCAAGGTCGTTAGTCAACCCAAAAGGCATCACAAGAAAATGGTAAATACCACGATCAGTCCTGAAGGTCGTTTTGACCTCATCTCCTGCCCGCATACAAATCTGATGGTAGCCAGAGTGCAAGTCAATCTTAGTGCTTTTAACTCATCCAGCAAATCATCAATTTTTGGGATGGGGTAGTGGTTCTTCACTGTAATTTTGTTCAAATCTCTGTAGTCAATACACATGCGAAAGGAGCCATCTTTCTTTTTGACTAAGAGGACAGGGGATGCATAGGGGGAAGAACTCGGTCCAATAAAACCCATCTCCAAAAACTCCTTGATTTGCTTTGCAACCTCTTCACGCTCACTCTTGGAGATTCTATAGGGGGTTTGTTCACTGGCTTGGAATGGGGCTCTAGGTCAAGTGGGTGATCCACTTGTCTCTTGGGAAGGAGGGATGTAGGCATGTGAAATAAGTCATTGTATTCCTCAAGTAAGGCCTGCAAGGCAGAGTCATGTGACACTACGGAGGGCTGATAAGAAGTGTCCTTATTTAATTAATCAAAACAAAGATCTGTGAGCATTTCTTAAACTTCCGTTTGAGTTGCTTTGCTGTAATGAGCTGAAAATCAGCATGATCTCGAACTCCCTCTAGGTGGATAGGCTGTCCATGCATCATAAACTCCATGTAAAGCTGAGAGAAGTCCATGCCAATTTTCCCCAAGTATTTGAGCCAATCATAGCTCAAGATAACATCAATGGGGCCCATATCTAGGGCAATCAGATCAACCAGTGCCACATAATTTTCAGCCAAGCATAAGGGAATTGGGGGACATACATGTGTGTTGATTTCTTCTTCTCCATTTGCTACTTGGACCTTCAAGGGGTAGTATAATTCCATAGGGGCACATTTCAACCGATCAATGGCTGATTTATTGAAAAAACTCTGAGTGCTTCCACTATCTACAAGGATAAAAACATGCTTCCCATTGATACTGCCTTGAATGTGAAGGG
Organism: Lygodium microphyllum; assembly: GCF_053477565.2. NCBI lineage: Eukaryota > Viridiplantae > Streptophyta > Polypodiopsida > Schizaeales > Lygodiaceae > Lygodium > Lygodium microphyllum. The sequence goes on along the minus strand of NC_141154.1, from coordinate 31,230,481 downwards.
TATTGGGGCTGCGGGAACCCGTCTAAGCATCCAAGGAGATCGAGCAAAGGGAAGTGGGAGGTGGGTGGGATGGTAAATCAAGTATTTGTGAGGGAGCACCACTCGGTTCAAAGGGAAACCCATTCACCACGTCATAGAACTGCTTATGATCAACATCCTCCGTGGGCTTAGTATAATCAACGGCTAGGTCATCCTCCTGTAAAAAATTACACGGCACAGCAAACAGAATCTGAGAAAGAGATAGATAGTACACAATAGATAAGAGGAGAATCAGTAAATTCTTTAGCTCCAAACAACTGATACAAAGATGGCTCTGTCCACCTATGCGCTTCCATTGTGTGAAGCTTAGATGGCGATCTAGACAGAAGATAGGTGAAGAGCTTAAGGCTAGCTAGAACAACAACTCTGATTGGGTGAAAGATGAATGATGGATGGCTATGAAGGGGTTTAGCTTTTATAGCCCATGAAGGCCGTTAGGTCGGCCTGACCAACCTACCATATAAGCCTCCACTAGTCGACTAGGGAATATTCCCTTTACCATCGGGCTAGGGGCACTGCCCCCAGACCCCCACCAGGGGGGCCGCTGGCCCCTTGGGACCCCCCAACCAGGGGCCGCTTCTGCGACCCCCTGGACCCCAAAATAGGGGCCCCTTTTAACTTCCTTACCCCGCAACTTGATGCAATGCTCCTGGAGTTGCTACCAGTGTAACCACTCCCTCTAACCCAAAGATTAGATCCACAACGGTCACCTTTTTGCCATCCGGTCACACAGACCTCATTTGACATAAAAGTCAGGACTCAACCAATGTCCGGGCTGACATTTTTCTTCTTCTCATAATGGGGGCCTTACAACTTTGAGCACCATGGATCATTGGTGGCACCTAATGAGGGTGGGGCATTGATCATATCTAAGAACCCCCCTCAATGTCCACCCATAGGTGAACTATCTCCTCGGCCCAATGCTGAGTCTCTGAAGATGAACTTGAAGCAGATCCTTCGTAAGTGCTTTGGTGGAGATATCTACTCCATTCTCCTTTATTGAACAGTAGACTAGTTCCACTATCCCATCCTCCATCAAATCACGCACATAGTGATACTGGATCTCTATATGTTTGGTGCGTGCATGAAACACTAGATTTTTGGCAATGGCGATGCAACTCTAATTGTCACATCTCAGCACAGTTGGTTCTTCATCCTACACTCCCATATGCCGTAGAATCCTTCTCAACCATACTGCTTCACATGCAACAAAACAAGTTGCCTTGTACTCTGCTTTGGTAGAAGACAATGCCACTATTGGCTGCTTCTTACTAATCCAAGAGAAAATTCCTGAACCCAAAGAGAAACAATAACTAGAAACTAACTTCTTGGAATCACTATTTCCTGCCCAATCTAAGTCACAGTTTCCCACAAGAGAAGTTCCGAAACTGTATGTGATACCATAGTCAAGAGTTTCCTTCAAGTATCTGAGCACCTGCATCCCAGCCTTCCAATGACTCTCATGAGGTTTTTTTGAGAACCTGCTCAAAACACCAACAACAAAACTAATATTTGGTCTAGTGTTACACAAGTAGATCCAGACTGCCGACCAACCTCCTATACCTCCCAATGTCTGCTAGTGCTGATGTATCCTCGACAGATAACTTTGCATTCACCTCAATAGGTGTAGCTATCTCCTTGCAGTCGGTCATGGCAAATGCCTTCAAGATCTCCCATGCATACTTTTTCTGAGAGATGAAGATCTTTCCTGGCTCTTGCCAGACTTCAATCCCCAAACAATAGTGTAGCAAGCCCAAATCTGTCATTTCAAACTCAGAACTCAAAGCCTTTCGAGTTTGGTTGATCATATCTTCATAGTCACCTGTAATGAGAAGGTCATCCACATATAGGACAATCACTACAAACTTTTTACCATCCCTGTAAACATACAAGTTAGCATCTGAGGCACATCTTTTGAAGTTTAGGTTTAAAAAGAACTTATCTATCCGCTGGTACCATGCTCTAGGGGCTTGTTTCAGCCCATACAATGCCTTCTTCAGCTTACACACTTTGTTCTCAGAATGGGGGGCCTCAAACCCTAGTGGCTGAGCCACATACACCTCCTCCTTGAGGTCACCATTTAAGAAGACTGACTTAACATCCATTTGGTACACTGGCCACTTCTTGTGGGTAGCCATTGCAAGTACCGTACGAATAGTGGTCATTCTAGAAGTTGGGGCAAATGACTCTTGAAAATCAAACCCTTCAACTTGTGAAAATCCTTGGGCAACAGGTCTAGCTTTTTACTTTTCTAAGGTACCATCTGCCTTGTACTTTACCTTCCAGATCCACTTGGTGCCAATAACCTTCCACTTTGCTGGTCGATCCACTAGCTCCCAAGTGTCATTCTTCATTATGTTGTCATACTCTGCTTGCATAGCAGCCTTCCATGATGGATCTACAAGTGCTTCTTCTAAGTAAGTTAGCTCCTTTACTTCTCTCATAATCTCAACCATCAAGGCCATATTGACTATGTGAGCAGAAGCCCTCCTTTGCTCCTCTATTCTCTGAGACCTCCTTGGTCCGTCTGCCTTCTCCTCAACACATGCAGGCATAGGATTATTGTGGTCATAGAGATGCTTCACCTTGCATGGCAATGGCTTTTCCGATGGGGTGATGTCAGGTTGGTGAACTTTTTCCTCATCATCTAAAGATGATGCTTCCTCCTCCTTAAGGATAGGGACAGCTCTCGGGACAGGTTCATAGTGGACTACTTCTTCGCTTGATGATAAAGTGGAAGAACTTGCCTTCTCCTCCTCCACTGTATGCGGCTCCTCCTTGAACACCACATCATGGTTCACGATGATCATCTTTGCCTTTTGGTCATATAATTTGTAAGCCTTCTGCTCATCACTATAATCCAAGAAGATACATTTTCTGCTTTTTGGTTTTAACTTATTTCTCTTCTCATCTAGAACATGTGCATAACATTCACATCCAAAAATTTTGAAATGTGAGACAAATGGTTTCTTACCAGTGTAAGCCTCATGAGGTGTTTTTCCCTTGAGAGCCTTTGTGTAGCTCCGATTTAGAATGTAGACTGCAGTATTAACAACTTCAGCCCAAAAATGGCTAGGCAATCCCTTGCCCTTTAGCATGCATCTTGCCATCTCCACAATGGTGCGATTCCTGCATTCCACAACACCGTTTTGCTAAGGTGTATGAGGCGTTGTCAATTGACGCTTGATCCCTTTGCTCTTGCAAAAGTCTTCAAACTCCTTTGAGTTGAACTCGCCACCACCATCTCTTCTAAATTTCTTCACACTTTTCCCTATTTCATTCTCAACAAGTTTTAGCCATTCTTTAAACTTACTAAAAGCTTGAGCCTTATCACGAAGGAAGTACACCCACATCTTCGTACTGTAGTCGTCGACAATCAACATAAAATAAGAAGATCCCCCCAAGGCATGTGTAGGCATCTTACCACACAAGCAAGCATGCACCAACTCTAGAGGAGCTTGTGCTCTATTCTTGCTTTCTTGTGGAAATGCCTTTCTCTGTTGCTTGCCCATCATACAAGCTTCACATGTTTCCTTCAATTCAGTTATTGTAGGTAGGTGAGCAACCATACCTTGCTTTTACATCTCCTTCAACACTGCAAATCCAATGTGTCCCAACCTTTCATGCCAAAGCTTACTTGTGCCCATTCTAGCGGTGGCTGTAAGAGCACTTAGCTCATACAGGTTGTTTCTTCTTTCTCCTTTGCCAACAATTGTGCTAGCACTATCAAGAATTTTTGCACCTGTCTTCTTGAACCTCACTTCATGACCAAGATTAGTTATGGCAGCAACTGATAACAGATTTCTCCTGATTTCGAGAATATACAACACATTTGAAAGCTTTTTGACTTCACCATTTGTAGCAACAAAAGAAATAGTACATGTGCCCATATCAGGGCATTTAGCATCATTTCCAACCATCACAGTGATGGATTCTCTTATAGAGGCTGCATAGAACTGTATAGACCTTTCTTGTTGGTCATGTGATGGGAGGTCCCACTATCCAACACCCATGAGTCAGTGGTAGATTCTTCTTGCGCCGAGAAGCACACTTCCTCAATGGCTGCCATGAATAATTCCAACTCTACTTCAATCGTATTGGCTGTCTCTTTCCCTTTACTTTTAAGGATACCATTCTTTTCATCTACTTTCTTGACACGACAATCTGCAATTGCATGTCCTTTCTTCTTGCACTAGAAGCACTCTCCTTGAAACTTATTCTTTCCGCCCTTCTTCTTTTTGTCACCATCATTTTTCGTGGAGAAACCACCTTTGCATTTTGCATTGGGAGAGAATGCAACATCTCCATTGTTGCTTCCTTCTCGGGCTTTCAGTCTCAACTCCTCCTCCATCAATAATGCACAAAACTCCTCAAAATTCAAAGCTTGAGGTCTCAAATGAGTTTTAAGGGTAGTTACTAGTCCATCAAACTTTTGTGGACAAATCCTCGAGCTAGCTCTTCGATAGTCTTTTGTATCCTAGCGCCAACCATCTGGTCGTGTAGATTCTTAATCTGAGTGATGAATGCTTCAACCGTCTCTCCTTCAGCAAACTTCTCCGTTGCTAGTTGATTCTCCAAGTTTTGAATCCTTGTTTGGTTTCGTGTTTCATACTGACTCCTTAGTACATTCCAAGCCTCTGACGCTTTGGTTGTATGCTGAATCAAAGTCAAAACACTATCAGAACAGCTTATAACTAAGGCACACAATGCATCTGTATTCCTTTGTTTCCAAGCTTGTAGAAGATCTACATTCGTAGGAATCATCACACTAGAATTTGATGGGTCGGGGGTAGGCTGTGGTTCTGCGTCAGTCCCTAGCATAGTCTCTAGAAGCTCATAAGAATCAAGGACAGTTGTAATTTTTAACTTCCACAAGGTGTAGTTTGTACCATCTAACTTGCCTTCGCTGAAGGTTGATGGACGAATCGTCAATGTTTGAATAGCTGGTACAGCAGCACCACCTCCTGCACCGCTTTCTGATGTGCCAGAACCACTCACTTTGTTGTTGAAGCCTTTGCCTCTTGCACACTCTCTGATATCTAGAACCCCCTGGGCTCTGATACCATGTAAAAAATTACACGATGCAGCGAACAGAATCTGAGAAAGAGATAGAGAGTACACAATAGATAAGAGGAGAATCAGTAAATTCTTTAGCTCCAAACAATTGATACAAAGATGGCTCTGTCCACTCGTGCGCTTCCACTGTGTGAAGCTTAGATGGCGATCTAGACAGAAGATAGGTGAAGAGCTTAAGGCTAGTTAGAACAACAACTCTAACTGGGTGAAAGATGAATGATGGATAGCTATGAAGGGGTTTAGCTTTTATAGCCCATAAAGGCCATTAGGTCAGCCTGACCGACCTACCATATAAGACTCCACTAGTCAACCAGGGAATATTCCCTTTACCATCGAGCCGGGGGCACTGCCCCCGGACCCCCGCTAGGGGGGCCGCTGGCCCCCCTGGGACCCCCCAACCAGGGGCCGCTTCCGCAGCCCCCGAACCCCAAAATAGGGGCCCCTTTTAACTCCCTTACCCCACAACTTGATGCAATGCGCCTCGAGTTGCTACCAGCTTAACCACTCCATCTAACCCAAAGATTAGACCCACAACGGTCACCTTTTTGCCATCCGGTCACATAGACCTCATCTGATATACAAGTTAGGACTCAACCAATGTCTGGGCTCACATTTGGCTTCTCCTCATAATGGGGACCTTACAACTTTGAGCACCATGGATCATTGGTGGCACCTAATGAGGGTGGGGCATTGATCATATCCAACACCTCCTCATTGTGCCAATCTTCCATGACATACATGCTATGAACTTTGACCTTAGCTATCTTGTACGGACATTTGGAGGCATGATCAACAATGTACTTATCTCCACATTTAAAACATAGGCCCTTTTCTTTCCATTCCTTCACAACATTTGAGGAGATGAATCATTGGCTACTAGATCCATGGGAAGGTAATGCAGTGGACTATTTATTTTTAGCATACCTATTTTCAGCAATAGAGCCTGATGCTGTCCCAAAAGTGTCCATTTTTCTTTCAGCATGGAAGGCAGGATAAGTGGGTACATTGGGGATGTTACTAGGCATAGAAGAGCCTCGAAAAAAACCTCTATATGGGGCTGATCATGAAGGGATGCAGGGAGGTCCAACACCTTGCTGAAATTTCTCATTCTTACGGTACTTTCTTGCATATCTCTCAGCCAGTTCGATTGCATCAAACAGTGTGGTGGGTTTTTGGGCCATGACATCAGTTGATAGACTCGGTTTCAACCCATAGATGTACTTGTGCAATTTAGCATCATCACTAATGCTTTCCACATACATGGTCAAGTTCATGAATTGATTGGTGTATAACATATGACAGGATTTCCAAGAGCTTTCATTGGAAAGGCTTATGGAGGGACGTCAAGGACTATGTGACCAAATGTGTTCCATGCCAACAGAACAAGGATAGTACACTCATGCCCGCTGGACTCTTGCAGCCTCTCCCTATCCCTGAAGGAAAATGGACTCACATCACAATGGACTTTATCACTGGCCTTCCCATGACTAAGAAAGGGTGGAACAATATCTATGCGGTAGTTGATCGCCTCACCAAAGATGCCCACTTTATCCCCACTAAGGTCCAATATACTGTCTCTCAGGTGGCCACTCAGTTTATGGAAAATGTCTTCAAGTTGCATGGCTTACCACAAGTCATAGTACATGATCAAGATGCAAAGTTTATGAGCAACTTCTGGCAAAAAGTTTTCACCTCCATGGGGACCAAGCTTGCTCCATCCACTACATATCACCCTCAGACTGATGGCCAAACTAAGAGAGTGAACAAATGGCTTGAGACATATTTGAGGCACTTTTGCCATGATGTACAGCACAGTTGGCATACGCGGCTTCACTTGGCTGAGTTTGCATATAGTAACTCCACACACTCTAGCATTGGATTTTCCCCTTTTGAGGCCTTATATGGGTATAAGGTTCCCCTTCCTACAGTCTTGTTTGCTGATAAGATCAACCCTCAGAGTCAAGCTGAATCGGATCGCATGCAAGC